>NC_134217.1:23103716-23408895 GCF_965140235.1 Caretta caretta | reverse complement strand
AAAAAAAAGATTTTTGGTTTTTGCAACTCCAGCACTGAAGTACTGAGCTAGTGCATGAGAACCAAAACATGAAAACCAATTAGTCTGTTTCTTTGTCCAAGCTGAATGCAATACAAATGTAAACAAAAAACATAAATCTCAAACGTTTATCATCATGATCCAAGCAGTGTAATGTTGAAAAGTAAATTCAGTTTTAATCATCTAAGTTGGTATTAATAACAGGGACAGGAGACTTGTTTTTACTGATTAATTTATTTATTTCATGTTCATCATAGGACTGCTAATGTGCCTTCAAAAATACTTGAATGAATAATTTTAAAGCAGACCTCTCCATTAATTGCAGAATGTTCTTTGGAACTTTGGAAATTGAAAACGTTTTGTTCACCCTCAGTTATACCCTTTCTATCTGGCAAAGGAATGTGTCTGTCTGTCTTTTGAATGTGCTCAGATACTACCAGTGATGTAGAATGTAGAAATTTCTAGATAGAAGCTGAAATGTCAATCTTGCCATTACTTAGAAATGAGGTCAACTGCCACAGTATCTTATGCTGAAACATCTTTTTATACACTAGTATCACTGGTGATAGCACAGTCCTATGAATATTTGTTAAAATGCTGATATATTGGGTCATCAGAGACCTTTTAACATGCTTTTGCAGGTGCAGCAAAAATACTGCATGTTTTTATACCTTTTCAGTGATGTCATAGTAAGTTTTAATTATTTAAAAAAAAGCAAACTCCATACTTAGAATAAATGTAGATTTTGGGTCCAATTTGACAATGTTTATTTTAACACTGAAGTAGAGTAGAACTTGCAACTACTACAAACCACTAATATGCAGATGTAGAAGTGCAAAACATGTTTTGACTCAAGCTACTATTAAAAAAAGAAAAAAAAAGGGACCCCTTTGGCATCAACTACCAGCCTAGCAAGAGCCCAAAACATCATCCATGGGGAGCTACATGCCTTTAATAGCTTTTATTTCTTTTGTAATGCTGGATCCTAAATAAAGGTACACGCATAATTGCTGGTGAGGTTGAAAAATGTATTTGCTGTACTAACTAGCATGAGCTTATTTACATATGCGCAATATGTGTTCTATATTTAGATGATTATCTTCTGCTGCGCAATTCAAAAATCATTGAATGGCTCTATAGCCTTATACAGCTTTTGTATTTCATAAGTTAATAACGTTTTACTTTATAACTTTATCAACATATCTGAAATGGGCCAGCTGTAATCCTTCAGATTAAGATTAGGAGGTTAATAAAGGACACTGGATTTTCAGAGTACAGTTTAATACCAGTATTACCAAAGCAACTAAAATTCCCTTTTCTGATTTTATATACAGATAGAAAAACTCTTAAGAGCAGTTGCTGATGGAGATCTGGAAATGGTAAGTTCTTAGAATGACTTGATGTAGAATACTGAATTCCCAGCTATCCTGCTGAAGTTGAGGAAGCTGTTTACACATAACACTGCATGGGGAATGCATAGTCAATTTCATTTAAAAAAAATATGACTCAAGTGCTGATTGACTTATGCTGCTGTGAATATTCATTTCACATTCCAAAAGTACTCAGCTAACAATATTTTTAAGTCAATAATTTGAAATTACTTGGTGCTCTAGAGAATAATTTAGATCTGAGCAAATATAAAATATTGTCTGTTAAAGGAGAAAACTATGGATATAATTCTTTTAAACATGCTCTTTATTCATTGATTTGAAATATCTTAGTTTTATTCTTTTATTTGGTGCCCTTGTGATTTTAAAAATAAAACAAACTCCAAGCTGATGTATCCTATGCTTACTTCATTTAGAACAGAGTTCCTCAAATGCGCTTAGTAGCACTCCAGCCCAAAGCAAGAAATGTCTTCCAGCTCAGATAGACGTACTTTCAGGGCACTAAATAAATGCATATTAGAAACTGCTTTGATCCAATTATTTTTGTAGCACCAAACTATAATCTAGGTGGCAGGCCTCCAGATTTCAGAGTTGTTTACCACTGGTGAAATTGGGACACTTGTGAATCCCAGAAAAAAACAGTGTCTGATTCTCCTTTTGCTTATGCTAGTTTTGATCTGGTGTATCTCTGTGGACTTCAGTAGAGTTTCTTCAGATTTATTCCAGTATCAGTGAGAGGAAAATATGGCAAAGTCACTGTTCCTGTATTACTCTTTTCCTTTCTTCTGTGTTTTCTGAATCCTCGTTGTTTTTGCTGTCCACGGGTTTGTGTCTCCATCTCTATAAATAAGGCGTATGGGTTTTGGAGTTCTTTTGGATGCCACATTATTAGGATATTGTGGGGTTTTTTCTATGTTATATTCCATATTCTGTTTTTTTTTATGCTGAGTAATTTATTTACACTGTTCTTCCTTGTGAATTAAAGCCAACACTTTAAAAATGTGCACATTACTCCACTTCACATGTGCAAAGAGCTCAGACTTCAAGAACGTTCACAACTCAGTTTCCCTTCATATGTTATAGCAATTATGAAAGTTTGAAATTGACAAATATTTCCTGAACTCTAAGTTGCCAGCACCTTTAGTAGAGACGGATCAAAGCTCCAAATCAATATAAACAGAAAGTTTCAACCTGCTGATTTTAAGCACTCCCTGTTCACAGTGTATACATAGTACATATATAACATATTTGGGCATGTGCATATACTGTAGGATGGAAGTCTGGCTTTTCTTATTTAGTGTTTTTGGCAATAGCAGAGACCATAAATAAAAATTTAAGTTGGCATTAGTATGTCATTAGCAAGTACAGAGTAAAAATGGGTTTAAATAGTACACAATTTGGGTATATTTTGACTTTTGTACTTCACTTCCAATAAAGAGTCGACATCTACAGCAATATGAACATGAACGTTTATATCCTATAATTTGCATTACTTACTGTCTGTCTTGATACATTTGAGCTACTATAGCAATTTCCTTCTTTTCTTCTGAAATACTTGAAAATTATGGTACTTTTGAAGATATTTTACTGAAAAATAGCAGCTGACATTTAAAAAAAATTAGAGCTCTAAATTTGGGGGTATACATGGGTTTTTGTTGTAGTTTTTTAATACTCATCGTAAAACAGAAGATTGTGGAAACCCTGTAACAGAGTATATGATATACCGGGTTTATGTACAGTATGTACATAATGAATCTTTCTAAAAATTCCCATAGGGTAACACATACCAGGATTAACAGATATGTTGATATGGCATCATAAGTCATCTGTCTGAATATAATATATAGTATGTAGTTGATTCTCTAGTGTCTTCTATACCAGTCAGATGGTAGGTATAAGTTTACCTACTAGCTGATTAAGAAAAGGAAAGAACCATTGGTAATACTGTACACTCATTAGTTAAGTAAACATGTAAAACCCACATTTACACATAGAGACACCTGACCTTATTGATTAGGTCAAGGTCACCCAGCAAGTCATTGTCAGAAGTAAGATTAGAATACAGGTTAGCTGATTGCTAGAGCTATGTCTAGTCCTTACTGCCTCCTATGGTTAGGCATTTTAACTTTGTGAGACTATTTCTTAATCTGTAAAATGGGATAGTAATACCCACCTGCCTGGGGCTGGGGACATCTTATATCCTGTTTATTCTCAGGCTCACATAGAGTAAATAGTGTTGCCCTGTCTTACAAATGGGCAACCTGAGACGCAGAGAGGCTAAGTCCCATATTTCTACAAATGGCCTTTTATTTTGGATGCCCAACTTCAGACCCCTGTGAGTTTGAATTTTTTCCCTGAAGGTGTGGAATGCCTGCAGTTCCCATTGACTTCAGTTGGAGTTATGGTTGCTCAATGCTGAAAATCAGGCCCCACGTGTCTCAAGCTGGGCATTCAAAAACTCAGCCATGTGTAATAAGAGGAGGCCACTTTCGAAAATGCTGCTGAAGTGTCTTGTCATGGAGGCACTTGTGATGATTTAGGGGTCTTGTCTGTACTGCTTCTGAATCGGAGATGTTTTTACGAAATTGTTTCATGAAATTACTGTGCCATGGAAAGCTTATATGTATGTGGATCCACTCTGAGTTAGCAAGGTTTTGTCATGTCTCTCTGCCAGGCCAGAGACAATGGTGAATGATCAACATTCAGTGTTTTTCTATTTACTGTCAAATACCTTGGGACAGAGGGTTTGCTCTTGCTGGGAGAAGCTACTTCCTCCTCTGGTCTGAAGGGAGGATAGGGTTGTAAGTAATGGAAATTTACCAGGCAGAGACCAAAAGAAGCAGGTGACCCCAGCAGGAATCTTATGAAAGGACTGTGGGAGAGCCATTTTGCACTAGATTAAGAGTAGGGACGCTGCTGCAGGGGCAGGGTAGGCAAGGGGGCAGAGGACCCTGCCTACCTGGTTGACGGAACACAAATGATCCCTCGTGGACTCCTAAGGGAAGGGTAAGCTAGTGAGGAACGTTGTGTTTAGAATGTTTTATTGTTTTGTATGAGCGCTGCTATCCTGTGCTGTGACTGAATATAAAGATCATAAAGATGGTAGACTGTACAAAGCTTGTTTGTGTTGAATGCTTCACAACTACCGGATGTTCCTGAGGGAGTTAAACAGTAAAGCAGAAGGTTCAGCGCTGTTGTCACTGCATTAGAAATCTGAGGCCTGGGTCTTATTGTGGTTCAGACACTGATATGTTGTGTGGTCTTGAGAAACTCAAGTGAGTTGCCTGACCCTCAGTGTCTCATCCATAAAATGGGAGTATTTACCTTCTTCAAGATTAAGTCTTTATAAAAGAATAAAGTAAACATTCACAATTTCACATTAATTTGCACAAGTGATTTTTTTTCACCAGTTTTGCCAAAGCCTAAAGCATATGAGAAAAATATTTAAGACAAATGAAACAAATTACTGAGATTTCAGCTGGAAATACTGAGTTCCAACACGGATGAACCAGTATTTGACAATGCAGCACACAGAGAAGTGCCTTCTCTGCATTCTGATGACAAATCTCTTGAGCTTATACCGTGTGGCTTCACTTACTACAGTTGCTGAATGGAATTGCTGTATGTCCTCTTGTAAAACTTTTCATTATGAAAGGAGTTGTCTGGCTGGCTGGCACAGGTTCCAACTGTGGGTATCTGTTAAAAAAATGTGATTATTTTAAAGCCCTTATCTTGTTCTTGACAATCTGAAGCCTGTTTCCATAGGAACAGAAGCAGCAGTAGAGTCATTAGCACTGTTGTAGATTTCTGCTGTGACTGCTAGCTGAGCTTTGCAAGAGCAAATTTTTTTAAACAAATCCTAAGGAGCCTAAAGATTTTAAAAATTGTAATGCTGTGGTTGTGCAGGAAGCCACAAATAAACAGTTCTTTGCCTCCATCATAGCATCTGCAAAATCTTAGACAGCACATTTGTTTGGGCTGTACATAGCCTGGTTAATCCAGAGTGTCTTTTCTCAGGCCTGGTTTACACTGGGGGGAGGCGGAAGGGGGCCAAGCTAAGTCGGTCTAAGTTACTCAACTTCAGCTACAAAAATAGCGTCTTTACTGCGGTAGATCGACTGCTGCCGCTCCCCCGTCGACTCCGCCTATGCTTCTCCCTCCGGTGGAGTACCGGAGTCGACAGGAGAGTGCTTGGCGGTCAATTTATCACATCTTCACTAGATGCAATAAATCGACCCCCCGCTGGATCGATCACTCTGGAGGTAAGTGTAGACACGCCCTCAGTGTCTGGTTCTTTGGAAGGAAACTTCTTCTTATTTTGTAGATAAAAGTAATTTCATTTTTGGCAAGCTGTTTGGTGGTCAAGTTTTTTTTGCAGGAAGGTAGCTGGGAGAAAACCCTCACAGAAATGACTGTTGTATGTCTAATGTTGCTTTCTGAGCTACTGGAGTTTTTGGGGAGAGCTTCATGCCACGACCTATGCTTTTGATTAAACATCAGATCTTTATGTCCTTCCTGTAGGGTGTAGGCTGTGTCTATTATTGGTGTAGATTGCTAAGAGTTGTATTAGAGAATGCTTGCTACCAAACACTTTGAAGGAAACGTTTGTGTGGTTTTTGCTCAAGAAACCACTGCTTGCCGTGAATGATGATTATCAGTCTTTCATTTCTGAGTAAGTCTGCTCAGAAGCTTGTGGTAAAATAATTCTCTCCATATGTGGATACTTCAGATCTCCCTTTGCTCTTGGACCAGACCTGACTTTAGTACAGCATCTGACTGACTGCGTCGTAGATGAAGATCATGTGTTCCTGCTGGTATTAGAAGACCTGTCAGTTTTCAGACTTATTAGAAGCCTTCAGTTCTATTGATCATGGAAGATTGTTGATTTTTCCACAAACCTTAGCAGGAGTAAATGGTGCTTTTCAGCAGCTTTGTTCTTTTCTCTATGAGAGGTTCCAATGGGTGTTAACTAACAGCTGCCCGTTTCATAGAATCATAGAACTGGAAGGGACCTCGAGATGTCATCTAGTCCAGTCCCCTGCACTCATGGAAAGACTAAGTATTATCTAGACCGTCCCTGACAGGTGTTTGTCTAACTTACTCTTAAAAATCTCTAATGATGGAGACTCCACAACCTCCCTAGGCAATTTATTCCAGTGCTTAACTATCCTGAAAGGAAGTTTTTCCTAATGTCCAACCTAAATCTCCCTTGCTGCAATTTAAGCCTTGTCCTATCCTCAGAGGTTAAGAAGAACAATTTTTCTCCCTCCTCCTTGTAACAACCTTTTTTGTACTTGAAAACTGTTATCATGTCCCCTCTCAATCTTCTCTTTTCCAGACTAAACAAACTCAATTTTTTCAATCTTCCGTCATAGGTCATGGTTTCTAGACCTTTAATCATTTTTGTTGCTCTTCTCTGGACTTTCTCCTATTTGTCCACATCCCTCCTGAAATGTGGCGCCCAGAACTGGACACAATACTCCAGTTGAGGCCTAATCAGTGCGAAATAGAGTGGAAGAATTACTTCTTGTCTCCAGGCAAGGTTGAGCAATTCCCCTGGTGTGGCCTCATGCAGGTGAGTCATTGAATTGTAGCTTCCTTGCTGGACAATGGCTGTTGATGGGTTGTTTGACACCCTACTCGGGTGTTGGTTACTTTCCTTGCTCTTGCCTCAAGGGAGCTAATATCTGGCTGATTCCCCAACTTACATCATGTTTTAGTGACAAGCATACAACACAATTCTCATAACTTCATATGCATTAATGATATACATATATGGATAGAGAATGACTTTCAGCAGATCATAAGCTTTCCCTTGATATCTTACAAGGCATGCTTTATATGTAAGATCACGATTACATAAAAATGAGGAATATGGGGATTACAGGATGCTCCCCCAAGGTATAGAATGTCACACTCGTGTCTTGCTTACAAGACTCCTGCTAATACATTCCAGAATGATGTTCGCTTTTTTGCAACAGTGTTACACTGTTGACTCATATTTAGCTTGTGGTCCACTATGTCCCCCAGACCCCTTTCCGCAGTACTCCTTCCTAGGTAGTCATTTCCCATTTTGTATGTGTGCAACTGATTGTTCCTCCCTAAGTGGAGTACTTTGCATTTGTCCTTATTTATTAATTTCATCCTATTTACTTCAAACCATTTTTCCAGTTTGTCCAGATCATTTTGAATTATAATCCTATCTTCCAAAGCACTTTCAACCACTCCCAGCTTTGTATCATTCGCAAACTTTATAAGTGTACTTTGTATGTTATTATCTAAATTATTGATGAAGATACTGAACAGAACCAGACCCAGAACTGAACCCTGCGGGACCCCACTTGTTATTTCCCCAAGGAGTCTCAATTGTGCGATCTGCAGGTTCTACTTCCTTATCCCTCTTACTCAACTTATAGATGGGGCTGTTTGGGGGATAAGGGAGTGGGCACGGAGTGCACTGTTTTCAGTATGTGGATTACACTCAGTTTTAAATCTTCCTTGACCAACCTGGATGACACAGGTGAGTGCCTTAACTAATGTCTGTTTTGAGACTGAGGCATGATGGCTAAAATTCGGTCCAGATGAATTTGAATTGGTGATAGTAGCTTGAGGGAAGGAGTTAGAGGATATGGGACAACACTGGCCCCTTTGAGGGTATTTGTCCGCTATCAGTTGCCCTAAATGGCAACTTGGACAGTGTGATAGATCCTCAGTAGTCTTCAAAGAATTAGTTTAGTAGGGACCATAGTAGCTTCACACTATCAGCATCTGGCCAGGGGATTACAACATTTTCTCTCTAATGCAGACCCTGTTACAGAACAATTCAATATGGAAACTGAAGCTGGTGCAAAATACAGCAGCCTGCTTTCTTAAATGGTATATTTCGTTAAGAGCCAGTGCTAGGGGACCTATATTGGTACTTACTGGTTTCCAGGTGGACTTTAAGCTGTTGGTTTTACCTATAAAACTCTCAGTGGCTTTGGGCCTGCCTATTTGAAAGATCACCTTAAAGAACGTCTCTGAAATAAATTTACATTATTTCTGATGTTTAAAATGTGGCAAATATTTTACATGGGTGATTATCTGGGTTGAGGGATGTTGGTATGTTTATGCATTTAGGGCTAGCTCTTTACTTAGGCAAATAGGAAATGAAGTCAGTGGGCGTTTTGTTTGACAAAGGCAGCCTTATTCAGGCCATGCTATGGTAAAGTCAGTTGGTTCTTTGAAACACATAATGTGTAATTACTCCTGACATTAACTTCTAGTATTGCTTGTCATTGCCTGTTCTTGTGTGTGCTAGTAGAATGTGTTTTATAGTATACTTCAGAAAGAGAATCTGCTACAGAATAAATAAATATTATGGGTCTCCAGGGAGCTAGCAGACTTGCAAAATGGAGCTCTTTAGTCCAGGAGTGCAGTATTGGTTGCTTTTCTGGGTTGCATCTCACTCAGAAATGTAAAGAAGCTGTGAAGTGACATACATTAATTAGCAAGATTCGATTATAACAGCTTCATGAGATACTTAATGTGTGTGTCTATTTTAAAGTGCATTTAATGTTTTGACCAAAATCCTTGGTTAATCCATGGTAATTGGAAACAGATATGCTTGGGTAGCATGTTTTAAAGTTTTGGTGAGACATAAATTCAAATCTCAGCATTAGCATTTCGAAAGTTTTAATGCGGGGAGAGGCTTATGCAGTGGTGAGCTGGAGCCAGTTCGCAGGAACTGGTTGTTAAATTTAGAAGCCCTTTAGAACCGGTTGTCCAGCGAGGGACAACCGGTTCTAAAAGGGCTTCTAAATTGAACAACTGGCCAAAAGTGGCGCCTTAGGCGCCGACTCCGTGGATGCTCTGGGGCTGGAGCACCCATGGGGAAAATTTGGTGGGTGCAGAGCACCCACCAGCAGCTCCCCGCCCGGCCCCAGCTCACCTCCGCTCCACCTCCTCCCCTGAATGCTCCGCCCTGTTCTGCTTCTCCGCCCCCTACCCTGCCCCCAGTTTCATGCGAATCAGTTCACGCGGGAAGCTGGGGAGGGTTGAGAAGCAAGGGAGGCAGAGGCGGAGGCGAGCTGGGGCAGGGAGCAGTTCCCCTGCGTGCCACCCCTGCCCCCGGGTTACCTGCTGCGGCGCGGGCGGCCCTCCTCGCGGCCCCCCCCAGCTCACCTCCACTCCGCCTCCGCCTCCCTGGGCCTGAGTGCGAAGCCGCCACCTGCTTCTCAGCCCTCCCAAGCTTCCTGCGCGAACAGCTGATTCACGGGAAGCCGGGGTGGGGGGGTGTTCAGGGGAGGAGGAGGAGCGGAGGTGAGCTGGGGCTGGGCACAGGGCAGGGAGCTGCCGGTGGGTACTCTGCACCCTAAGGCATCACTTTTGATGTGATCAGTGGGGTGGAGCAGCTGCTCCCCCTGCTCCCCCCCAGCTATGTTCCCCCGCCCCTAGGAGCCAGTGGGACCTGCCGGATGCTTCCTTGGAGCTGTCCCAGGTAAGCATTGCTGGGACTCCCCACCTCGCCCCCTGGCAGGTCCCTCTGGCTCTTAGGGGCAGGGCGGGGTGGGCACCCACTACGGTGGCCCACGAGACCTCAGTTCTGGGGACAGTCAGGGGACGGGGGAGGAGGGTGGATGGGACAGAGATCCTTGGAGTGGGGGTTGGATGGGGCAGGAGTCCCGGAAGGGCGGGGGCGGGCCACAACCTCCTTGTGGGGTAAGGAGGGTACCGGTTGTTAAGATTTTGGCAGCTCATCACTGGGCTTATGTTTGTGATGGTGATTATGTTACTCTGTGACAGTACAGAGTTGGAGAGTAGGGTCTGCAGTGTGAGAACCTTGCAGATTCTGAAACTATTTAGGGTACTGAAAATTGTTTTCCTGCAGTCAGGGTGCTGCAGTGACAAAACACTGCCCTTTTTAGCTATTGCTGGACATGCACAGATACACTGGACAGTAAAACCTCGCTAATTTGCTCTTCTACAACCGCATACTTACCCAAGAGAAGTTCTCAGCTTTGCAGTTTACTGCATTTCAGAGAGGTGAGACCTTACTTGTGAAGAGGGAGGGGAATACAGGTGCAGTCATACTCTCCATGGGATGGCAGGGAGGACAACATATCCCTTTTCTATCTCTATCCCCCAGCACTTAATACCCTGAAACAGGCTTAAGGCCCTCATTGTTGCTCCTGGTGCTCCTTCCAGCTGCTTCTGCCTGGGGGCAAGGCCAGGCTGTTTGTGCTCTTGTGGCTTGCTGAACCACCCTGGGGGGTAAGGAGAAGACCTTGCTGGCACCTGCAGGATTGAACTGAGTGGGTGAAAGGGAAGAAGCCTGTAGAAAAGCTGCCCCTCTCCCTTCTGCTTCAGCAGCAGCTTGGAGATCCATTGCCTGTGCACTCCTGCAGCATCAAGCCCCGCTATGGAATCCAGTAAAGATGCTCTTATTTCTGTCTTCAATTGGTAGGAGGCATTGCCCCCTGTCTTTGCCCTATGCCACTGCTCGTTGGAAGGCACAGGGCAGATCTGTTAGAGACTCTCCCCCTCTAAGGCAATAAGGCAGTAACCTCCATTTTCACATGCTCCTGCAGGGGCTTTTAGTGCTGGAGCAGCACACAGGCATTTGTTCTATTATAAATGCTGCTGCCTAAGAGGAGAGGAATAAGATGGCACATATTAAAGCTTTGCACTCTCCATGCTACCATAATCCTGCATAATCCTAATGGACAGGTTCCTTTCCATTCCTGTGGCAGCCCCAGAAGAGCTACGTGAGCCCTGGAAGCCCTTACACCATGCATCAGATGGAGGGGAAGAGCACCAGCACCAAATAAGTGCCCTTACTTGTTTCAGGCTGTTCTTGAGTGCTGGGGTGAGGCCAAGGATAACATGATGCTCTGACCACTTTAACCCTGCCCTGACACCTGGAAAGGAACAATTGTCCATTTGTTTGGGGCACTACCTTGGGATTTGGGAGACCTGGATTTAATTCCCTCTTTGGCCATGGACTAGCTGTATGACCTTGGGCAAGCTACTTAATCTCTCCATGCTTCAGTTCCCCATCTGTAAAATGGGGATAATAGCACTGCCCTTCCTCGCAGGTGCTGTGAGGATAAATACATTAAAAGATTGTGAGGAAGTTGGATACTACAATAATGGGCTTGATCGAAGTACCTAAGACAGATACAATTACTTGGTATTCCCCAAATCTCATTGGTCCACAATGGGTTAATGAGGTTCTCTGTAAACAAACAAAAAAGAACTACTTAATGGTGTTTTTGTTATTTACAACTACATGTAACACTAATGTTCAGTGAATATTCTCTATGTGCAGCATTACTCTGTAGATTGTCTTCAGTGGAAATGTGTCTTACAAATGAAGGAATCATATTATTTAGACACAAACTTAGGTCGCCCTTCCAGGCTTAGGAAGTGCATCCAGCTCATGAGAAGTTATAGCTATGAGGAGAAAATGTATTGCACCTGCACAGTTTGTATGCTGGTTAAACTTCATCATCCTTGTCACTTCTATACTTTTAAAAGCAGATGATGAACAAAGAATCATGTTGACGTGAACTGGCACAAACTTTGGCCTAATCTTTAGCAATCTGAGCTAAAAGGATTTGAAAGGGTTTAAGCAGAGGTGAACACTGAAGTCTTGATTAGGCAGTAGGAAGTCATTTATAATTTACTTCATTGTTACTTGGTGAACTGCTGCTGGCTGCCTTGTCAACTGTAACATTAATTTTTTTTAATTTGGCCTGCAGGGAAGCCAAGGTTGGGAGTTGGCTCATTCAGGCTCTCTAACTTATTCTGTGTTTGTGAAATTAACATGTACATGTTTTTAATTATCAGGAGATAGAAATTTTGGGCAATATAAAGTCGGACTTCCTTTTTATGCCAGGTTCGCTATCTTTTGGAATGGATGGAGGAAGATATAGAAGAAGCAGACGAAGCTGACGATACAGTAACTCCAGAGCTTTGTCACCCATTATGCCAGTGCTCAAAATGTGAGCCAATACAAAAGGTTGGAATTTTTTTCTGTTCTGTAGATAGAATAACTTTTGCATTCCTGTAGTTAGGTTTTTTTAGCCCAGGGAAATAATATTCCTATTCTTCTGCACAGCTGCGTCTCTGCTCACAAGAGTCCTGTAATAAATGTGCACAGATCTTAATAAGAAAAGGAGTACTTGTGGCACCTTAGAGACTAACCAATTTATTTGAGCATGAGCTTTTGTGAGCTACAGCTCACGAAAGCTCATGCTCAAATAAATTGGTTAGTCTCTAAGGTGCCACAAGTACTCCTTTTCTTTTTGCGAATACAGACTAACAGGGCTGTTACTCTGAAACAGATCTTAATAGAGTTCATCACCTTATGAGATGAAGTTGCTGTACTTGATAATCAGGCTGTGGAAAGGATTGGAATAGAGAATCAGTGTTCAGAAGCTCATTTTGATTTCTGATGGGGGAGTGGAAAACTTGTATTTTTGGATTTTCTTCTTCACCCCCTTTTTGTATTGTTTTGGTCCAGGATTTGTAGTCCATGTTTTCAGTAAGTTCTGAGTAACTTCGTAAACGTGAGGGTAAAGAGCAACTCTGCTCTAGGCCTCCCAGTTGTTTCCTTTACCCCCTTATCTGCTCTAGGCCCTTGATAACTTGCCCTCTTGGCTCACGGAACGTTTTATTCTTTGGTAATATCTTAGCAGGAAATTTCCTGTCCTCATAAATATCAATACAATACTTATAAGACCACTTTATTGTTTATCATATCTTTCATTCAAACTGTATCTAAAAAACTAAAGAGCTAGATAAAATTATGGAGAATTGTTGTCTCCTTTACCCATTATTTATCATATAGCAGAGAGAGAAATGGGCTATGATATGGGATTAATCATGTTCCTTCTTGGAAGCCACTGCCATGCCTCCTAATGAGGAGTAGTATTGAATGCATAAATACTGATAACTGTTTCCTTAGAACACATGTTTTGGGTCTCATTTGTGGAAATAAGGAATGCTCATAATTTAAAGAAAATAGAATGCTAATTATCTGCAACTGAGAAGGAAAAATGATTATTGTGACTGAGTGATGGAATCTCTTGCTTACCGAAACAAGGGCTTTGAGACATTTTAGTTTAGCTAACTGGTAACTGTGGAATGACCACCTGGCTCTTGAATAAAAATAAGAAGGCATTTGTTAAGTAATCTTGCAACTACACACTGCAGTTGGGAAGAATGGGAAAGGTTCACTACCATTGTGAAACTTTGGCTTCCATGCAGTCTGAGAGAGCAGTAGAACAGGACATTCTCTAAGTAGTCTGTAGGCCACATCCCAGTTGGATCTCAAGTAACTTTTTCCATAGACGGCCTCCAAGGAATTCATGCCATATAGTCCCTCCTACTGTTCTGTCTCAGTCAGGGTACTGTTTCCTAAAGGGCTGTCATACGAATGCAGATCAATAAAGTTTAGCAGATCTGCAGAATTCCATTTCCTCAAAGTTTGTGATTTCCCAAAGACTATAGCAATTATTAGTATACACTATATTGTGCCATGGATTGTTTCCATAGGACTGGAATTAATTTTAGCTGTAGTTGTAGCCCTCAAAAACTGGACCTTCTCATAGCAGGGAAGTAGACTAAGTAATATCTGTCTCTAAGAATGTAGACTGTGTTCAGTTCTATAATCAAGTGTGTAAAACAAATGTGAGGTGTAACATTAACCCCTACCAGTCATACCATACTATATCCCACTAGAGCTAACAACTAATGCAAGTCTGGATCTCTTAAATCACCTGTCAAACTGAGCAGTTTTCAGTCCCTGCTAATAATAAAAATCTTTTTGTGAAATTTCTCTATAGTAACCTATCTTGTTTAAGGAGGGAAAAATAAGACAATTATCCGTCACCAGTGCTCAGGGCCAGTTCTAGGGGTGGGGCAGCAGGGCGATAATTCCCCGGGTGCCAGTTTTCAGGGGGCACTATCCTGCTGTGCCACTTGCCTTTTTTGCTCCCATCTGATTGGCTGACTCTGTGGGGTTTTTTGTTTTTTTTGGCTTGGCTCGGGCTGTTGATGCCAGTGCCACCCAACTGCTTGGCTTTACCAGGTATCTCACTGAAGGTCTTAAATAAGACTCCCTGGACAATAGTGTTTGTAATGTCTGTCTGCCTGTTTCATATGTACTATGCAGGTATTTAACTGCTCTTTACTGAGTAGAAAGTGTTGTGATCAGTTTTCTGTGGGTTTTATTCTTTCTCCCAACAGAAGCTTGCAAGAATCCCTGCTAATGGACTTGGAGTAAATGTTACAAACCAGGATGGCTTTACACCACTACATGTGGCTGCACTGCATGGGCATCCTGAGTTAGTCTACCTTTTGTTGAAACACGGTGCCAATATCAGTGCAAAGAATACTAACCATGCTGTACCTCTTCATCTGGCTTGTCAGAAAGGTCACTTTCAGGTAACTGGTTCACTTCATAGCTATAAGCACAGCAGGTAGATTTTATTGGGGTGTGGGTGGTAGCTGAGTAAGTGTGTGTCCTTGGAGGGAGGAGACTAGAACGGGGAAGAAAGGGGACAAATTCCTATCCCCTCTCTTCATTCCAGGAAGTGGGAGGGTTGGTTAAGGTAGCAGAGGCCAGAGTATAAAGGGGACTTCATAGTATTGTTCCTTGTGCTGCTTTATGCTGAAGAAGCAGACTGGGCACAGTGAGGCACTCTGTCTGCTTGGGTAAGGGATAAAGCCTCTTTCAGTAGCCTCAGCATGGACTGTGCTGGGCTAGCCTGAGGATTTTGTTTTGAAGGGTGAGGTGAGTAAACTAGACCAGACGGGTCTGGCCCCTTGTTTTGGAGAGGGGACACAGGATGAATGTATTCCTCCTAAATGTTAAACTTGATATGGTGCCTCAGGGACTCCCTTCTGAATCCAAAATGGCGGAGGGACTTGCAGGAAGGCAAGCTATTGTCACTTTGCAGCAGTCAAATGCAAGTGGGTTATAGCTCTGCTTTACTGCACAACCTGACAGACCTGAGGTCACCCCACACTCCTGAAAATCAATAGTAGTTCCCAGTGTGTGTGTATCTTCTTTATATTAGTGAACACACACATTCAGATATCAGAATATATATACAATTTCAAAACACTTGGTTACAGGCAGTCTGTCATAAAGGCATGTATGTGTCCTCTGCATCCATTGTATTCTCTTAGTGAGCTTCTCTATATGATACAAACATAGAAACTAAAGGTATTTCAAGGGAATCTGTGATCTAAATAGGTGAGGCCTTGATGGTTCTCATTAACTCACTGGGACCCCAGTCCTACTTCTATTGGAGATCGTGGGAGTTTTGCCATTACTTCGGTTGGAAGCATAATCAGGTCCAAGAGACTGTCTTGACTTGTCACTTGGCAGCAGTCAACATCATGCAGTGAAAATTAGGCCTTCTGGAGTGAAAGAACTAACCCATTAGCCCGCTACACTAATCTGCTACATACATTTCTTCAATCTGCAAACTACTTTGACACTGACTTCTTACAACTCATCTTGTGTAGTGTATTAACAGTGAGAAATATCTTTACATTCAAGTGAGGCACATTTGGGTGTATTAAAAATTATTAAAGCTTCCATATATAGGCAGCTGGACACTTCTCATTACAAGGTAGAATGACTTCTCCCAAATTAACCATTTAAAGAGGGCTTTTAGACTGAAAAGATTTTAGTTTTGTGATTACTTTAGCCTCCCAAGCTCAGACACTTTTCTGATACCTATGCTGTGGAGTAGGCTTTTAATGTGGTTTTCATGTACATTTTTGTGGTTCAAGTTGATTTAATCAGATTATTAATTCCTTGGGGCAGGGATTGTGTCTTCATATGTGTTAGTACAACACCTAGCACAGCAGGAATCCAGTCCTGTTGTGGGGGAGTAAGGGTGAGGGTTGGCCCTCCAGAAATATTACTGATAACATTCTCAGCCCAGAGTGTATATTTGCAACATCACTTACTAGAATAGATTTGTTTTGTTCTGGAATAGAAGGCCTTGACCCTGGTCTGTATCCCAAAGAATTGTCACTATTTACATTGTTTCCCATGTGCTTTTTGTATTGTATTTTGGCATGGATGTGTCAAAAATGACAAATTGAGCTTTCAGAGTAATAGTTCTAGTCTCCACAAAAGAAATATATACTACAGGATATCACCTCTAGCGGTCTCTTCATCATACGTATGCTTAGAAAAAAGTATACACCAGTAACACACACTATGAACTATGGGTCAGTCAAACATTTTTTATGTGAAAGAATTCTTTTCACTTCAAAACAAAATACAACTTCCTTATTGGTGGTCTGAACTTTGTGGCCAAACAAGCAAAGCAGTTTGCATCAGGTAGTGCTGTTAGCTAATATTTCATGTTCCAAAATAACTAAGTGGTTTTGGAAAATAGTCAAGATAAGCCTGACATAGAGCAAAAAGGAAGTTAAAGGTTTTTATGTCTTTAAAAAAACCTCCTATCCAGAAAATTCCCCTGAGAAAGAGAGAGAAGATGCCTCCCATGCTGCAGTAACCACTCTCTCAGTACTGAAATTGTTTATGTATGGGCTTTCTCCTTCTTAATGGCCTGAAATTACTGTATAATGTAAGTGTTGGCTCAAATTGAACCATTTCATATCAAACATGTTATAATAAATGTCTTGTGAACCGGCTTTTCATACATATTTTTATTCATTTTTAGACTGATTTCAACCCATGTTTAAAAACTTCTGCCTCAT
Organism: Caretta caretta; assembly: GCF_965140235.1. NCBI lineage: Eukaryota > Metazoa > Chordata > Testudines > Cheloniidae > Caretta > Caretta caretta. The sequence goes on along the minus strand of NC_134217.1, from coordinate 23,391,757 downwards.
GTTTAAAGATTTAAAAAGAAACTAATTTAATAGCTATCTGCTAGTAGCAGAATTTCTGCTAACAGACCTCGTGAAATTAGCCCTGCTGAGACTGGGAGTGATGCTGTTTTAAGTAGATTTTCCCAGGATTTCATCCCCTCTCCATTACATTGCCTGGCTTAGTCTCCCTTATGGCTATGTATTCATATACTTTGGGTCATTCTTTTCTTTGTGTTGTGCTCCGTTCTTCTCTGAGGACGTGAAGTCATTGAGTTCCTTTTACATGCACTTGCTGCTGCATTTTTAGATGGAATGTGGTCAGTGTTGTACACACCTGAGTTTAGTTTTAGCGTAACGCTGATCTAGGGATTGAAACTTCCTTCTACCCTTCAGAAAACTGTAGTCAGGTGGATCTGTTTTCATCCTGTGGCATGTCCATCTCCTGGGCTTTTCAGAGGGTTTGTTCAGTATCTTTTGAGAACTTCACAGAGGAAGAAAGTCTCTCCCTTCAGAGTTCAAGGATATGTGTGTGTATATGCATGCACACATTGGAGTCCTTACGGGGGAGTGCTACGTTCTTCTGCTCTTTAATCATGCAGTCAGAGCAGGGAGACGTGCCACTTGAAGCTCTGTGAATGGTGTTTAGTTCCCTGTTTGGTTCCAGGCGCAGCTGCGGACATGGAAAGTACTGAAGGAGAAAAATAAGCTAGTTGAGGTGGTGGGGAGGAGAGAAAGTGGTTGAAGAGACTGATGTAGGGGAGACAGTAAATGGAAGGGGAAAATATTGGATGTGAGAAAGCAGGTGGAAAGGACAGAAATGGAGAAGGGGATGAGAAATCTGATATTTTTCTTCCTTTTCTCTCTGGGGTGTGGAAAGAAGAGAGGAAAAGCCAGTACAATGGAATTAAAATGAAGAGAACTTTAGAGAGAGAGAGAGAGAGAAAATACTAAAGAAAATGTAAACAAGGAGGAAAAGATGTCCATGAATGGTCAATGAATGTTAGTTCTCTGGTGTTAGACTGTATAGTACTTACCTGCCAATTATCCTACAACTCCCTAATCTGCTAGGATGAGGGATGCCAGGATGGCGTTGCTGTGGGGCATTCATCCTTTATAAGGTCATTGGCCGTGTGTGTGTGCGTGCACACACATACAATTCACATGTTCCAGAACCAGGTTATTTATTTTACTGACTATATGGGACTGGTGGGGAAAGTTTCAAATTAATTTTTTTTAACCTCTAAGGAGCAAAATATTAAAACAAAGTAGGTAGAAAACTGTGCCAGATGGTCAGCAGTTGACCCGGAGAGAAGCATCCTTCTACTGCTTGTCAGCCATGATGAGTGCTGTGTCATCCAGACAGATACCAAGCAAAGCATCCAGACTTCAGACAGAGGAAAAATCTTTTCATTGTTTGGATTTTCTTTGAATGTTAAATTTATATTGGATCCTTTAAGGATATCCTCCAACCTGTTTATTTTAAAGGAAAGTAAATTGCATGCAGCATTCCTAGATTAGGTGCTTAAAATAACTAAACTTTCTTATTGTGACCAGTGGAAATTTATACTGAAATTACTGCTTTTTCCATCTATCTGTGTTTGTTCTCCATGAACTTAACTTCCCAAAGTTGACTGGTAAATTTGGGTGCCTCCATTTTTGGCAGCCCCACTTTGAGCAAGCCTGGTTTTCAAAAAGTGCTGGGCACCCAAAATCACAAGTCACATTTGAAAATGCAGGCCCATGTAAGTCTGATGGGCATAGGTAACAAAGTAGCCTTTAGATTGTCTGCATAAGATGCTCCTTATTGGCATTACAACAAGTTGGCACAATATAGGAACATGGAGCAAGGGGTACACAAGGTTCAAGAATCCAGATTCTGAATTTTTCCTAGTTTGAACCAGTGTTCTCTGCATCAGTGGGACTCTTAAATTAAACCACTGGTTCTGAGTATCTGAAACACTTCACTCTTGATTTACAGTATCAGAAAATATATTCCATTAGAAGTGTCATTAATGGTGTTGCAGTAATGACAATGGTATTTTAACTCTATGATTCTGGTAAGTTAAAGTATTTTAAACTGGCATTTTAATCTCTCTTCCCATAGGTAGTAAAGTGTCTAGTGGATTGCAATGCTAAACAAAATAAAAAGGATGTACATGGAAATACTCCCTTAATTTATGCTTGCTTGAATGGCCAACATGAGATTGCTGCCTTGTTGTTAGAGGTAAGACTTCTTCACAGAAAAGGTTATGTTCAAAATATCCTTCCTCTTGTGATATTTAAGATGGAACCTTTAATATTACAAGTACTGAATACAAAACATTAGTATTAATACTAGTAATGCATTTATCCTTTAAAACTGCTGGAAGGAAAATTCAGAGCAGTTTTGTATCCCTCCCCCATTAACTCCATCCACTATGGTGTTTTGTTTAGATAAATACTTCTGTAATGTTATTGCAAGTAACATATATTATTTAACAACTTAGTGCCTGGTGTCTAGCTTTTTTGCTAATGGTGTATGTCATCAGAATTCCAGATAACTGGTAGCAAAAGCTGATAATATACCAAAAGCATTTTCTTCTTAAAGATCTCTCTCAGGCCTCACCAACATGAGTGGGATATGTAGCAGATATATGCAAAATGAGATGAGTTGATTCATGAAATTAAGGGGAGAATGATCACTGTTGTAGTGTTTATTGCTGTTGAACTCACTGTGGAAATCTACACTTTCTGTAAGTAGCTGTAAGGTTTCTAATGGATTGTTTTGGTGTAGTACTCTGTGCTTTTTTATAGGAGACAAGGAGAAAGGTAGTGTGATGCTATTTTTTCCTTATAACATTTAATTCAAATGTTTACTTTTTCTTCCAGCATGGGGCCTCAGTCAACCTTTCTAACAGAAAGGGAAATACAGCACTGCATGAGGCTGTGTTAGGAAAATATGAAGTCTTGGTAGAGCTGTTACTTCAGAATGGTGCTTCGAACCACATTAGGAACAAAAGACAGTGTACACCTCTTGACTGTGCTGAGCTGGTAGGTGAAGAAAGTCCACATCTACTATTAGTTGTCCCATTTTAGCTTGTTCTAAACTCCAGTATTAATCTCTTAGGAGGAAAATGGAATTGTACAGGCTTGTCACATAACCATTTCCAGCCAAACATAAGCGAGGATTGTCAGGAATATTGTTAATTTAAAATGATAGGTGAGGGCAGGAAATCCTGAAGCACAATGAAGCTCTAGCGCTCATTTGATAAATCTTGTTTTTGATTAACATCTTACAATATCATTTCTCTCCTTCTCCTTCAGTTTTGTTTTATCACAGGTCTGTTGAGAATTTCCAGCTAAACAAAATTTCCTTCTGTTTGAAGTTCTTCATTCAAATTTCCTTCTGTTTGAAGTTTCCTTCATTTGAGTTCTTCAGTTGCATTCTAACTGTGTTTCCAGAGGACTAGAAATGGCCTTATTTTGATTCTTTCAATTCCATGAAGTTCTTCATTCAAATTCCTTCTGTTTGAAGTTTCCTTCATTTGAGTTCTTCAGTTGCATTCTAACTGTGTTTCCAGAGGACTAGAAATGGCCTTATTTTGATTCTTTCAATTCCATGTAGCTTCTGTAGAACTGTCTGGCTAAAACAGCATGTACCACAAGGAACTGTGTTGCAAACATATTGGTAAAAGCAAAATAGAATTGGGGTACCATCTCTGTTAACTCTTAATGAAAAACTGCCATTGGTTACTTATTGAAATCTACAGCAAAATATGCCATCAGGGAGGGAAAAGACAAAACAAAACATTCTTTAGTAAAAGAGGATGGAAGCTTTAAGTATATGCAGAGCAAGTAATTCTCTGACTTAAATTATCACAGGATGTGCTTCATGGCTGGGTGAGTCAGGGCAGTCTGAAGGACCATATTGTTGAGTACTAGAATTCTTTTGCTTCCCTTAGGAGAATCCTTGCTTGGCAGAAGGGGAGGAAAGAAGTCCATTGCGGGAAGCTGAATGCTTTCTACCATAGATGATAGTGAGGCAGATTGTTCAAAGGAATAAGGGCTCTTCAGATTGTTTGTTTTTGTCCTATCATATATTTCCAAAATCCATTGTCAGGGAAAGCAATGTTTTAGACCGGGGCGGGCAAACTTTTTGGCCTGAGTGCCACATTGGGTTTTGGAAATAGTATGGAGGGCCGGGGGTCGTGGCCTGGCCCCCACCTCCTATCCGCACCCCCCTGGGACCCCTGCCCCATCCAAGCCCCCCATTCCCTGACGGCCCCCCCGGGACCCCTGCCCCATCCACACACCCCCGCTCCCTGTCCCCTGACTGCCCCCGGACTCCTGCCCCTAACTGCCCCCCGCCACCCCATCCAAACCCTCCTCTTCATTCCTGACTGCCCGCCTAGAACCCCTGCCCCATCCAACCACCCCCTTCTCCCTGTCCCCTGACTGCCCCCCACTGCCCCATCCAACCCCCCCTCCTTCCTGACTGCCCCCCTGGGACCCCTGCCCCCATTCAACCTCCTGTTCCCGCCCCGCCCCCTATCCACACCCCTGCCCCGAACTCCCCAGCCCTCTATCCAACCCCCCCTGCTCCATGCCCCCTTACTGCATGGCCTGGAGCACCGGGGGCTGGCATTGCTACAGCCGTGCCACCTGGCTGGAGCCAGGCCACGGCCTGCTGCCACCGCGCAGCACAGAGCACCGGGTCAGGCCGGGCTCTGCAGCTGTGCTGCCCCAGGAGCTCACAGAGCGTTGCACTGGTGGTGGAGTGAGCTGAGGCTGCGGGGGTGAGGGACAGCGGGGGGAGGGGCCGGGAGCTAGTCTCCTGGGGCAGGAGCTCAGGGGCTGGGCAGGAGGGTCCCATGGGCCGTAGATTGCCCACCTCTGTTTTAGACCCATTTGCAGTCCCTCTTGTCCCTTAGGTGCCTGGCTTGGCTTCCTTCTCTTCACTGTGTTCCAACCCCTTGGATCTCTGGCTTGCAGCGCCCTGTGTTACAGTGCCTGTAAATATGACAGGCCTAACTGTATTGGGCACCTGCAAGAAACTTTTCTTTGGGAGTCTGTGACCAGTGGCTAATTACAGTGACCTCAAAACAACTTATTCAGAACAAATATATTGTTTATTCATCCAAAGGTGCATAACCTCGCAAGCAAAGAGAAAAGGGTTAAAACACCAAAAGTCTATATGAATCTGGTCTAATCTAAACTTGCCTTACAAATTCTGGTAAGCACCACTTAGCTCAACTATATCCATTTCTGTGCTGGGAGCAACATAGCCCTGCTGAAGCTTCTCTCTCTCTGTTTCCCCCTGAGCAGCTGCTGCCCAGCCCCGACTTCCTGTCTAGGTGATGGTTTTAATGGTTTAGTATCCCTTTGATCCTAGGTTCTGGCCTTGGGGGAATAAATCAGGAACCAGGTAGGTAGGCATTTCCTGATTCAATAGTGTCTCTCTTTCCCCCTCTCCTCACTTTCTGTTAAGGACGCCTAGTATTCTCTGAGGAGGTTTCTATCTCTTTTTTCATTTCCTGCTTGTTTTTTTTTCTTAACAGCCCCTTTGATTTAACTCTGTGTAGTCAGACAGAATTAATATCAAGCAAATAAACTGGGGAACATATAAAATTCATGCAAAAATAATACAGCTCCCCCTCATTCTTCACATCCATACATCCCTCTCTTCTGATGCAAACCTTGCTCATTCTCTGATTGATTTCTCATCTTGATTACAGAAACCATTTTTTCCAGTCCTCCATTTTCTTCTCTCCTCCTCCAATTTGATATCAGTCCCACTGCTAGTTGTATTCCTCACTCCAGCTATCTCCACATTTTCCCTTCACTCCCTTTTGCTGTTTCTTACCATGTCAAACTCAAGCCCTTTTCACGCTCCCCTTCAGAGGTAATGCATGATCTTGCCTCCAAGTCTTCTTGCTTCAGCCTATTGCCTTTGCTTACTCCCTACTCTCCTCCTAATCCAGCCTCCTTACCACTCCCTTTATTGTCCTTTTTCAGACTGCTACCTTATGCTTGGAACAGTTCCCTGCTCCTTGCCTGCCTGGTGTCCTCTCTTCCAAGAATACATCCTATACTAGTCTCATCTTCTCTAGTAACCTCCTCACACTTTCCCTTACCTGAATTATTGTCCGTTTGCCCTCTGGGGAGTGCCTACCTCTTGTAACACACTGTGTTCAGTAAGTCAGGGAAATTTAAAGTGACTGTACTTTTTTTTTTTTTTTTTTTTTAAAGAAAATGGGAGAAAGATTATATTTTAAAATATAAAACAGCAACAGCCTTCTTTCTGAGCCACATGGGTATAGCCACATGTGTATAGTCATGCTCTGAGGGAAGAGCACTGGGAATCTCCTATGGCTACTCCCCTAGTTATTGCTTTAGTAATGCTTTAGAAATCAAGAAGATATTGGGATATTCTAATTGGCTGTGAGTGATGGGAATTCTACCTAAATAATGTTTAGTTAAATGCACAGCTCTAACTTCCCCATTTAGTAATAGCAATAAACGCTCCACAATATTAAATTACCCGGGATTATTGCACTGCGTGGGTGATTACAGTCACTCTGCTTTCAGCTTTGTACTCTATAACAGCCCCTAAGGTGCACTGCTGCCTGGATCTTATTACATCTATTATTTATTCATAAATTAGATCAACCCATAAATTACCTGGTTTAAAACAGCAATTTGTAGAATTGGTAACTTTCATCTTTTCTAAATCTGCAATATTTTAATGGTAGACCATCTGTGGAGAATACAACCTTTAGCTCACCAGTTTGGAATAGCAGAGCTTGTGTAACATTAGATGAATTTCTGCTTCCATTTAAACTTTAGATTAAAATATTCATGTAATTATAGGTTTGTATTTATAAAGGTGTATATCATGCTGTTTGTTGCAGTCATTTTGGCTGAAAAGGATTAACCAGCTCATTCTGCATTGACTACTAGAAACCTAATGTATACTGATGTTTTCTTTGTTTTAATAATGGTGAAAACTGAAACTCTTGTTATTAAGAATTCAAATATCATGAAGTTGCTACAAACAGCACCAAGCTATGCACCATCATCAGCGGAGGAAGGAGAAACAGACTATGGGCAGCATGTTACTGTCAAGATCAGGAAAAAAGGTATGTGTCGCATTTTTATTAGTATAAATAGAAAGAAGAGATTTGGGGATGAATTTGTGCTAGATCAGATATTCTCTAGTATTTATTTTATACATAAGGAACAGTCAGCTGCTTTACATACTATTTATTACAAGTAACATCTAAATTTACTGTAACTGAAAAAGATTGGAGGAGGGAAAGTAATTTGGCTGTTAAATTTACCTTGTGCATTTGATGTTACTTTGCGTAACTTTCATAGTCTCTTCTGAGTAGTCAGTTTTCTCTTTTTGCTTGTGAGTCTCCATCACACGCACCAACAGACATGTAACAGTGGGGAAAATGTGGCAGTAAAACCATCACAGCTGCTGGGGAATTGAGGAGAGGGTAGTACCTGACACTGCTTTTAGATTACTTTTTAAAATTGTGACTAGATTTCAGGTTGGCCGTTCCTTTTACACATTATGGAATCGGTAAACACAGAGGTCCATTTGTGTTTATACAGAGGGAGAAGAGAATTTGTTAATTCAGTATTCCTGTGTGTTTGCTTTGTGGTCTTTTCTTAATATATGTAAGGATAATTTTTTAAGAGAGGTGTGTGGAAAGAAGAGAGAGTTAGGATCTACGTTACCTTCACCGAAGACCTATTTCATCTGAAAAAAATATGTTCAAGTAGTCAAGTAAATGGGCAGAATCCGAGTTTAAAGTGATTTACACTGAAAAGCTGCCTTGGAAACTGAATGAAGGAAGTACTCTCTGTAGTTGTGCTAACTAGCTGCTCATGTTTGGAAACAAATACAATCAGTGCTACTAACTCTGCACTAAGCTATGGCAAAGTGCCAGTCTTGCCTTAAAATCCACCTGCAGTTTCTCAGATGAGCTGGCATGAGGGGGAGCAATACAACAGGAAAGATAAGTGACATTTTGCATTCGTGCTTAGCATCAGAAAAGGACAGGACCTGGTTTAAGGAAGACTTAAGTCTCTGCTTTTGTTTGTGTACATGCAGCCAGTTCGACTTGTTACATCCCAGTTGATCACAGGGCAGTAGCATTCTGTACCTATGCTGAAATACACATGTTCCATGAATTTGAACTCAGGGGTCGCAGTGGTTTTTGTCTGCTACAAGAAGCAGTGTTTTTTTTGCTTTGCTAGGTTCATAAGGTAACCTGTGGGTCTGAAATATCCTGACACCTGGTGCAATCCAAACCAACACACTGAGGCACACACTGCTTGCCTACCTAATGCATACATACGTTATGTATTTTACAAACTTAGCATCCAGGGGTAAGTTTACACTGCAATTAAAACCCACAGCGGGCCCATGTCAGCTGACTCAGGCTTGCGGGCTCTGGCTAAGAGACTGTTCAATTACGTTGTAGACATTTAGTCTTGGCTGGAGCCCAAGCTTGGGGACCCTTCGACAGGAGAGCATCCCAGAGCTGCGCTCAAGTCTGAGCCCAGACATCCATACCACAGTTAAACAGCCCTTAGCCCAAGCTCAAGTCAGCTGACACTGGCCACCTGGGGGTGTTTTAACTGCAGTGTGGACATACCCAGGAAGTCCTGGAGAAGCTAAGTGCCTTTCAGTCTTCAGCCTTTCAGAACCATGATTACAGCCCGTAACTTCATTTATTTTTATATGTTAACTTTTTAATGTAATGTTGTAACCTCCTCCAGGATGAATGGAACTGTATTTTTACTTTTTTTAGTAGCACCCAGATGTTTGGAGTCAGACATATCCTTTTGTTTGTTTTGCCCTAAGGAACAGTGACGGATTAAGTCCAGCATTCTTTCTAATTAGCTTGTACCCATATGGATGTTTTGCCCTACTTGCCTATGCTTCAAACAGCTTAATAAATGTTCACTATGGGGAAAAAATCTTATTTCTACCAAAATTAGTTAACTTATTTAATAGATAAACTTCAGTATTGATTTTTGAGGACTGGTTTTTCAGTCTCTCTACAAATGTATGTATCTTTGTTACCATAACTATGACATCAGACACTTTTGGACAGGCATTAATAAGGTTGAATCAAAATATAATGTGTATATTTTAAAATAATTGATTTATAATGATGTCCAAATGCATGAATGCAGTTTGGTTTTCAGTGTTGCTACTATTTTCAAAATTATAATGCTTTTTCTGCTACAGGACTAATCGCATCTTTTCATGAGAAATATATTTTTAAAAAATCAGAGTTTCAGGAGTAGTTTAAATTAATGTTGGGAGCTAATTAGAATCCACGGTACACAATGCCCATGCCTGCCTCTCTTGGGAAGTTTGTTGCTGTAGCAGTGGTCACAACCTCCACAGCAGGTTTTTGAAGCTAGAATGTGATACTAAGAGCAGCCTCTGGGCCCTTAACATGTGATCAGTTTAACCATAATACATCAAGGCTTTAGTTAACAGAGGTATTTCAGATTTTGGATAAGCTTTAGATAAGCTATTACCAGCAGGACAGTGGGGTGGGAGGGGGTATTGTTTCATGGTCTCTGTGTGTATATAATGTCTACTGCAGTTTCCACGGTATGCATCCGATGAAGTGAGCTGTAGTTCACGAAAGCTCATGCTCGAATAAATTGGTTAGTCTCTAAGGTGCCACAAGTACTCCTTTTCTTTTTGCAAAGACAGACTAACACGGCTGTTACTCTGAAACCTGTCAGATTTTGGTTGTGGATCAGGCAGTAGGTCTTAGTGTTGTGAATGATGATGTTGATAATTAAATGAAGTTGAGTCACTGCTTTAAAAACTTTGGCCAACCTGCAAATTTAGGTGAGCTTTTACAAATGATTATTGCCATTTTCTGATATAATTTTTCTTAAGAAAGATGATAAAAGTTTTGTAGTTTAACAAGAGAATTAGAGAAGTATCCTGATGCGAGAGGCAGAAATGCTACTTTCAGGAATGATGGTGGCAGTTTTATAGAACAGTAAGATAGCCATGACATAATAAATCTGAATAACACTGGAGTTATGTGGTGGTGATTCATCAACTGATTCTGACTTGGAAACATTTGAACTGAAGTCCCTGAACTTGAGAACTATTTTTACATAGTTTAACAAAATGCCTTTGTGAAGCTGGGACAGTCATGCTCATCTGATCAGGGCTGTTTCTTTCTTTTTGCAACTTCAAATGGCTTAAAACGTCCAATAAGAAGAAAATGTGACTGGTTCAGATGACTTCTATTATAGTTTTTAATGTGATTTTAAAAATTAAGTTCAGCAGATATCACTTTTCTATTCAAAACTGTTCTAACTTGATTCTAAAATATGATTGAAATTTAATTTCTCACATCCCATCTCCATCCTCCCCTCCTGTTTTTTTTAACCTGTAGTAAATGTTAAGCTACCCGAGACAGCAGATGATCCCATCAGCAGACGACTTCAGCTGGTCCAATCAATCAACAGGTTTAACAAGTAAGCATAGAAACCTCCTTGAAATACCACTGACGTCATTTCCCAACAAGTAAGAAACATAACTTTTTAAATAAAGAAGAAAATGGGCCAAGCATATATCACACTCCTGATAAGCTTTGGCTGGTGTTTTCAAAGCAGTCTAAGGGATTTTACTACACATTTCTCATTAATTTTAATGTGTGGCAAAATCATCTAGACTGCTTTGAAAATATCCTCCAAGCACTGCTTCACTGAGATATTTGAAAACTATGATGATGATGACTTTTTTAATAATTGCAGATACTTGTATTTAAGCTCTTATACATAGAATCATAGGACTGGAAGGGACCTCGAGAGTCATCTAGTCCTGTCCCCTGCACTCGTGGCAGGACTAAGTATTATCTAGACCGTCCCTGACAGGTGTTTGTTTAACCTGCTCTTAAAAATCTCCAATGATGGAGACTCCACAACTTCCCTAGGCAATTTATTCTAGTGCTTAACCATGACAGTTAAGAAGTTTTTCCTAATGTCCAACCTAAACCTCCCTTGCTGCAATTTAAGCCCATTGCTTCTTGTCTTATCCTCAGAGGTAAAGAAAAGCATTTTTTCTTTCTCCTTCTTGTAACCACCTTTTACATACTTGAAAACTGTTCTTATGTCCCCTCTCAGTCTTCTCTTCTCCAGACTAAACAAACCCAGTTTTTTTAATCTTGCCTCATAGGTCATGTTTTCTAGACCTTTAATAATTTTTGATGCTCTTCTCTGGACTTTCTCCAATTTGTCCACATCCTTTCTGAAATGTGGTGCCCAGAACTGGTACTCCAGTTGAGGCCTAATCAGCACGGAGTAGAGCGGAAGAATTACTTCTTGTGTCTTGCTTACAACACTCCTGCTAATACATCCCAGAATCATGTTCACTTTTTTTGCAACAGCGTTACATTGTTGACTCATATTTAGGTATGGTCCACTATGACCCCCAGATCCCTTTCTGCAGTACTCCTTCTTCAGAAGTAATTTCCCATTTTGTATGTGTGCAACTAATTGTTCCTTCCTAAATGGAGTACTTTGCATTTGTCCTTATTTGTCCTTAATTTCATCCTATTCACTTCAGACCATTTTGAATGATAATCCTATCCTCCAAAGCACTTGTAACCCCTCTCAGCTTGGAATCGTCCGCAAACTTTATAAGTGTACTCCGTATGCCATTATCTAAATCATTGATGAAGATATTGAACAGAACTGGATTCAGAATTGATCCCTGCAGGACCCCACCTATTATGCCCTTCCAGCATGATTGTGATCCACTGATAACTCCTCTCTGGGAACAGCTTTCCAACCAGTTTTGCACCCACCTTATAGTAGCTTCATCTAGGTTGCATTTCCCTAGTTTGTTTATGAGAAGGTCATGTGAGATAGTAGCAGAAGTTTTACCAAAGTCAAGCTATACCCCATCTACCACTTCCCGCCCCCCATCCACAAAGCTTGTTACCCTGTCAAAGAAAGCTATCAGGTTGGTTTGATGTGATTTGTTTTTGACGAATTGATGCTGACTTATTGTCTTCTAGGTATTTGCAAACTGATTGCTTAATAATTTGCTCCATTATCTTTCTGGGTACAGAAGTTAAGCTGACTGGTCTGTAATTCCCTGGGTTGTCCTTATTTCCCTTTTTAAAGATTGGCACTATATTTGCCCTTTTCCAGTCTTCTGGAATCTCTCCCATCTTCTATGACTTTTCAAAATTAATCGCTAATGGCTCAGATATTTCCTCTGTCAGCTCCTTGAGTATTCTGGGATGTATTTCATCAGGCCCTGCTGACTTGAAGACATCTAATTTGTCTAATTTGTCCAAATAATTTTAAACTTCTTCTTCCTCTATTTTAGCCTCTTCTGATCCTACCTCATTTTCACTGGCATTCACTACATTATACTTCCAGTCACCACCAGCCTTCTTGATGAAATCTGAAACAAAGAAGTCATTAAGCACCTCTGTCATTTCCCCCGTCATTGAGTAATGGGCCTACGCTGAGTCTTCCTCTTGCTTCTAATGTATTTGTAGAATGTTTTTTTATTACCCTTTATGTCTCTAGCTAGTTTGATCTCATTTTGTGCCTTGGCCTTTCTAATTTTGTACTATATACTTGTTTTGTTTGTTTATATAATCCTTTGTAATTTGACCTAGTTTCCACTTTTTGTTGGACTCTTTTTTGATTTTTAGATCTTTGAGGATCTCCTGGTTAAGCCATGGTGGTCTCTTGCCATCCCTCCTATCTTTCCTATACAGTGGGATAGTTGGCTCTTGTGCCCTTAATAAAGTCTCTTTGAAAAACTGCCAACTGTCTTCTATTGTTTTTCCCCTTAGACTTGCTTCCCATCACACGCACCAACAGACATTCAAATATCATGAAGATCATGGGATCTTACCTACCAACTCACTGAGTTTGCTGAAGTCTGCCTTCTTGAACTCCACTGTCCTTATTTTGCTGTTCTCCCTCCTACCATTTCTTAGAATCATAAACTCCATCATTTCATGACCACTTTCACCCATGCTGCCTTCCACTTTCAAATTCTCAACCAATTCCTCCCTATTTGTCAAAATCGAATCTAGAACAGCCTCTCCCCTAGTAGCTGTCTGCACCTTCTGAAATAAAAAATTGTTTCTAATCTGTGCCGTGCTGTGTTATTTTCCCACCAGATGTTTGGGTAATTGAAGTCCCCCATCAGCACCAAGTTCTGTGCTTTGGATGATTTTGTTAGCTGTTTAAAAAAATCTTCATCCTCGTCTTCCTGGTTAGGTGGTCTGTAGTAAAATCCAAACTATATTCTATGCTCAATAGTTGTTTATCCACAGAAAATACTCATAGATTTTTTTCTGTTTTTGTTTTTAATATGAACACACAATTCAGGTACCAGATCTTTGTATGTTATTGAAATGTTGCCATCTTGTGGCTGATGAATCCACAAGATTATGTTGCAGAAAGACTGAAACTAAAGGCATTTTGCTTTGTAGTTAGTTCTAATCCTTTCAAAATATATTTTTAGATCAAAATATTTACGGAGAACAATAACAAGAGATAAAAGTGTCCCTAATTTTGATGACGAATTATTGCATCAGGTAGGAGAAAATGTTTGCTTGAGTTCTTTGTATAGCAATTTTATTTGCTTCTACACTTACGGAGTCCTCATGTCAATCCTTACATCTCTTCTGTTTAGTCACTCATTGCAGGCTCCATCTGTGTGTTGTCTGTGTCCTGGCCAGAGCAATCTGGGATATATGTATCAAACCTTAGAGAGCCAGAGCATATGAGAAAAGAGCTGTAGTCAAGCGGAGATTAAGTTGATATTATTGGGTTTTTTTAAGTAGGATGAGCAAGAATCCTAGAAGGGACCATTGAGGTGGAGACCTTGGTGTTGAGATTCAAGATGGCTCTTACATTATAAGCTAATGTGCCCATTGTTAGGGAGGGATTCTTTGCAAGTAATTAAGGCAGCAAACTGGGTGTTGGAACTCCTGAATTCCATTCCCAGCTCTACTAGATTTCTTTTGTGACTTTGGGCAAGTCACTTAATCAGTCTGCCTCTGATTCCCCACCTGTAAAATGGAAGAATGCTTTTCTGCTTCATAAAGTTATGAGGCTTTGTAAAGCACTTCAAGATCTTCAAATGAAGATGCTCAATACGTTATTACTTCTAACCAATACTAACCATAATACATGAACGGTTTAGTTAACAGTGGGATTTCAGATTTTTGGTTGTGGATCAGGCAGTAGGTCATACCAAGATGGTGGTTTCCAAAAAGTTGATGTGTAAAAATGATATACATCACTTCTGCCATGTGTGGCTGTTAAGCACTGATTTTACTAAAGCTTTGAGTTCTGAATTATTACAGTAGTTTGTATTTTGGAGATGCCCATTTTGAAATTTTTGGAAGATCTTGTTTCAGGAAAAGCTTTTGGTAATAAGGATTATTTTTAGTTATTCTTATTTATAGACATCTATCATTAATATACCTGGATTTTATTTTTAGTTACTTTAACTTCTGTAAAGTATCCAGTGTTCCGGGAGAACCACCCCTTTGCCAAGCAAAAAATAATCAAGATGGGAAGGAGTAGGTGTGAAAAGGGGAAATTAAAATAGTTAAAGATGCAGTGAATAAAAGGGCGAGGCCTTGAGAGCTAGAGAGACACCTTGGCAGACAAGGACCCTGTTACACCCTGAAGTCTCAACTGAGACCAGTGACAATTTGGGTGATCTCAATTGTCTTGGAGGGTAGAAATGGTGGTTGCTTAGGTCCTTGATTTAGAAAGGTGCTGTGGACAGAGCACTGAAAATGAGACCGCTTGAGTTTTATTCCCAGCTCTACTGGTGACTTTGTATAGCCTAGACAAATTACTTAACATCTCTGTACTTGTTTCTCCATATGTAAAATGGGGAGAATGATTATGCTTCTTCGTAAAGCACTTTTAATCCTTGACTATATGCCCTAAGTACTTTTTGATAATACTGTATAATAAAAGTAGACCTTGGAATGAATTTGTAGGCTTATATTTAAAATGTAGTCTTTTGACTTTTTATAGCCAGAGAAATATACAGTGCCTTTAACATGTACCATTTCTTTCTTCCCACAGTTAGCTATTAAGAGCTTTGATAAGACCAAGTTAAAACCTATTGACCAGATGTTGGACCAGAGCAAAGTTAAGATTATTGATGCAGAAAGCAGTGGTGAATCTGTGAAACAGGATGATGTGATAGATGCTCCTCTTCGAAGTAAACTAATGCACCGAAGACATACAGTTAGTGTGGCACTTTCAGCAGAGAACGTCAGTAATGACAGTGATTTATCCAACACAAGAGATCCAAGTATTTCACTGTCAAAAGACTGTTCTGGTGACTTGCTATCAAAACACTAACAAGACAGTGTAAATTTGCTGCCAAAAACTAAAGAAGCAGGTGGTGCCAGTTTCAAGATCCTCCTGCTGGGCATTAAAGAATTAAATGAAACTTAGAAACTGTGCTTTCAAAAATAGATCATAAAGATGAATCTTTAGCAGAGGCAGAATGTTCCCGTATGGCTTGCACTTTTGAAGACTATTGTGGAGACCCCTCCCCAGCCAATTTGTGACTGATTTCAGGAAACTGAGACATATTGAAATGTCCAAGTATTTAGACAGAAAGAAGTGACTGTTTCCCATTCCACTATCAAAGCACTTATTAAGGAATTACTTATACAGTAGAGGAGAAAAAGGCTATATGGTACTTTCTAGCTACCCACTTCTGTTTTTTAAAAGGCATTTAATTTTTTCTTTTCAGTTTTTGTCCCTAAATTGGTTACATTATATTTATTGCCAGAAGGAATTCAAAATTCTCTATTTTTATTATAATGCCATGAACCACTATAGTGTTTATTTAATACCATTTTAGAAATTAGTGTAATTTCTATGTTGCAACTAGCTATGCAAACAATCCTTAAAATCTACAACATGATGTAAAGACCTTTAAATGAGATGAACGGCAGTATCCTGCAGTCCCTATACAGACAAAGTGCCCACTGATTTCAGTGGGACATTTACCTGCATAGACTCTGTAGGATCATGTATACTGGGGATGGAATAAAGTAAAATGCTCTCGACACAGAACAGCTTTGGACTGAAGAATGTTCAGATCCCAATTAAAATATTCATTTCTGTGCAGAAACGAGCATGCTTAACACACACACAGTTGGCTTTTCCCCCGGAACAAATCAGACAAAACCACACACATTCACACCTCTGCACATGGGCAGAAGTCTACAGCTACTAGGTAAGTGATCTGGTAGGAAAAGTAAGAGTTTGCAGAAACTGGCTGCATGTTATCCTCTTTTTAAAGGTGATCATTTTAAAGGATGCTCATAAATAACTAGATGGAAGCTTAGATGTGGAACTTGTTTCTTAACATGTTTTCAGTTTAAATTTTTTTTTTGAAGTGTGAATTAATCAGAAAAAGACTTCAATAGCACAATTCAGGTTCTTGATAGTTTTGGTTTACACTGGTCACATCCAATTAACATTGTTTCTTTTATAAAATAGTAATATAGACCATTTTGATTTTGTATAGTGGTATTGATAACATGCTTAGGGCACTGGGAAATTGGAGGACTTCCCATGTGATTGTTTTCAAATAGATTTTTAATGAGAGAGGTACAAGGTGCAGCCTGTACACACCACTGAAAAAACACTCAGCTGAAGGTTGCATGTATATTTTTCTAAATAATTTGAGTTCATTTAATATTCTAACTTGCCTTGGAGTTGTGCCAAATGTTGGAAAAGAAAAATAGTAAAAGTAATGATTCTTGAAACTGTTCTTAATTTTGACTACTCATTTAAAAACTGACCCCCTTTAGCACTTTCGTCTCACTTTTGTTGTTGTAACTTAATGTTTGACTATTTTACTTTAAGCCTAAAGATAGTTTAATTGATCTTTTGGAATAGTTACATTAAGTTTGGATGGCTTCCCCTTCCCCACACTGAACAAATGAACATGCTTTTCCCCCCTTGAGCTTTATTCTTTAACGTCATATAAAGGCCTGCATATAAAAGGGAAAAAGTTACAGAAGCAGTTGGATTTAAACAGGATATTTCCTCTTTCTAGATGACTTCTATGTATGTCCTTCCCTCTCTTCCCCATACGATACATTCTAGTTATAAACAACTTGAGAAAAAGGATGATCTTATGCTTAAATTACAGCAGGAGACATGGATTGTGCTTTTCGTCCTCAAAACAGACTTTAAATGTGACCTATGGCAAATTCTTTATTGTTACTCTTTGTAAAATTGGGTTAATTTTACATAGGGTTGTTTCGTGGCCAAATTTATTTTCTATAGAGTGCCTGGACATGTTTAGCTGGAAGATGCTGCAAGGTATCATTTGTAAATTTAAGATTAAAATATGGGTATTTTATAATGCAGCATATTCAAACAGTCCAAGTATATTTCATAGAATCATAGAATATCAGGGTTGGAAGGGACCCCAGAAGGTCATCTAGTCCAACCCCCTGCTCGAAGCAGGATCAATTCCCAGTTAAATCATCCCAGCCAGGGCTTTGTCAAGCCTGACCTTAAAAACCTCTAAGGAAGGAGATTCTACCACCTCCCTAGGTAACGCATTCCAGTGTTTCACCACCCTCTTAGTGAAAAAGTTTTTCCTAATATCCAATCTAAACCTCCCCCACTGCAGCTTGAGACCATTACTCCTCGTTCTGTCATCTGCTACCATTGAGAACAGTCTAGAGCCATCCTCTTTGGAACCCCCTTTCAGGTAGTTGAAAGCAGCTATCAAATCCCCCCTCATTCTTCTCTTCTGCAGGCTAAACAATCCCAGCTCCCTCAGCCTCTCCTCATAACTCATGTGTTCCAGACCCCTAATCATTTTTGTTGCCCTTCGCTGGACTCTCTCCAATTTATCCACATCCTTCTTGAAGTGTGGGGCCCAAAACTGGACACAGTACTCCAGATGAGGCCTCACCAATGTCGAATAGAGGGGAACGATCACGTCCCTCGATCTGCTCGCTATGCCCCTACTTATACATCCCAAAATGCCATTGGCCTTCTTGGCAACAAGGGCACACTGCTGACTCATATCCAGCTTCTCGTCCACTGTCACCCCTAGGTCCTTTTCCGCAGAACTGCTGCCTAGCCATTCGGTCCCTAGTCTGTAGCTGTGCATTGGGTTCTTCCGTCCTAAGTGCAGGACCCTGCACTTATCCTTATTGAACCTCATCAGATTTCTTTTGGCCCAATCCTCCAATTTGTCTAGGTCCTTCTGTATCCTATCCCTCCCCTCCAGCGTATCTACCACTCCTCCCAGTTTAGTATCATCCGCAAATTTGCTGAGAGTGCAATCCACACCATCCTCCAGATCATTTATGAAGATATTGAACAAAACCGGCCCCAGGACCGACCCTTGGGGCACTCCACTTGATACCAGCTGCCAACTAGACATGGAGCCATTGATAACTACCCGTTGAGCCCGACAATCTAGCCAGCTTTCTACCCACCTTATAGTGCATTCTTCCAGCCCATACTTCCTTAACTTGCTGACAAGAATACTGTGGGAGACCGTGTCAAAAGCTTTGCTAAAGTCAAGAAACAATACATCCACTGCTTTCCCTTCATCCACAGAACCAGTAATCTCATCATAAAAGGCGATTAGATTAGTCAGGCATGACCTTCCCTTGGTGAATCCATGCTGGCTGTTCCTGATCACTTTCCTCTCATGCAAGTGCTTCATGAAATACCCTATTTCATTAGGTATTTATTATAAATCTATTATGCGGACTAGCCTTGGCAACAAGATTTGTCATGTTGTTTATTCAGTAACCTCTCCTTTGGAAAATACACCTCTAATACTGCTCTTTTACTCCTTTTGGGGAAAAACTAAAGATAAATGTAAGTGGATCTGAAATTAACTAGTTACAACTTTTTAAATTTTGCTAGTAGCAAACTAGATGCAATTCCTAACAAAAATATCAAAACGGTACAATACTTACTGCAAAATACTTCATACTTCAAATCTATTTCTATGCAACTAATAAAACAGCTCCCATAATAGTATTTGTAATAAGCATCAGCATTAATTTTTTTTTTATTTGGCCTGAGTCTGAGCTATTTCCCAATCACTGTCTAACTTTTCATTTTCAGCCTTGTCTGTTGGGTTATTATTGTGATTGCCTCCCTTCTCAAAAGTTTCAGTAATCTTAACTCTCCCCTGTAGAAGTGAAAGTATCTCAGATACTTCCAATAGTAAGTAGTCCTGAGCATGGGTAACATGGATGGATGGTTCAAAACTGCTAGAGTGCTTCAGTTATCAAAACAGGGAGGCACTAAAATGACGTGGCACATTGAGCAAAGTTTTTGATGTTTGACTAGAACTGCCTAACCACTGATTGGTTGGGGTGTAGTTTTTTAAATACCAAGACGACACCTATGCTAAATTCTAGGTCATCCATCCATTAATATAGTGCAATACATACAGCAAATCACACCGAGCAAACCAAGACTTCCCCACCACAGCTCTTCCCCAAATACCTCTTCAAAACAATGTATTTGCAGTATGGTCTGCATGTGATCAAGTTCCTCTTGCTCTGAAACAGCATGTGTGAATTCTAAAGTCATCACCTCAGCAGTTCCTTCATATTGAAGATGGTCATTGCTGTTACTATGATCACACATGGCACAGAGAAGGGGCAGTTCTTCAAGTAAGCAGGTTCTAGGACATTTAGGGCACTGTATTTTTTTTTTTATATATATAAAACCCACCTATTTTTTCAGTTGAAATGAACAGGTCTGCACTATAATAACTCTCCTCTTTGATAAGTGTGAAACAGATACCTCTCACTCTTAATTTATAACCCAGTATGAGAAATATGACTGCTTCAGTCCCAAAATGATTCAAATCTTTGCTGCTATGAAGCAAAGTTAAGTTGTGAGCAAAAGGCAGGGCCTGCTCACAGAATCTGGCAAGAACAGGACTGATATTGCAGAAATAAATATTCCTAAAGCAGTGCTAGGCACAAGAACACACATGCAAACATTCCAGAAGGATGGTACCAGAACACCTCATACCAAGTATGATACAAACACCTCCCTGCAAAGATAACAGGAGCACACTGA
This sequence comes from Caretta caretta, assembly GCF_965140235.1. Lineage (NCBI taxonomy): Eukaryota > Metazoa > Chordata > Testudines > Cheloniidae > Caretta > Caretta caretta. The sequence goes on along the minus strand of NC_134217.1, from coordinate 23,371,642 downwards.
GCCCTCCTAAAGATAAGGTCAGGATGATGGATAGAGATGTTTTGATCAAATCAACATGTACAAGGTAATGGATGGTAACAACCCATGTCAGGGGGCAGTAACAAATCACATTAGAGGAGCAATATGTAACTTGTTTGTACTGATGTATAAAATGAAGTCTGAGGGAATGTCTTTGGCTGGCTATGGGGATAATGGAAAGTCCTGCCATTAACTGAGCTAGTCCATTGCAACAGCCATATATTTGTTAGTGTACCCGTAACCTTTGAGGCAGGACATTAGGACCGTGCTTCAGTGACAATAAACCTGAGTGAGTTCCTTCGCTATGAACGGATCTGTGGTTATTGGGCAGTGCGATCGAGATCTGCTGTGCCAACTGTCTGCGCAGAGCTGGGACAGCACACAGAGAAAACACACATGTAGCCAAACATCTAACAAGGTCTCACCATACTAAGCAGTTTCACTCTTCTGAGATGCAAGGAAATGGCTTAAACTAAATTTAAGTAAATTCAGTAGCATCTTAAACCTATCTAAAAGGAAGATCCTTCTTTAATAATGAGATGGTTAATGTTGAGAAAGATGGGGAGCAGACTTAAAGAACACTTTTAACAGTTTACCAGTATACCCCACAACTGCAGGCTAAAGCCCTGATATCATATGAGATTCAAATTGTACTGGGTTTTCACGTCTTTGACTTATTTACAATGAAAAAGTAGACATCGTTACTGCAAAAGCCAGTTTACTCTCTGAAAGGAGTCAAAATTTTTTTTTAACAAAACAGGCTTTTCTATTAACTTCTCACTGCACTAATAATAACCCAAACATTTAATTTTAACATGAAGAGTTGCATAGAGGTATCACCTTTGTAGAAGCTAAGAACTATAGCCTACAATTAAGTGCCATTTTAAATAAGGAAGTTGGTAATGTAGACTGCAAGTTAAAGATACAAAATTGACAAACACTAGCTGTACTAATCAAAGTTTTTACAATATTCACACAGATGGAAAAAAACAGTCACTACTGCTCATACTTTTTTAAACAAAATTTTAATCAGTTCCAAACCATTACAGCTGGAATGGTGTACACTGTTGCTCTTAAATGACAGCAGAAAACAGTTCTTCTCTGGTAGTGAAATCTCTCTCCCCTTTTCACTTCCATCTTATCACACAAGATGTAACAGTATTTGTACCACAAATTTTCAAACTATATTCAAATAAGATGACAACACAGGGTCTGTTTTACTTTATGCATGCAAGTCACATGGAATTTAGAGCAGTTGCCTTTCCTTTTTTGACAAAAATAAACTCCAACCATTTAATAAATGGGAGAATGAAGAACATGTGTTACCAACTACCTGAATACAGTTTATTACATTAGTTATCCAATTAAGTTTTAACCACAACTGAATATCCACTCTACTCAACTTTTTAACCTCATTCTGCAGAGACATCTCACCAGTGAGAGACAACTTGACAGTTTCCAGAAGGAACTGGTTCAATCAAACTACATGCTATGTACAATTTAATCCAGCAGACTACATGGTAAGATGTCCTCTCAAAGAACCACCTCTCTTCTCACCAACTGGTTCATCAGCTGTTCTATTCTGCAGACTCCAACAAAAGGTTCCACCAGTTTGAGAACCAGTGAGGTATTGGATAACTAGAGGATATCAACTGTTGTGACATTGAGAGAGTTGACATTCTTGCAGTTCCCACCGCTGTTTGCAACGTAAGACACTTTTACTGCCCTCCCAAGACCTCTCTTATGGTAGCAATAATTTATGGAGTGGCAGGTGATGATAGCATAGCTTACAGGCTGAGTGGGACAAAGGAAAGTTCATGCTAAGAAAGTGGTGAGAAAATCCATACCACGCAAGCCTCTACTACTACAAAAAGTTAAGCTATAAAAACCCTTCTCAAATTTTGTTTTACAGAACATGAGTTCGTTTATTTATTGACCTTTATCAAAAACAGAATGCAGAAAGCAAATACACATAAATGTTTTGTCAGAACTTTCAATTTGCCTATACCATATGTTTTCTTTGCCTTTTTCCAGGCCGTGAAGCAATCTTACAAGTAGCATTTAATCATCATCATCCTCTTCATCAGAATCCAGTACTTTTCTTCTGTTGAACTAGAAACAAACACAGTAAATTCAGTTTACAGCAACTCCTTCCAGCTTCAAAGATTGAAGACTCAAGTTAATCACTAAGGGCAAAGTTCTCAATGCTCATCCAAGTTAGTAGTCCACATGGGTGCTGTGTGGATGGAATCTAGAATCCTTCCCTCCCCAGCATGGCAAGATGAAGAAAGGGCAGTGGATAACTTATAGAATTGTAGCCACTACAGCTCATTGCTCCCTGTAAAAACATTTGTGACCAGTGGACCTATGGCCCTACAAACCAAGCCCACAAACCTTCCCCCTGAAACTCAGCTCCAAGGTACAGGGCTACAGTCCCCAATACAGGGAATTCAGGCTTCAGAAATACGATCTTATAGAATTATTATGGTTCTGCTGAGTTTTGGCCTCCCTACACATTTAGAAGAAGGAATCTTTATCTAAGTGTTTAAATAGCCTGTCAACTTTCCAGAACCTCTTATTTCTGCAGAAGTAATGCAGATTCACAGTGAACATCACCAAGGGCAAAGACAATAGGAAAAATAGCACTAAAATACTGTCCACCTTCTGTGGTCAAAAGCTACTTCCATAGTTGAGTACTCTGTTGGTTACTTTAGTACTATTCTGGGTGATTAAAAAAAATTCTATGATATAAATCAAAATTAGACTTAATTTAATACTCTAGTAAAATTAAATTTGAAATTAACCTACATTAAGGGCTAAACTTACCTATTAATCATTACAAAAATAATTCAAGCAGTACATGTTTGCTGCCAAAGATTTAAAGAAAGTCAATCATCTGAACTGGTCACTGGCTAAGCACGTGGAACCACAGTTTGAAATCCAGAATCTGCTTTTAAAAGCAGTAGCCTCTTCTGCAGGTGCAGAGAGAATATTTTCTTTCAGTTTATTCCACTAACTCAATCCAATGACTAGCTAATGCAAAGTTGAGAAACCAATCAGGAGACGAAAGTGGAGGAAAGATAGTTTTCCTTTTCCAATTTATGAATAAAAATGAGGTATGAGAAGATCTACCCGTTCTAAAATCTTGAAGGCATGCTGGCCAGCTATAAACTACAGATACTTCCTTTGTTTAAAGAATCACTTTTAAATGCAAAACATGTTTTAATAAACTTATGTATTCTGTGCATTTAAGGTAGTTTTATTTAACAAAAAAAATCTGAAAATGTTTTTTTGTGCAACTGATTGAATTCCAGTTTTCATCCAAATGTAACCTGACAAATCATGATCTAGTAAATAAATGCACACACTATTTTCTAACAAAAATGTAAAATTAAGAATCTAAATATATTTTAAGCAGTTATATAGCTTAAACATACAAATAGTGTATCCATAGCATTGAATATGTGCAGCAACTATTGTTGGCCCTAGTCTTTTATTTTTCTGCATTGTCTGATAAGAGGTTTGAATCAAGTTTACGCTGCCTTTGGAAAAAACCTTACCTTTACTGTTGTTTTCTTTTCTGTTTGCTGGCTCACTTTTTCAAGTATTTCTATCAACCCTTGTTCTGATACCTAGAAAGGCAGAATAAAAGCCACAAACTATTTGGAGAAGTGGCTTAGACTCAAATAATTGAATCTAGTACAGTTGTTCTCTTGCTTCCCCTTCCCCATTTGTGTGCTTGCAGAGGTGTTCAATTGACTATTGAGACTGTAACATACTGTTTAGTGGCTCACATGCTAAAGAGACTGATTACCAATTAGGGCTGTCAATTAATCACAGCTAACACACACAATTAACTCAAAAAAATTAATGATTAAAAAAACTAATCGAGATTAATCGCAGTTTTAGTCACACTGTTAAACAATAGAATACAACTGAAATTTATTAAATATTTTGGGATGTTTTTCTACATTTTCAAATATATTGATTTCAATTACAACACAGAATACAAAGTGTAAAGTGCTCACTTTATATTTTTATTACAAATATTTGCATTGTAAAAGTGATAAACAAAATAGTATTTTTCAATTCACCTAAAACAAGTACTGTAGTGCAATCTCTTTATCATGAAAGTGGAACTTATAAATGTAGATTCTTTTTGTTACATAACTGCACTCAAAAACATAACAATGTAAAACTTTAAAGCCTAACAAGTCCACTCAGTCCTACTTCTTGTTCAGCCAATTGCTAAGACAAACAAGTTTGTTTACATTTATGGGCGATAATGCTGCCCACTTCTTAATTACAACGTCACCTGACAGTGAGAACAGGCGTTCAAATGGCACTGTTGTAGCTGGCATTGCAAGATATTTACATGCCAGATGCGCTAAAGATTCATATGCTTCTTCATGCTTCGGCACTGTTCCAGAGGACATGCTTCCAAGGTAAAAAATTAATTAATTAAATTACTGACTGAACTCCTTAAGGGAGAATTATATGTCTCCTGCTCTGTTTTACCAGCATTCTGACATATATTTCATGTTATAGCAGTCTTGGATGATGACCCAGCACATGTTGTTTGTTTTAAGAACACTTTTGTGACAGATTTCTGTTACAAATCTTCCTGAAGCGTCAGTTGATCAGGCTGAGGCCGCAGGATCTTTAAGGGAGGAGATGACCTAACACACCAAATGTCTAAGTTTTATTGATAAATAATAAAATAACAGCGGAGAGTGATGGGTGCTCCCCACGTCACAAAGAGGAAGGAAGAAAGAAAGCGTTAGCGCCCCAAGCCCTAACCCACATTCATACTCACACACGTACTACCCGAAGCTGGCCAGGGCTGGGTGTAACGTAAGAAGAAGGGGGGTGGGGTGGGTGGACAGAGTTCTTGTCCTGGACCCAGGTCATCCAAAGTCCGCTGCAAATCTCCAAATTACTCCAGCTCTCAGGAGGGGTTTAAGTCCTGGGCTCCTTTGGGGGTATTCCATTCCACGACCTCTGTTCCTGGTGCTCTTTGGGTCAATCCAAACCAGCTTTCTGTGGTCTCCTTCCCTTTCCCAAAACACCCCGGCTTCAGGGACACCTGGCTCAGCTCCCCCTCTTGTTGCCTCGTCTGTGTTTTCAGACTGCAGCCCTGGGCTTTGTTTTCTTCTTTGCTGGCCTTGCTGTCTTGCAGGTGCATGTCTGTGCAGTTGGATTTTCTCTCTGACAGCTGCCCGGTCAACTTTCAAGCCCCCATCTTTCTCAGCTCGCAGCCAAACGTCAGCTGTGAGCTGCGACCTTGGGCTGGATGGGGCCAGTGTCTTATCTTTGAATTGAGCTAGCTGAAGTGTTGAATTAACTCGTTCTCTGCTCTCTTCTTCTCGGCCTCTCACACCCTGTAAAGAAAACTTCCACTCCCCACTCGCACACCTTTGACCCTCCCCAAAATGCTTTGCCATGCTTGCAACAGTGTTAGCAATATACAGTGTTGATCTGCCTCCCCAGGGGACTCCCTGAGAGAAGGGGGCCATTGGGTTGTGACACTTTCACTGCAAATCTGACAAAATGCAAAGAAGGTACCAATGTGAAATTTCTAAATTTCAACCCAAGGTTTAAAAATCCGAAGTGCCTTCCAAAATCTGTGAGGGATGAGGTGTGGAGCATGCTTTCAGAAGTCTTAAAAGAGCAACACACTGATGCGGAAACTACAGAACCCAAACCACCTTCTCCTGGTGGCATCTGAGGCAGATGATGAAAAAGAACATGCATCAGTCTGCATTGGTTTGGATAATTACCAAGCAGAACCTGTCATCAGCATAGACGCATGTCCTCTGGAACGGTGACTGAAGCGTAAAGGGACATATGAATCTTTAGCGCATCTAGCATGTAAATATCTTGCGATGTTGGCTACAACAATGCCTAGTGAATGCCAGTTCTCACTTTCAGGTGACATTGTAAACAAGAAGCGGGCAGCATTATCTTCTGCAAATGTAAACAAACTTGTTTGTCTGAGCGATTAGCTGAACAAGAAGTGGGACTGAGTGGACTTGTAGGCTATAAAATTTTACATTATTTTTAAATGCAGTTTATTTGTATATAATTCTACATTTGTAAGTTCAACTTTCATGATAAAGAGATTGCACTACAGCACTTGTATTAGGTGAATTGAAAAATACTATTTTTTTGTTTTTTACAGTGCAAATATTTGTAATCAAAAATATAAAATGAGCACTGTACACTTTGTATTCTGTGTTGTAATCGAAATCAATATATTTGAAAATGTAGAAAACATCCAAAAATATTTAAATAAATGGTATTCTATTATTGTTTTACAGTGTTGTTAATCATGCAATAAATCATGATTAATTTTTTTAATCGCTTGACAGCCCTATTACCAATGCGATATTACTGCCTCTAGAAGATATTCCTGTAACAAGTTACAATATGGCTCACAGAAATTTGCAGCATTTCTGTACCAATGACAGATATTTTTAAGGACTACTTATCCACAGTAACTTGTTTTCAGATTTTATTGCCTCAAAAAGCCCTGCTGCAGGAGTCATGGTCCTGGACAGTTATAGATTAAGTGCAATTTCCTCAAGCCCTGTGTTTCATTTACAGGGAGTGTAAAAGTCCTGTGTCCTCTAGTAGTCCCTTAGTTCCCATCTACCTCCAGAAGCCTTAATTAAAGCTGCTTTCTGGAGTGGGGAGAGGCTTCCCTCAGAAGTCAGGCTGAGAAGCACTGCCCTCCTAAAAATCAGCATTTGGTCTTGCTGCACTATTGAAAGAACAGTAATTTGTGAATTGAATTCTAAGTACCAACCCTAAATGTTTTGGATAACACACTGTAGATTCACGGGGCTACCATCCAACAAAACGAGTGAACCCTGATGGTGAGACACTAGAATGTCCACTAGTTCTCAATGACTAGTTACATGATCTTATTCACTTAGACTTACAGCCAATAGCTCTTAACATTCAGGGTATAGAAACTTCCCTTCCCCAGGATGCTTATGATACTTTGGGAAGCCACCCAGGTAGCAAAATTGATTAAGATGAAAATGCAATACAGTTTTATCACATTTGAGGTGAAGCTTAAGGTAGCCCCTGTCTTTGTGGAAGCTGGTATAATGTGGGTTAGCTGTCAGTACCTGCAACTCTGGAATTCCCAGCTGAGTCAGTGGCCTCTGTGGAGGCAATGTCACAAAGGAGAACAAATGCTTTAAATTGCAAGGCTGACTGTCTTCCTGGGCATTAAACTGCACTTCTCCACCCCAGAAAAGCACTTCAGTTAAAGACAGCTAAATCATAAATGTTTTTAAATAAGTATGGACAGTGTTTGCATACAAATGTACATACACACACACAGTTTAAGGATTTGAGAATCACTCAGATACATGCTGTAGCTCACACCGTCACATGTAATACAAAATTTTATACACTTCAGTGTTAAATTTCTCAATTTGTTTCATTGGGAACACTTGGTTTGAAAGTGACCAGACAAACAAGAGTTAGAGTAACATAAAAAATTTAACTTACCTTCCCACCTAGCTGTCCAAATCTTGCCATCTGTATAAGGTAATTTTCTACAGCTTTTGCCTTTTCTGGCTTCACAAGTGCTAAATTGCTTACTGCAACAAAAATAGGCACTGTTCATTTTTGTATTTTACCTCCAACTACAATACAACAGAAGTGAATGAGGTACTGTACAATTTAGTCCTAAATTCATGCTAGGGTATGAAAGAACCATGAATTGAATAGTTTTAATTTATACAAAACTGCAACACTCTCCAACTATGCTCCTTCTAAAAATTTGTTAGGGGTTCAAATCTCTTACTATTTACAAGAAGGCAACCCTACATACTTACCAGTGTTTCATCCTGCTACTAAATTTAATGCTGCAGATCAATAACAAGGCCACATTCCTCTACCAAGCACCACCTCCATTTTTAATACATACAAATTAAAATCTTGTTATGGGAAATTGGCAATGGACGAAAATGCCTTTCACTCCTAGGTACTGGTTCAAATCTAAATTAAATCAGTTGTGACCAATTTGTTACCACTTTATATAGATGGTCTTTGGCATACAAATAAGTTGGTAGTCTACAGTACACAGGTCGACATAAAGCAGCTTATGTTGACCTAATTCTGTCAGTGTACACTCTACAGCCTTCCTCCCACCAATGTAAATGCCCTACTACACCAACATAACAAGTCCACCTCCATGAGAGGTGTAAGGCTTATGTTGGTGTAGTTAGGGCGACAGTATTTGTGTAGACACTGCATCCCTTACATCAGCTGTCTTGTCAATTTCATGGCAAGAAAGTCAGGCAGCTATAGCCCACCTGCTCCCCGGCTCCCAGGTGGAAGCCAGGGTGAGAAGCCCAAGTGGTACCTGCTGGAATCCGGGCAGCCTTGTCCCCAGTGGAGAAGGGGGAGAGGGCAGCCTGCCAGGAGCCTGTTGGGCAGCCAGGCTCCTGGCAGGGAGCTGCCAGCAAAGCTGAGATACCGGGCTCTCAGTTCTCTGCACTCCCCCTCTTAGGTTGGTGGAAGCACTCCTGGTGAGGACGCACCACCAACCCATGGAGGGTAGTGTGGACATGCACCACCACAGTAATTACTGCGGTGGCTGTAAATTAAGCTAACATAGGTCGACTTAGGTTTGTATTGTAGACATACCCTTAATTTACTAATGAACAAACATCCGTATCACAAAAACTCCTCATGACAACTCTCATCCTTGCATGCAGTCTTGGCAGAGACCCTGATTTATTCTCTCATTACTAGAGCTGAGCCCCTCTAAATAAAGGTTAAGATACACTGACGCATAGGGATGTTGGCACTTCTGCTTGCTCTGCTTTTCACATGCTCTCCCCATAAACAGAGAAATTCAGACTAAGCAGGCTATCAATTTGGCACCTTTCACAAGCACAAATTCACTAATTCCTGCTCCCACTAGAATAAACCACCACATCTGAGGATTTGCTTTTCAGCATGTGTGTATTCATGATCAGTTTTTAAAAAATATTAGTGATTTGAAAATCCACAGCATTAGTCTTATTATTTTTCCATCATCAGAGATGAAATAAAAGAATGCATTTATCTCCTATGCATTCTATTTAAGGCCTTGATTTAGGGGGACATAATACAGTAAAAATGAGAATTTTTATTTAATGGCAAAATACATGGATGCTTACATCTGGCACGAGCTGCTTGATCGAGCACTTGAGCTAAAATGCTATTTCTCATCTCTGCCTCCCTGTAATGAAAATTCAGTTACACAATAGAACTATGGTTTCAAGCATCAGACATAGCATCTTGCAAGATGACCAAGTCTGCTGAATACTTTGTATTATCAAAACAAAAAACAAATTATTTTTAAGGACTAAACGTCATATCATTCAAGAAGGTACAGATGCTACGTATGACAGATTAACACAAAAATGAAGAAAATTTAATGTTTATCTGAGGTGTAGGAAAAGAATGTTTTTAGAGATTGTAAAAACAAAACAAAAAACCCCAAAAAGCCACAACGCCCGACAAAATCAAACTAGAGATTTGATCCAGTTCCCACTAACAGGCACAGGTTCTAAATAATTTAGGGCCCAATTCCAAGCATCTGTGGCAAAACTCCCAAATTTTGCATAAGTGAAGAGCCAAAGATAAAACCCCTTGACTTATTAGCAGTTGATTTACTGGCTGTTCTATAACAAAATAACCCAGTTTAGTGTTTCAAGGAACTGCAATTAATGTTTAAAAACATGAACTGATAGAAATTCAAAACCATTTGACTGTGAATATGCTACCTAAAATCAACAGCTCACATTCATACCTCTGTTTGGTTTCTTGTTGCGTTGGATCACCAGAAGGGTCCTGTAAGACAAGAATTACGTAAAAACTTTAGGTTTCAGAGTAACAGCCGTGTTAGTCTGTATTTGCAAAAAGAAAAGGAGTACTTGTGGCACCTCAGAGACTAACCAATTTATTTGAGCATAAGCTTTCGTGAGCTACAGTTCACTTCATTGGATGCATACTGTGGAAAATACAGAAGATGTTTTTATACACACAGACCAAGCTTATGCTCAAATAAATTGGTTAGTCTCTAAGGTGCCACAAGTACTCCTTTTCTTTTTATAAAAACTTTAGCAATCCCTTTAGAAAACACTCCGTGCAGGATGTCAGATCTTAGTATTTCACTGGAATTTAAAATAAGCCGGCTAAAGCGAAATTATCTGCCTGACCATGGTTAAGAGAGGCAAGGTGGGCGAGGACCAAATTACTGGACCAAATTCTGTTGGTGAGAGATACAAGTATTTTGAGCTAAACAGAACTCTTTCCCAGACCTGTGGTACTCTGAGTACCTTTTCCAGACCTGAGAAAGAGCTCTGTGTAGCTCAAAAACTTGTCTCTCTCACCAACAGAAGTTGGTCCAATAAAAAAATATTACCTCTCTCACCTTGTCATTCTAATATCCTGGGACCGACAAGCCTGCAACAATACAATTACCATAGTTTAGACATTGAGAATGTAAAGTGCCTGCTCCAACAGATGAGTGATCCATGGTTATTTGTCCTGGTGGAGCAAACTTGTACCCTAATCCTGCAACTGGATTCGCCCAGATAAAGGCAGTTGCAGGTTTGGGGCATAAGGCCAGCTTTGTGATCTTTGAAGGCAGAAGGGTGAGCTTTCCAACAGCCTGCCGTAGATCATAGCTACAGACATCAAACTCCCTAAATTAGGCTTGCAATTAAAGTTGAAATCTTCAAAACTCCCAACCTATGAACAAACTACAAGCAGCAGCAACAGTGGTAACCAGTCTAGAAAGGGTTTTGAAAGTGTTGCTTTCTAAACAATTTGTAAAAGTCTATCTTCTCTCCTACTTAACAATTTTGTTTGCAATTTTTCAAAATAAAATTATGTACACAATAGAGTAGCCCTGTTCTATTTTAACAGAATGTTTTATTCAAAGAAAGTGATTTCACAGGTTACATCTCTTCAAGTTCTTTTCCCAGCCTATTAATTTCTTAGAAGAAAGTTATTAAACACAGATTAATGGAAGGGGAAGAAGAGTCCCACCCCTAAACACTTCATATCAGACATGTGATTAAAGTACAAAGCAGATTTCCATTAGTTACACTGTACATGAATAGTTCCTTTGGCCATCCCATTACCCAATTTGGTATTTATATTCCCCTGCCAAGTATTTCACAAAGACAATGATATATAAGTTATTCTATAACTCCACAGTTTCTTAAAACCCTTCTAGCAATGCAGGTTTGCTTCTGTTTACTCTTTTAATTCATTCAATACGTCAGTTCTGAAAAACACTGACTGGCCTTTCAGAAAACCAAGGGAACCGTGCAACATGTCTAGTGGTTGTGAAAGAAGAGACAGATACTGCTTGGGCACTGGGTGGAGGACCAAGGGAACAGGAGTTGAAATAGGGTGGGGAAACTACCCAGACGAGGTCCTTGGAGCCTGAATAGGGGAATGGGGGCTGCTGGTGTTTGTTGGAAGTGATGAGGGGTAGGGCAGAGAGCCGCATGGGCCCAGAAGGAGAGGAGGAGGCTGGCAAAAGGCCATCTGGGTTACAAGGACTGGGCATCAGGTGTCTGGAGAAGCTGTCTCGTCCCTGGGGAGGCAGATAAGGTGTGGAGGGAGTGGTCTGGGCCCAGGGTGTATGGGTGGGCTAAGGGGACCACCTTTGTCAGATGAAAATAATGGTCGCTTTATTTTAAAGGTCATTTTAGGGAAACACCATTTCCCTTAGCCTATCTAGTGTTTTTCTCCCAAGTGTACTTTTCTACTTCCCTCGTGTACACGATGCAATTATCATAACATTCAATTTAATGTTTAAAATGGTCAAGGGACCTCCTTTCAAATAGGGGGCAGCAAGTCACCCTAGTCTGGGCCCTGGGGAGGCTGAGCGGTGCATGGGCCCCAGTGAAGGGGGGGCTGTCGGGGCTAGCGGAGGGGACCGGAGAGAGGTGTCGGGGGAGCTTTTGGGCCCGAGCAGGGAGACTGTCAGGGCCCTGAGGAGCGGTGGGCTGAGAGGAGTTGCCAGGACTGTGGGGTGTAGGCGGGCTGAGGAGGGAGCGGTGGGGGCTGTCGGGTCCCCGGGGAGGGGGGCTGAATGGGGCTGTCTGGACCGGATGGGGGGAAGCTGAGGAGGTAGCGGTGGGGGCTGTCAAGGCGGAGGGGGAACTAGTCCATGGTCGGTGTCCACGAGCGGTGCCAGCCCCTTACCCCATGCTTAGCCTGCAGCTCAGTCAGCCGCTGCTTGCGGAGCGCCTCCAGCTCCTCGTCCGCCATGGCTGGGGGTGGCGGAACAGCGCGGGGTGACCGGCGGGGCCGCTTACTACACAGTGCGCATGCGCCCCGGTCCGAGACCCCACCAATCCATTGCCGAGAGCCCTGTCAGGCTGCCGGCCGAGAGCCGGTGGGACGAGGGAATTGCGCGGGGAACGGGCGCTGAGGGGAGGTGCTAGCAGGACCTGGCGGAGCGAGATGTAAGGGGTGAGCGGGTGGGGCCAGCTTCCCACATCCCCCACCTCAGACTGCCGGCCGGGGACTCCACCTCCGGGGGAATCTCACCCCTCGGAGCGTCGTCACGGCCATGGGCGCCGCAGTGCCCAGGGGTGCGTTACTGGGCCTAGCCCTCCCCCTCCTGCCCGGCATGCTGCCTCCCCTTCAAACTCTCCCCGAGCCTCGGTAGACCAGCCCGGCTCTGCTCCTCGCCCAGCCACTGGCATCGCGTAGGCCCCGACGAGCTGGTTGTGTTGATAGATTCCACCCAGGGCCTGGTGCATCGTGGCTGCGCCGTACCGGCGGAGCCTGCCCTCTCAGCGCCACAGGGGTGCAGGTTACACTCCGCCAGCTGGCTACTTGCATCCGTTTTTCTGGCCAATATACAGCCAGTCTGTGACTGGCTATATCCAGCGAATTTGGTATGCCGACACTAGAGAAATCGTTGTCTGTAGTGTCCCTGAGCTGACTGAAATGCACCTTGCACCCCCTTGCAGAAGGGCTTTGCTGGATTCATAGGGAGACCCCATGTGGTTGAAGTTACCCCTATAATTTATAGAAGTAAAGGAGGGGTTCTCAAGCTGGGGGTCAGGACCCCTCAGGGGGTCACAAGGTTCTTACATGGGGCGTCATGAGCAATGTTCCCTCTAAATTTTGACAGGCTGTGTGCACAAAAAATTTCTTCTGTACAAATTGTTGTGCTTCTGCAAATTTTTGTGCGCACAGTGTTTCGCCATGTGCGTGGGGTTTAGGATCTGTTTGTGCGCACACATGCGCACAGCTTAGAGGGAACAGTGGTCATGAGCTGTCAGCTTCCACCCCAAACCCTGCTTTGTTTCCAGTATTTATAATGGTGTTAAATAAATAAAAAGTGTTTTTAATTTATAAGGAGGGGTCACACTCAGAGGCTTGCTATGTGAAAGGGGTCACCAGTACAAAAGTTTGAGAACCACTAGAGTAAAGCCTCAAAGTTGCAATCAGTCTCCATCCTCAGAACTGCTCAACTAATAAACTTACTTATTTTGATGGCTGAGTCACCTCTCTGTCCCCACCAGGCTATGGCTCCTTCAGCATCGCCCCCCCCTTTAGATTCCCATACCACTTCAGAAATGCTCTCCCCAAGCCTCACTTCCACATGTGGATCACTGGCTGACACTGCAATATCTGCTACCGGTGCCATTTACACCCCTTCCCTGATATACTCTCCCAGCAGCCAGGCTTCCCATAGGGCATGATTCACCTCATATACACACACACACACCCCATTATGCCCGCTCTGGCCAAGGAACTCCACATCCATCTTTGGACTGTTGGGGATACTATATCTCAGCACCCAGTGGAGGGTAGGAAGAACTCAGCTGGTAGCTATGCTCCCAACAGCCCCTCAGCTACTAGCTGCTTCTTACCCTCCAGATCTAATAAGGCATGGAAAGCTGATAAATATACCAGCCCGCACCTGAGCTGGTGTAAGGTAGCACTTATACCAATTCAAAGTGGCTATTATGGACACATTCCACCTGGTGGTGGTGTAATCAGTGCTACACAAAACATAAGTGATGATGCATGATTGATCGAGATCTCTAATTTGGCAAGAGCACTGTCTACACTGCCACTTGCAATGCTGCACTGAAACTTGAAGCGCTGAGGGGGGTATTTTTTCAAACTCCTGAGTGAGAAAGTTGCAACACTTTAAAGTGCTGGTGTAGATGTCCTAATTTGGGAGTTATCATGGGCCAAATGCGGAACACATTTGGCACTAGATATTATTCCATCTGAGATACCGATTATCAAACAGGCAGCTCTTCAGGGACTGAAAGAGCTACAAGTTTTTAAAGATTAATATTTCTATAGAAATTCAGGAGGTAATAATACAACAAAAATCAGTTATACAGGGTATCAAATTGTTTGCTTTTTGGTGCTTTGAACTAAAAATTCCTGCAGTGGATGGGAAAGCAATTAGTAGAGAATTTTTTGTTTGTTTGTTCTATTTCTTTGTAATTATTACAACAGGAGGGGCAATTCAGTAGCTTATTATGACTAGCTGTGAAGGAGGAGAGAGGGAAAGGGAGAAAAAGTTTTGATTTTCCTTCAGCGGAGCTAGAGTCACTCACATTCCTATCCTGCACAAGACCTGAAGTCCTGTGTCCATCCTCAGAGTCAGCTTAGTATGTACTGCTGATTTCCTGTTGGGCCTGCTGTTGTTTCTTTAAATTTAAAAGAAAAGTGTTATCAGGAGGGCACATTTCTGCTGATGATTTTGAGGAAGCTTTATTATCATCATACTAACAGTAGATTTCAGAGTAGCAGCCGTGTTAGTCTGTATTCGCAAAAAGAAAAGGAGTACTTGTGGCACCTGAGAGACTAACAAATTTATTTGAGCATAAGCTTTCGTGAGCTGCAGCTCACTTCATCGGATGCATTCAGCAGAGGGAGCCCTAGTTCTACCAAAGCTCCTTTGTTGATCATTAAAATATAAAGCAGCAAACACAATAATTGTTGTTTTTTGCTGTGCAGTATGTCCTTGCAGATGAAGCTTTAATCTATATTGTACATCTCTGTTGCTGTAAATTCATGCTCCATTATACCACCATATGCTTTGATTCACTCAGAGGAAGCTGCGGCAATCCTAACATTTTGTTTTGGCTTCATAGCTGTTTATACTGCATGTTTGATTGCATATTGTTTTCTCACACACTTAAAGGTTATGTCTTAATAAGTTGTTTTAAACAAGTTTATTAGCAATGAGCCTGCAGTTGGTGAGTTTTTATGTCATGAGAAGGTATCATTGCAATCACTGACAATTACATTATGAGTTTCAAGAGACAGAAGGAGAGTTTGGCCCATTAAAAGAATCTGGAGGCATGAAGCACAGTGTTTTGGTTTTTATCTCATTGTTGTCTAGTCAGCTGTCTATTTGCTTTTTTTGTGTATTTTTCGGTAATACGTATTGATGCTTCTTTGATGCAAGCTGGACTGTTTCGTAGCTGAAAGCATGAAGGTACAGAAGCAGTTTTTCAGAATAATTCACAGGTTGATTGATCTTCTCCATGATATCTGAATATTTTAATGGGGAATTTAAATTATTATTAAGTAAAATTAGTTCTTTAATCTTTTTAAACACAATAGTAGGTCCACAGAGTCTTGAGTACCATTTTTATGGATGAACTGCTTTTCAAACTGCCCAAAGGCCTGGTTCTAAATCTTTCAGTACATTTTATGATTAACTATGTTTCTCCTAAAAATGGTCTCTAATATATACAGCCTAAATTTTCAAAAGTAACTAATGATTTTGAGTGCCTCGGTTTTTGTGTGCTCAACCTGAGGGATCTTAAAAAGGCCTGTTTTCAGAGTCTGGGTGCTCAACTTTTTCTGGAAATCAGGCCTCTTGAAGATGGCTCAAGTGGAGCACTCCACAACTGAGTGAATTTAGGCCTAATTGCTTGTGAACAGAGGGATCAAAAGGAAGAACATGGAATGTGTCATAGTTGTCAGAGAAATGAAACAACATTTTGCGGCTGTTGCGTGCTAGACTAAACATAAAGTCAGATTTTACACTCCGGTACATGGGTGCAACTGTCAGTGAAGTCAGTGGGAGTTGCACCTGTGTAGCTCTGGATGTAATTTGGTTCACAGAGCATGCATGTGTAACACTGACAGACCCTGGTCATTGTAGGCCAGGATCAAACCTGTGATCTCTGGAGCTTAACACATGAGCCTCTATTGCATGAACTAAAAGACACATCTCTGTTAGCCAAGGCTGCAGCAGACTCTTCGATCTCTAGCTGATCTAGGAACTACTAGAATGGGACAGAGTGCCACACCCAACAGGTGAGGGTTACACATGCTGTAAATGTAATGAACCATTTGTGACTATTATTTGAGTTAGTAGAAACAAATCTAATTTGGTAACTACTTACAGTATTTTTATATCATCCTTAAGAAGATTCCTAAGGACCTTCAACATTTAAGAGACTCAGTTGGCTACAAACTTTATATGGGACATCTTAAACATGTTGGGCATTATTCACTAGTGCTTTAGCCCACTTTCATATCAGTATGTCCATCAATGGTTACGCTGATGTAAAACTGGAGTAACACAATGGTGAATCCAGCCCAATATCACTTACACTGTGTCTCATTTAATAACATGGACCTGATTGTGATCTCATGGTTTAGACTGGTGTAACTGAATTCACTTAAATGGAATTATTCCTGATTTACATCACTGCGAGATCAGACCCCATTTGTTTAATATGTCTTAGCATGTCAGGTAACTTTCACTGTATGCCAAATAGCTTTTGCACTAGTACCCATTATTTATGCTTGGTGCAAAGGCTCCTGAGGTTTATAAGCAGGGTAATATTCTAGGAATTTGACCAACCTGCAAGGGACAGAGAGTGGAGGAGTCAAGCACTAGAGAGAAAACAGTGAATACGATGTCTTTAATGGCGTGAGATCCTTTGGTCAGACTGGGTCTAGAACAGCTGTGATATTCTCCCCTTTCATCCCACACACCCTAGTTATTATCAGTTATTTACACTTTTCTTAGAGAAACCAAGTCACTGAAGGGTTAAAGATTTTATTCTAATATACATCTCTTTTTTGTTATACTACACCGTCAAATATTTCATATTGCTGATGTTTATATATTATTTAGGCCTTATCTATTTTAAAATTTCTAGGTACTGTTGAACATGTGAGGAACTCTGATGTTCTAAGAAACTTGGCAGTTACCCCAGAGAAGCCTGAAATTCCTATTTATAGGCTGTTTGTCACTTACTCTTTTTTTTAAAAATCAGTGTCTATGTACTGTTCCTGAAATTCTGATCCACCCAAAAATTAATCCGTATAGTCTTCTAAGGGAATCTAATTACTTAATTAATGACAAAAGGTTGTTGATACTGTTACTAAAATGACAACATGTTTCACAGATATTATAAAACGTTCATTTAACAACATTTGAGAAAAATCACCAAGTTGGAATATTGTACTCTTTAAAATTGTGATTGTCTAGCTGAGGAAGATGATCAACATCAATAGATTGGCTATGCAATGAAGATATATTATCAATCGAGTATAATGACAGAAAAAGAGGACTTAACTGTGTATTTTGAAGATGTGTCTAACTCCAGGAAATAATTTTTGATTAACAAAAATTTCATTTCCAAGAACTGTGAAGTTTAATTTCAAACAGTAGGTGGCTCATAAAGACTTTTTCCTTATATTCATGAGCTGTTAAATATTGTGAGAAATACAGTCAGTCTATCTTACACAAGCATTCGCATGACCCTTATCAATCTTATAAAAGTACTACTGTATTCTGTAACAATAGCCAAAAAACTGCAGCAGCACTCTGGCAGACTCCCGTGTTATGGCCTATTACGGCTGCATCCTGTAGTATTTTATTGATGTAGCATATAGAAGAATTCCTTGTTTCCTAATGAGATGCTACCAGTCATTTATGACCCAGAATAATGGTTTTCTAAAAACAGTATTTTACAGAATTTAAAATAAATAGAAATAACTTCATGGTTTTCTTCTAAATTCAAGTAGAAACATTTTTTTAACAAATAAATATGCCCTTGCAGTGTTTGCAACCTAACCATCACAGAATTTTTCCACTTCATGAAAACCTACAAATTAAGCGGTCGAGAAATTAATTACAAACAAAAGTAAAATTGACCGGTGCATTCAGCATTCATTCTGAGAGAAATTAAATTAAAAAAGTCACATTGTTAAAATTCCTTCACTTTTAATAATATATGGGGATATTTGTAACATAGGTAAGGAAATGTGTTTTATTTAAAAAATATCATTAACCAATCAGCATTTGGTCACTGTTACTCATATCAAGCATGACCCAAAACCCATTGAAGTCAATGGAAAAATTCCCATTTTATTACATTTACGAGAAATTCCAATCAAGTCAATGGGGTAATTTGAAATGTAAGGTTCTACTCAACCTGAATAAGGGCAGCAGAATTGGGCCCTTAATGAGTATAATCTGGAAACATTAAAAATGAAATTGTTTTTATGTGTAATCAATTTCATTTTAATGACAAATGCAAAGGAAGGTATGAGAAGTATTTTTAAAAAATATTTTACTTCAAAAATATTAAGGAAAAAACTGTTTGAGGATGTGAGGGATGTAATGCAAGGATCAGAGGGGGGAAGCTTTTCCAGACTGGAAAAGAGAGAGGTGAGGAATGGAAAATCTTTCTAAACCAATTATTTGTGAGTAGTTCCATGTTTTAAGTGATGTGTATATATATTCTAGGCTTTTCTGACTGCATCCCTCTTTGGGTTCAACACTGACCACCCTGAAATAATAATGAAAATTCTCAGATGCTTACCCTATTGATACTATCAGATCAGCACAGCACATTTCAACACTTTTGTACTAGTTATACATTTAAGGCCTGACACAGAGCCCCTTGAAGTCAATGAAAAGGTCCTATTGATTTCAGTGGGCCCTGGATCAGGACCTTAGGTCTTAAGCCAGCAAAGCACTCAAGGAATGAATGTGAATAACTTTCTGCACCTGAGAAATCCCATTAAAATCAACATTAAAATTTGCTACCATTGTGCTATCACTTGTAAAGCTCCACCATTATGGGCAAGGTGCCAGTTGTTGCCAGTAGTATCATCTAAAATTCCCATGAGCAGTATTTTAAATAAGAGACTGATATCACTTCATCTCCCCATTCTTTGACTGGTACCTGATTTTCTAATAAATATCTGCAATGAAACTGCTTTATCTTTCATAATGACAGGTTTCAGAGTAGCAGCCGTGTTAATCTGTATTTGCAAAAAGAAAAGGAGTATTTGTGGCACCTTAGAGACTAACAAATTTATTTGAGCGTAAGCTTTCGTGAGCTACAGCTCACTTCATCGGATGCATTCAGTGGAAAATACAGTGGGGAGATTTATATACATAGAGAACATGAAACAAAGGGTGTTACCATACACACTGTAACGAGAGTGATCACTTAAGGTGAGCTATTAGATAAGCTAATAACTAGCTAGTAACTCACGAAAGCTTATGGTCAAATAAATTTGTTAGTCTCTAAGATGCCACCCGTATTCCTTTTCTTTTTGCTTTATCTTGTGTGCAGTTAAACAAAGTTATAGTTTTAGAGCACCCACTCCTCTTTACTTTGGCCCCAAATCTTCTCTTTCTTTGTTCAAGTGGCACCTTATAGACTAAAAGACGTATTGGAGCATAAGCTTTCGTGGGTGAATACCCACTTCGTCGGATGCATGTGACATTCACCCATGAAAGCTTATGCTCCAATACATCTGGTTAGTCTATAAGGTGCCACAGGACTCTTTGGCGCTTTTACAGATCCAGACTAACATGGCTACCCCTCTGATTCTTTATATTGTTGTAGCTCATTCTCTGTCTGTCTGTATGTCTTCGTCCTGTATTTGTGCACATCAAGAGCAGCTGTGGTTAATGAACTGGTGCACAATAGGGTCAATAAAACGTATGTAGTGTGCATTGTTAGCACATATACAAAAGTGATTAGCAACTTAAAGATTAAAACGGAACTGGATTTTTAAAATTTTTTGGATCTTAATACTATCTATAATAACTCAGCAGTCTTCTGTAATAATATTGAATGTATCTAAAATTTCTACAAGCTGGATTTCAGAGTCACTTATTCATTGTGTTAATTAATGACAAATGTAGAATAAATTGTCGTGTTCCTTTCCTACGAACTTTTATTCTTACTTTATTTCAGATTCAAACTGGAATTTAATTTGAACAGAACATTATAACTGCATTAACACAGTCAAGAATCATAATTTTTAGACCAACTGAACAGGTTAAGCGACTCTGTGACAACAGAGGTGAGGGTTACCCTAATTCATTATCTGTGTTTGCAGCTGAATATTGCATGTTCTGTTCTCACACACTGACATTCTTAAACTCCCATGTAAATCATTGAACCATAAATAATATGGGGTAGACAATCTAGGAATTTCTTACTGAGCTAAAGCAAAGCAAATGTGTAATTTGTAGTCACTAATAGTGTTGTTTTAAGTAACAAAATTAGATTTTCTCATTTTCACTAAAGCTGTTCATTTAAGGGTTTCAGCTCTCCTTCTAAATGAGATATGGTAGTTTAACTTTGATCTCCATGCAACTGAATTGCTGATTTAAAAAAAGATCTTAGATGCTGCTACTTTGGAATTTGACAAGGGAGATGCTGAAGTGTGGATCTGCTAAAATGTGATCTGTAAAAAATGACACATTCTTGCTCAACAGATCTCCCTCTATATACTGAATCATATCTGCCTAGTTTAGTGACAAAAAATAAGTTGTTTTTTCTTTTACTCCTCTTCAGAAGTAACATGGCTCTGGGAGAGTGAACTAGATTCTATACCTTCTTTTGCCTGTTTAACAGAATTATAACATTTACTTACTTATTAGAACTGTGTGGGACCTTGTTCTCCTTTCACGTAGGACCCAATCACACTAGCTGGATGAATTTTAAAAATGTATTCACTAACATGTTTTAACTAACATGTTTAAAATCCGTAGCATGGAAAAAGCAAGTTTTAAGTGAACCCCAGGCTTTAACTCAGCCAGCTGTTTACATGCTAAAATTCAACTTGTCTACATTAGAATTTTAGAATGTGTAAGCTGGAACACAATGGAGGTGAGGAATGTTAGAAAAGAGGACATAGCATGTGTAACTGGGAATGGAATCCTCAGTCCCAGTCTGTAGCAGCCAGCGCTCATCTGCTGCACATCTGTTACCATGGCATATGCACATAAGTAGTGAACATAAGCTGCTATTCCCCACCGCCATATGCATGCTTGTAGGACAAGAGCTCTGTACAATTTGTGGACCTACTTGCCACATTTTGCCCCACCATGCTTTTTCATGATATATAATGACCTGCAGAATCTTCTTTGCTCCACCGCTGCTTTTCATTCTCCCTGCCTGTGCAGCAGAACCACAGTAATTCTACTGGGCTAGGAGTTTTTTCTGTAACCCCTCCCAGGGTCTCAGGATTTCAGCCATAGAATTAAGTTCCTAAATTACAGGATATTATTATAGAGGCTCTGACTAAGTCATTATATATAGTAATTTGAGTTCTTTTGGCGTTTTCATTACAATTATATTAATCCAGTTTTTATATCATAGCTGCATAACTTGCTTCAAAGTGGAATTTGGCATACAATTTCTGAGCTGAAGAACAAAGAGTTGCTAAATACGTAGATGCTATATATAGGTAACTTAATCTGTTCCTCACTCAGGCAAAACTTCCATTGAAGTCCATGGGAATTTTGACTTAGTAAGACTGTTGTAGGCGTAGATTTGGCTCTGTGTGTGTGGGGGTGTATTCAAAATGTTTGAGTATTGTTAATTTCTGAGGGCTTTGAAATGGTAGTTAGCTAAGTTAAGATATGAATATACATTTGTATTACTCAAATGGTGCTTTGATTTAAAACATGCAAATGAGCTAATTACTGTAAACCTGACATTTTCTAGCTGTGTATATGGGATTTTATTCTTTATTATTCACTAAACCTGGATATTTGCAATGATAATTGTTGTGTCATTCAGTATGACACACATGCTAATTCAGATCTACAGTACAAAGCACCTTCCCAAATAAGCACACATACCAGCGTTCAGCACTGTCACATTGTTCATAGTTATTTAAACAGCCATTAACTTCAAGAGAGAGTTGAAATAAATCTGAACTAATTACTGTTTTGTTTCCTTCTCTGGGAATTCAGGAAATTGGAAGAAACTAATGCTTTAGGGCTGTTTGGCAGAAATTTTGAGCAGGTCTTTTTCTCATGGAAGCACGCAGTACAGGATGTCTCAACCTTTTGACCTGTCCAGCACAAATGTTGTCCTGCAGAATCATTTGTGTCCAGTGCTGTACAAGGCAAAGGTGAAGTAGAGACTCCATTCTAATACCTCTCTCTGTATTTTCATGCAGATCACTGAGATAAGGAGCCAAACACTAACTTTACATGTTCACACCAAACATTTTTTCCCCATTTTGGATTTCAATCTAGTATACTGCTTGAGTTGTATTAGTAATTTATATTCTTTAACCATGAGCATGGAAGCTTAAAAGGAGAGCCATATTAAAGTTCTTGACTTGGAATAATTCATCATACATGATGCTCATACATGATGTAGATTTCTACCCATCTGTTAGAGCAGTGATTCTTAACCTATTTACCACTGTAGGCCACACATGTAGCTCTTTATGTGCGATGTGGGCTGCAGCTGCACAATAATGTACTAGTTGTATGGCCCTGAGGATGTCACATGGGCTGCAGTTATGTGCTGATTGGGCCAAAAGCAGCCCATGGGCCGCAGGTTGAGAACCACTGTGTTAGAGTGTCTACAGATGAGGTGATTGTCAGTTTTGAAAGGACAAAGTTTCCAAGCATAGATGGGCAGACTGTGTAAAAGCTCAATTTTCCATTTCCATTTTCCTTATGACTTGTTATGTAATTTTCCACTTCCCTTATTACTTGCTATGTCACATTATTGTCCCATGCTTCCATAGGCTTAGTCTCAAACGATTGTACATTTAACACATCAAACAAAGACTTTCTTTTGGCTTCCCCCTTTCATTCTGTATCACTGTTTGGCTATCTGCATATGGCAGTGGAAAGGAATGTACACCTTAGCCAGAAAGAGTTACAATAATCTATTAATAGGTTGGTTGCTGAGAGACTTGCTTGTTGTGACTGCAATTTTATGAAGTTTGATCTGTCTCACATGTGCACCTTTTTCATACTGAAAGTAAATCATGTTTTTCTGGACCGAGAAGAAACCAGGCATTAAGATGTGAAGTGTGTTTTTAATAATTTAAAATATTAGAGGAAGTCCTCTCTTAGAGCCCCTGTATTGGATATATCCTCATGACATTTGTAATATCTTGGGAGAGTTTTTAGCAGGGGAAAGTGACATTACTTGTGTGTTCCAAATGACCCTCTCAAATGCAGTTCCTCAGCAGAGGATCTTTACAGAGAGTCAAGGATGCTGTATGCCACAAGGATCAGCAAAACATGGGTCCTAGATACTAGAGTGATGGGAGCAACAAAGTTGCAGAGATAGAGGAAGTCTGTAATGGGATCTCTGCCACTTCTGGTGGTCCCAGAGTGCTAGGAGCGTTAGACTGGGTGCATAATCTTCATGAGAATGAAGAAATGTATAAGAATTACAAAGTATGACACAGCAGATGATCTGCCACCTGTTTTCCTTTCCGAGCATCTACCAGCTCCTACCAAGTTATGCTTTGAGTACTTGTAGCGACTCATCAGGCATGGATGGGGAGGAGAGAGTGAGATCTGTGAAAGGGTTATTTGTTGCTGCAAGTTTCACAACATGGTAGTCAAGAAATAACTTTCCCTTGGGAAGGAAATGAATAAGCAAACCTGGTTTGGAGCCTGCATTGACCATCCTTCTCTAAGAGGTGGATTTCAGAGGAGATTTCAAAACATAGTGACTTCCAAAATAAAAGATACTACTCTGTTATAGTATCCCCCTCACCCACTCCTTTCCCCCCATATGTTTCAAAAGTACTAATGGGATAGATTGTATCTAATGCTATGAAAATCACCAAGTTCGTAAAGTACTTCTTTTTATATAATGTGCCAGTCAATGAATATCTAAGCACAAGTGTAACTGAGGCCTGATCTACTCTACAAACTTAGGTTGACAGAATCCACCTTATGTTGACCTAATGTACACTACTACACTAATAGGTCCCTTCTGCCGTCCTAACTTGCCTGTAACATCAACTTAATTACTCCACCTTCATTGGCGCTTAATTCGATGTTGATGAGTCAACAGGCAGTGTGGACACAGCATTGTGTAAGTCAACTGAATTGGCCTTCAGAAGGTGTCCCACAATGCTCAGTTGTGACCACTCTGGAGATTGCATTCAACTCCGCCGCACAGCAGCCAGGAATACAGGAAACAGCCCCTTCCCTGTTAAAGCCCCAGGAACTTTTGAATTCCCATTTGCTGTATGATCAGCAGGGAGAGCTCACCAGCCCAGCTGATCATGGTGACTCAGTGCCCCAAATGTGCTCCAGATTGGAGTACACAGGAGGTGGTGGACCTTATTGGTCTGTGGGGAGAAAAATCTGTGCAAGCACTGCTCTGATCCAATAGAAGAAATGCAGCCATCTATCCAAAGATTGTGTGAGGCATGGGGGACAAGGGCTACAGTAAGAACATGCAGCAGTGCTGCATGAAAATCAAAGAACTTTGGAGGTGTACCAGAAGACAAGGGAGGCGAACAGTAATTCTGATTCTGCACCACAGACATGCCGCTTCTTCAATGAGCTGCATACGATTCTTGGTGGCAACCCCACCACTACCCCCAAATGCAGCATGGACACCTCCCATGAGTCTGAGTCCAGGGCCATCTCAGGCAACAACAAGGTGGCCATTCTAGATGAGATAGAAGAGGAGGAGGAGAAAGGGAGAAAGGCAAGTCATGGATCCATTCTCCCTGAGAATCAGGAGCTGTCTGTATCCCTGGAGCCTAGCTGGTCACAGGACAGCATGATGTCCAAGCATGATGCTGGGGAAGGCACCTCTGGTGTGTATGCAATTCCAATCGAATTGTAGGGGTTACATGCTCTTATATTTTATGTTTAATCTGAAGAAAAAGTGAGGTGCTGTGGGTATCTGCTTCCCAGTGGCTGCTCCAGCTACACAGAGGGTACCCCGCTGGAAAAGACTTGTTATGTGCACAGGGATGCCCTGGCAATCCTTCATGGAGATCTCTAGGAAACTTTCATGGAGGTACTCTGCATCCTTTGCAGAAGGTTTCTGGGGAGGGCTGCCTTATTTCTTCCACCACAGTAGGACACTTCCCCATGCCACTCCAGTATTAACTTTGCTGGCATCATAGCAGCATCATAGCAGCCTAGCAGCATAAGGACCAGGTCTGTATCCAAACACTTGCAGCATCTGCTCCCTTGCCACCTTTGTTATCCTCAGGAGACTGATCTCACATAGAAGAAACGGTGGAAGTTTTCATTACAAGTGTTCGTAAACAACAGAGCATGTGATCTACCACCCATGGTGACTTCCGGGTCCCTCAGCCACGCTTTTCCTAGCATGCTGGTGGTTTGGTTGGCAGGAATCAATGTTGACCTCAGATTCTGCAAGTCCAGGGCTACTACTACCAGCAGCATTAAGGGAAGGAGGGATGGACTTCCTGTGTTCTCTCATGGCCTCAACCCCCCACTCACACCAAGTTGGACAAAGACAGCAATTTGGGAGGCTTAATGCTGGTCCCTGGTCTCAAAGCAATGTCCATGTATCTAGGGGGGAGAAGGCATTGTCCAGCTGCCCGCCTGTGCTCCCGACATGGGTTTGCCACAAGTTACAGAACAAGACCCATCGCCCATACTGCAGGGCCATATTCACCATGGCTGGAACAGCAAACCGGTTTATTGAATAGCTAGGGATTCTGAGCGTGTTCTGACTTGCACTTGAGTTTAATAAGGGGAGTGTTTTTAAAATAACAACCTTGCACTAGACCCAGGGAATGCACTGACAATGGTTTCCTTGTACTTTGCATGTCTTATAGTGGAAAGCTTGGCCTTCAGCACATCCTCCACACTGTCTGAGAGGCTTCTGCAGATTAGAAGGCAGAAAAAGAGGATGTATGATGACATGTTCAGTGAGATAACAAAGACCTCTGACAGCTGAGATGGAGCTAAGAGCTTGGAGGATTTCATTGTCTGAAAAACTGGACATGGACTTGGAGAGCATCCCAGGAGCATGAGCGTGTCATGCAGGAAGAGATGCTGTGGATTATGAAGGACCAATCAGTTATGTTGAGGCATCTGGCTGAGCTTCAAGAACAGCAGCTTGAGGCTAGACTCCCTCTACAGTCCCTGCAGAACTGTCTGCAAGCATCGCCCTGTTCCCAATCACCCTCTCCCAAACATTCCTGGAGGTGGGTGTGGGTGGGAAGGTGCAGTATCTCTTCCACTCAACCCCGGGGAAGGGTACCAAGAACAAAAGTCGGCCATTCAAAGACATTTGATGGTCAAGACAACTGTACTTTGACAGACAAGCTGACATGGTTTCTCCCCTTCCAATATTATCACACCGTTTGCACAAGGTTAAATTATTTTCCTGTTTTTTTCAGGTTCTGCATGTGTGTGCAATAAAAGTAAAAGTTTCAAGAATGAAATGCTCTTTATTTTTTCCAGTCATAGGAGTTTGGGGAGAGAGGTACAGGAAAACTGATGCAACGGAGGGATGGTATGGGAAGGCACAATGTAGATAAGCAGTACATATTACTGTGTCTCATTACTGAAATGGGTTTTCAAAGCCTCCTGGAGACTCAGAGCTCCTTGCTGGGATCTTCTTATTGCCCTGGTAAATGGCTGCTCAAAATTAACTGCCAACCTATCTGGCTCCAAGGCCCCACGCCCATGCAAACTTCTCTCCCTTTGCCTCACAGGTATTATGGAATACACCGCAGGCAGCGATAACTATGGTGATATTTCTTTCAGTGAGGTCTAACCTAGTGAGCAAACTGTGCCAGCAACCCTTTAAATGTCCAAAGGCACATTCCATCACCATTCTGCCCTTGCTCAGCCTGTTGAACTGCTCCTTACTGCTGTCCAGGTGGCTGGTATATGATTTCATAAGCCATGGGGCAAGGGCTAGGCTGGGTCTCCCAGGATCACTATTGGCATTTCAACATAATCAGTGATTATTTTGTGATCTGGAAAGAAAGTCCCTAATTACAGCTTTCTGAACAGACCTGTGTTCGTAAAGAGGCGCGTCATGCACCTTTCCTAACCATCCCATGTTGATGTGACTGAAACACTACCTGTGATCCACCAGCACTTGCAAAACCATTTAAAAGTATCCCTTATGGTTTATGTACTCTTTGGCAAGGTGGTCTGGTGCCAAGACAGGGATATGCATGCCATCTATCAACAACACTCCAGTTACTAACCTCATCAATGCAAAACCATCCACTATATCCTGCATGTTGCCCAGAGTCATTACCCTTCTTAGCAGAAGTTGATTAATGGCTTTGCACACTTGGATCCCAACAGCTCACACAATGGATTTACCAACTCCGAATTGATTCCCCACGATTGATAGCAGTCTGGCATTGCAAGCTTCCAGAAAGCGATTGCCACTCGCTTCTCCACTGTCAGAGCTGGACTCATTTTAGCATTGCACAAAGTTCCTGGAAAGTGGCCTTTTGCATTCAAAAGTTCTGCAGCCACTGTTCCTCATCCCGTAGCTGCATAATGATGTGATCCCACCAGTCAGTGCTTGTTTCTTCTGGACCAAAAACGGCACTCTACCTTGTTCAGTGAATTGTCGTGAATTGTTTTGTTCTTTGGCTTGCAGCAGGGCTGCTTGCATGACATCTCAATGTTCTGGGTGGCCGCTCCTGTCTCGGCTCTGGAAATACTGCAGGGTAAGGAACGAGGTGTTTGTAATGCTCACAACAAGAATGCACAGTTGAGCAGGTTCCATGCTTTTTGGCCTATGGCTTACATGTGGATAAGACAGGCTTTCAAAAAAAAGGCATGAGAAAGTATGGGTGGTTTGCCATTGATATCAGGGGAGGGAGGGAGAGAAGAAACTGTGTCATGGGAGTCAAAGCTATGTTCCCATTCCCTCCTGTGACAATGTTTTGGTCCCATGAGGCGTTACAAGCCTTTCCCAAAACCCTGTGTGGCTAGATGCACAGGGGGTTAGTGACCCATAGTGTACTGCTCTGTGCATTGATGCAAGCGCTGCTAGTGAGGACATACTCCACTGACATAATGAGCGTGTGGTGTGGACACGTACGACTGACTTAATTACTGTGGCGGCTGTATGTCAACTTACATTAAATCAACTTAATTTTGCAGTGTAGACATGCTCTAAATGATCAAACAATACAGCCACACAATGGTTGCCCATAACCTTTGCCCCCAAATCTCACACAATATACCTCCTGATAATTAAAAGCCAGATTTAACAGAGGTGTCCTGCACAGCATCCTAAATGTTTTCAATATTTTAATTTATAAATACTATTTATGTCTTCAAAGACTAGTACCTGGAAGGAGGTGTTAGTTTGCTCAAGTTAGCTCATCTGTGAAAGCGGATTCAGAGGACTATCTATGGTTGGGTTATTCATTGTTTAATACTTTTTCATGGATAAAGTAACTACTGACTCTTATCACTGCCTCTTAGACATTTGATTTTGACCTGGACCAAAACAACACATGATCACTTCTGTGACATTCCTGTGCATAGACAACTAAGGGCTTGGGGAGGGCTTTAGGGATTGTAATAATAAATAAAAGAAACACTATGTTTGGAATAGAAGCTCTTTTATCTCACATTATTAAAAGAGGACACATTTAGTTATGGTACAAAACTACTCATTACAATGATAGTCAACAACAATTATTATATATATTTTTTTAACTCTAGCCCCCACAAATAAAAACATTTGCCTATGTCCCTGCAGTAGGAACTTGTGTACTAGATCTGGTAGATCAATGATACACCCATTACAACTCCCTTAGATCACTTTTGTTGTCTTTCATATGTTCATAAGTTTTAAGGCCACAAGGGACCACGGCATAACAGAGCACACAGAATGTCATCCATTCCCTCCTGCAATGGAGGGAATTATTCTTACACACTATTTAAGAGAAAACTATCAAGTCGAATAATTTGTGGTTGAACTAAAGCTAATAACTTACAGGACAGCAAATAGGTCTGTGTTCTTAGCCTTCTCGCCGCATTTCCAGCGTCTCTTGATTTCGCTGCTGCTATTACCCTTACAGGCTATAATGAAAAGACAGAAATTCTCTTTCCATTTTCTTTTCTCTGGGTTCTCTGCCTTAAGTACAGCCAGTTCTTCAGGGCACTGCTGTGGCTATCGCTTTATCATTCTTATATGAGTGAGAAGAGGCTAGATACTGATCTCCATTATCTTCCCTGTGTTGTATTGAGTCAATCTATAGATAATTCAACTACCCTCTGCTCTCCACCTGAAAAGGTCATGCCCAGACCATTGAAAATAATCTCTTATTAGTCCCCTGTCTGCCCAGCTCCTTGTTTTGCCTTATATGTGATATTCCAGGACAAAACATAATGTGATCCTCTTCACATCCTTAGGATCCTAGGAAATACATTATGTTCCAAATTCTGCTGTTGTTACTTGAGCAGCTCTTCCGTTAAAGTCACTAAGGCTTAGATCCTCAAAGGTACTTAAGTGCCTACCTCCCATTGAAATTAGCTAAATACCTTTTAGGATCTGCGCCTTGGACTCTTGCTTGAGCAATGTGTGCAGAATTTAGCTGTTTTTTCAGAAGATTCCTAAATTATCGACTATCACTTTGGCCTTTATCTTCTTTCTTTTTAGATATGTCACACCGTGACCTTAATGCATCAATGAAAGGAAATGTATAGGCTGTCTAAGCATTAATGCTCTGGTTTGTAAATGTGCAAAAATATTACATAAATGAAGTTGTCTAGATTTCATTTCCAAGAACACAGATGCATCTCAATTTAAATCCATTAGTCTCATTTCATTCCCATTTAGGACTTTTGTTCTTTTTCCTCTTTGGTCTCCATTAACCCAGTTAATCTCATCATCCTTCCTTCTTCTCAGTAAACACTTTTCAGTAGAAGCAGAGATTGCTCATTGCACATTTTGTCATGTAAATTCATCCTGTCTGTGCTTTAGTCATGGCATTTCATCAGCAGGCATCACTATGGGAAATCAATGAGTATATCTACCAAACTTATAGTACCCTCACCATGAGAAAATATCTTTAGCTTTGGCTATGAAGCTTAAGTGGAATTGATTATATCCTTCAGAAGCAGGAAAAGGGGATGCATGCCTGCTGGGGCTAGTAGTTGCAGTGGGACAGCTGTGCACTTCTCAATATACTGCCTAGCCTGTGCTCATGAAATACTTGAGCATGCAATATTTTCTTGGATAGGAGAGATATATGATATTTCTGGTAATTTATAATTAATGGACCAGAGTTTGGAATTCACAGGGACATGAAGGCATATTTATTCTTTTGAGAGGAGTATAGGAGGCCATAAATTAATTTAAGGGAAAACAAGTTAACAGCAAATTTCTACCAGCTCACAAGTTACCTCTGCAAGATCTTTTTTTCCTTAAGGGGCGAACTCCAGCTGTAATGATTGACAAGTGGTGACTTCTACAAAATGTGCAAGCAATATAATCTGAATAATGAAACACAGTAGTACTTATTGCATTGCCTCAAAAATATTCTTGCTTCCCTAAATATATTGACGTGTCAAAATATAACAACATTGATGTACTGTAAAATATATAGCTAAGTTTGTAATGGAATATTGGTCAATGCTAATACAGGAATTACAGTGAAATAGTTTTGTAATGGAATAGTTTGTAATGGAATGCTCGTCAATGTTAATACAGGAATTACAGTGAAATAGTTTTTTTTAAAAGACAAAGGAGAAATATTTTAAAAAGAGTAGTTCCCCATAATTCAAAACAATACATGCAATGTGGAGTCAAACAAAATGAGGCTGACTTTGCAAGTAATTTTGGCCATTTGCTATTCCAGAGGTAGAACATGTTGACTTAAGTGGTGAGTAGGCCTTGGGCTATCCTATATTTCTGTGGAGGGCTGAATTTAACCCATTAGTAAATTAATCCTCGCAGTATTCTGATGAGTTAGGTCCATATTATTATCCCCATTTTTAAGATGCCAATCAGCAGGTGACACCTTGGAACAAATTACAAACAACAGGAATGTGGGCTGCATCAAGCAGGGAAAAGCTGAAGTGCAATTTAAAATGCCAGGAAACCAGATGGGCAAAGATAGATAACAACTTTAGCACAGGGGTTAACAGTAGCTAGACACAGGGAGTGAAATCCTGGGTGTGTTGAAATGAATTGCAAAAATCCCATTGATTTCAGTGGGGTCAGGATTTCATCCTAAAGGCAACAATCAGCTGTTGGCAGAGACACATTTTTCATGTGTCTGTTAAAGGTGTATTGTCAGTCAGTTCTAAGAACCCTCTCCAATCTTTGAATATCACCACCTGCTCAGTGAATTCTCAGTTCTGTCAATAGCCTCATTGATAAGCAACTTCTTTCACAAAGAGTTTGTCTTCATGTTCTGCAAAAGAAGGCCAGAGTTAAGTGTAACATGGATGAGCCAGAATTTTTGAATAAACATTCATTTATACCTCTATTGATATTTCCTAATTTTTGGCACCTTGGGTATGAGCCCAGAAGCCTGCTCTATTAAAGTTCTGGTGAGTAGTCAAGCCAAGGCACTTTGTGGGTGAGATGGAGAGCTGGGCAGAGAAAGATAATTCCATTTCATGGAGGATTTTGATATTTTGAAATTCGATTTCATTTCAATTAGGAACATACACCAAAAATTAGCAAATCTCCACCAAAAGGAATGGAGCCACCTGGCAGCTACTCTGGAGCCTGGAAGCCTTGGCGTCCTATACTCCTGGGGGAATTCTGCATCACTGCGAATGTGCAGAATTCATGTCCCCTGCAGATTTCTTTGCTTCCCTGCAGAAAAATGACTTCTGATGGAGAAGCAGAGGGAAGCCGCAAGAGCGGTCATGTGCCCCTCCCGGCAGCACAGGCAGGTTGGTTCGGGCACCCAGAGTAGCCACTAGAGACGTAAATCACCACCCGAGGGGCGGGCTGTGCAGTCGTGTGTGTGTGTGTGTGTGAGAGAGAGAGACACTCTGTCCCTCTCGCTCACTATTGTAGCACTCTTGGCCTGGAGGGGCAGGGCTTCAGGGTGTTTCTGAGGAGGTAGGTGTGGGACAGGCACTGTCCCCTCAGGCAGAGCAGAATGTATCAGCCTGCCTGTTTAGTGAATTGTTCCCATTCTCTTTGTGAATTCCTCCAGGAGTATAAAACAGGTGCAAAAGTTTTAAGGCTCCTTTAGATTGCCAGAGTGGTGTAAAGGAGAGTATGGCCTTATAAATGCTTATGGTGCTTTAGTGATTAGAACTGTTTTGGACTAAAGCTTTAGACTGAAAAAATTTCAGAATTTGCTCCGTGAACAGTTTGCTACCGAGCTTTCTGGAGATGGTCAGTAGGCAGTATAAATTGTGAGTTTGATTTCCCAGCCTTCACTTGCTCTTTAGTTGCCTATGATGTAACACTGAGCATATGGCTGCATATATTTGTTGACTAACAGCTAGCAATAAAGGGTCAAACCTAGTTACATTACTGTTAGGCAAGGGGGTGTGGGGATTTCCTTCAGTGCTCCCTACTCCCATTCTTCATCCATTGTATTATAGTTCAAATAAATTATCAAAATAATTGAAACCAGAGTCATTATATTGAATTATTTTGACAAAATATGCAGAATTTTATAATATTGTGTGCAGAATTTTTATTTTTTTGGTGCAGAATTCCCCTAGGAGTAGTCCCAGCTGCCCACCACATGGGCTGCTGAGGAGCTGGGCAGATGAGCTGGCAGGAAACTAGGTGTACCTATTTTGCTGGAATTTTTCTGACCAGTTCCAGTGAGATGGAGAGAATTTAGGATCCTGAATCAAGCTTGAGTTCCAGAGAAACTTCACAGGCAAAACAACAGGTATCAGAACTTTTGGAATATAATGCTCATAAATAAGAAATGTACTAAGGAGGCATTCCATCTTACCTGACTTCTGCATGTGTATGAACAACTCAATAGCACCACATTAATGAGGTTTTCTGACAGACTTATGATTCATTATATTTTGTGTACTGAATACAGAACAGGCAGCTTAACTTTCACATAAAAAATTTGTTAAGGCAGTTACAGGAATGGAACCTATTCTCCAATAAATCAGATTTTTAGAGGGTATTAGGAAGTTGTCTGTTGAAGTCATTATTTTGAGAGAAGTTAAATTAAATCCGGTACCCTATCAGTCACAAATAAGCCAAAATTCTTATTGATATAAAACACCTGACAGTAAGAAGCCTTTTTAGTTTTAAAACCTTTCATTGAAAAATCTTCAAACTATCCAGTGAGAATAATTAATGGAAAGGTGATGAAGTATTACAGTGAATCCAGTAAATAACAATGTACTAGCCCTATAGAGGAAATAGAACACACAATTAAAGTATTATTCAAAGAGCATTCATTACTAGAGTCTCCTCTAAATACAATACACTTGATTCTGATCTCAAACCATTTTTACACCTGTTTAACTCTATTGTCCCAGTGGAGTTACTCCTCATTAACACAGATGTGAGAACGAGATCAATGAGAAGTATATTCATTTATCCAGACTAATTTGCTTCTAATATTCGTTCTTACTGCTACCTTCTCGGACTTGCATACAGTGCTTATGGAATTATGCCAGGTACCCATGCTTAAAAGCAGAAGGATCCTTCCAGCCACCCATAATGAACTTGAGCAAAATTGTTATGAGGCAGACTTAAAAGCTTTTTTAATTCTGTCAATTCTTTAGGTTTAGAGAAAGTGTTCAAGTCTTAGCAAAGGCTTGGCAGAAAGTGTTTTTTAAATTATTTTCAGCACTAGATTCCAAGAAAAAAATTGTGAAATGTACCAAGAAATCTGCATAAAGAGATGGCAAGGATTAGACAACAGCATCTGTACTTCTGAATAAATAAAGTTCTGTTTGCAAAATTATACAGGCAAAGATTATCACTTGTACTTGCATTTGAGCAAATGGAAGTACAAATATTATAAAAAATGACAATGTACTAAATATCTAAAATAGCACAGGGAATATATTGCCACTTTGGACTAGATCATGCCCTGCATGATGCCAATTTGATTGTGGGGTATGGGGTGAGAAAGAGGGTATACCACTGTATGCAGCAGTGCAGAACCTCTCCCTAAAGTTTAACACAGTGCAATGAGTGACTCATAAGACCACAAATACAGTGCACTGGATTGAGCCCTCAAGAACTTAATGTACATAAATTAAGGACCAAATTTTTAAAAGTGACCTTTGAGTTTTGGTGTCCATATTTATACACCTGAGGCACAGTTTTCAGAGGTGCATGGCTTCCAGGATGCTCTGCAACTCTGATAATTATGTCCTACGTGTCTAGAGTTTGGCACCACATTTAAAGTCACTTTGAAAATTGCCTGTAGGGATGTTGTTCAATGTGTTTCTCTTCTAGAGAATATGCTTTGATGTTATATGTGACAATTTGGGAAATCTGTTTATGTACAATTTATGAATTCTGTTTGAGATTATAAATTCTTGATATGTTTATGCCCTGTGTTGTATTCTTGCATCATTATTCCTGTGCTAAGGAGAAGGGGAATGGTCCTGGGTGTCTGCCTCTGAAGTAGATGGCTATTAAGGATAATCAACAACTGAATACATGTTGCCCTAGCAGAACTGTGATGTGGTCTAGAAAACATGCACCAGGCAAGAAGGGGTTAAAGAACTGCTTTAGGCTCAGGCATCCTGGCACTGCCATGTTTTTGAGGCATGTCAGTCTTCTTGAAAGGGAGAAACCCGGTTCAGAAAGGCCTAGCCCTATGAGGTGGATAGTCCTCTCTCCATTAGCTACCAGGTGGGAGACACCAGTCAGAGAGGGCTGACTTATCTAAATCTGGGGACTAATTAGGGGAAAGGGGCCAACTGAAGGAAAAGCTGAATGAGGCCGTACAGCCTGAATGATCCAGGCTGTAAATCCAGCTCCGTGGAGAAGAGGTGTCTTGAGGGGAGAGACTGAGGCACTGCCTGAACCACAACTTCAGCTCTAGGAGAAGTATTGCGGGGTCCAGAAGGATTGTTTGAAATATACTCTAGCTACCGAGGGAGAGGCTGAGACCACCTTTGCAGAAGTTCCTCAGTAGTCAGCTGGAAAGAAACTGTGAGGAGCCATAAACCCACAGCAGGGTTCACAGAGCTGGGGAACATGCCTTTTTTACCTTTTAGAGAGAGAATTTTAAATGATAAAACAGTTCTCCCTTCAAGCCATTGTTTCCCACTTACTTACAGAGTACTAGGCCTATCTGAAATCCATTTTAATTTTCCGATTGTATTTTCTACTTTTTTGATGGGTTTTCTGTTTCTAATTTATAATCATAAATACATAACTAGGTTGTGAATAAATTCAGCATGGCTACCGAATCTTGGCAGCTCCAGCATATTTTACGTACTTGAGTTATGTAAGGATTGGGTCAAAAGAACTAGAGCTTTCAAATGTCCTCTGGGTTCTGAAATCTTTTGGTAACTTTGATCATAAACATGGTTTTAGTGAATAAAGATTCATGGCATTTCATAAATATGTAGACATTTTAAAGATTACTACAACTCTCAAATGTTATTCTTAAAGGATGAGAAATGTTTGGAGAAAATAACAATATAATGCTTCTGTGAATTGTCTCTCTGATAAGAACTCAAACATTACAGTGCAATATTTATCTCAGTTTGCTTTATCCTTCCGAATGTTCTTTATTTTTTCATGATTTGGAGAGGTGAGGAATTTAACAAATGGATCTTAGGCATGTTTTGCATTTTTAAATGAACTTCTGGCTGTACAATTTATTGGCTCATTCCTACTCCTATTGCTGTTGACCTCAAAAGGAAAAGGATAGGCGTCTATGGAACAATATATAAAATAAATCTGAGTAATTATGATTGTAATTAAATATCTTCAAGTTGTCAGACTTCATATTTTTCCTGATTTTTAAATAAAATATCTGCCAAATAATATCACATTTCTTTAATTAAAACCACTTTGCAGTATTTTACAAATAAAACAGCTTAATCCCTTAAATCTCATCTTCCATTTTAAAGTTATCTCACACAAAAACAGACAAAAAATTTGTAGGGCCAGTGTTTTCCTCTCTTCCACAAGTAGAGGTGAGACAAATCTCATGGATTTGGATGGGAGAGACAATAAAGGGGAAGAGCCATGTGACAGGGCACTATTAGTAGCACCTTAGCCACTGATGTTGCTGCAGCATGAAGTAAGTTGCAGGCTCAGCTATGAGCAATTAAACACTTTCTGTTGGGGAACTATGAGCATCTGGATGATAATCAGTAGGTAATGTAGTAATTTGGAGAATATAAGTGGAAGAAACAGAAAGGAAGGGGTAGCTCAGAAGGAGAGGCTGGGTAGAGGACTGAAAGCTGTGTGGAAGCCTGTTATGCTTTGTAAGGAAAAAAATACATAAATAAATACACATGGTGGAAAGGTAACAGCCATGTGTGTGTTTATGAGTGTGAGGCCACATGAGATCCATGTGTATCTAGAGCCATTGGTGGGGAGGGTCAGGATGGAGGATCTGGTCACTGAGGGATTTATACCCATCCACATTTTTGGGGTAAGTTCACGTTACTACAGATAAGCCTACATTAATTTGTTCCCTCTTCACAGATAGACAATGTTTGAATGAGTCTCCAGGAACAGCTGCCATTAGAAGAGGTGCCACTATGAATAGATCTTGAGGTATATAATCTGGCCCTCTGAGAATAACCTCTCATGGTATCGTTAATTCAGCTTTTGATCCAAGATATAACTTGGAAGTGTGGAGGCATATGCAAATGTTTTCTAAAAAGAGTATTGAGATTTTTGTTAACTTCAGCAAATATTTAAATTTGATTTAAGGAAGAGATGAAAGTTTGAGCCATTCATTATTTTATCCTGAATAAGTAGGTCATCCCTGCATTACAATCCAGAAGCATGAACAGATTGCATTAGCTTCTGAATCCATCACAATTTCAATGTATTTTTGAAAAAATGATTTTGCTCCCTCTTTGTGGTCTTCCAAAGGAAAGATGTCATTCAGGGACTAGGTAGGAGATTTTTGATGTTGCCATCCAAGTCCAATTCCAGCAGTAATAATAATGATTAATTTATGATCCCTTGTATTGCTGTGCTTATGCCCCTCTCTCCTCCACCACTATCTGGAGGCTTTCTCTATTGACAAATGAATGGAGTAGAAAAACCTTAACTAGAGAATGTGAAATCTTTATCTGGCACTGCTACTATGAACTCCATTCGCATGAACTGAGTACAGAAGACTTCTAGATGGCGTTGTAAGGGGGTCTTAAGCATGGCAATACTAGGGTATGACAAATAATGCACTATTATTGATGACAGAATCTGGAAGTGTCCCTGCGATTGAGTTTATTCTTTTTCTGGGGCGGGGGGTAAGCTCTCTGATCAGAAGAGGCAGACCTGGCAGGGATGTGTGTCACTACCGGGAGTACTCCTCTGTCTACAGCAGTGCAGCTTTGTTATGAGGTCGTTACTGAGTCCCTTAGCAGCCTCCTGTAGTCACAGGATTTATAGCCCCCTAAGACTACTCCAGGAGTTAGTTTAATGTATATTTGAATACTAAAAGAAACTAAAGTCTGATATAGATGTGGGAAATATCACTTTATACACCACTTAGCCAAAATGAATATTTAAATTAAATATTCAGCAACTTGTTCCTCAGAGATTCAAGCTCACAAACTCACTGCTGTTCAGCTGTTAGTCTTGAACTAAAAGACTGAAAACTGCCAGTTTAAATACATGTATATTGAGAGTCAGAGTTATATTATGTGACAGTGAGACCAATCAGAAGAGCTTTTTGAACTCTGTGCTTAATTTCTTTTTTGCTTACAGATTTCTCCACTAATGTAGTCTGTCTCCAGGCTGGCAAGCACAGAGAGCTTGAAAAACAAAAGAGGAAAGAAAGCTTGTTGGTCAGGTGGGATTTTTCTAAGGTTCCCCTCTCTGAGGCTTGCTCTACACAAGAAAAATGACCTGTCGCTTACAATCCATGCAGTTGAACATGGTGTAGCTGCAAGTGTAAACAAAGAGAAACTGTATTCAGCACCATTTCTGTATACTTTGTTTTTGGTTTACATTTGAACTAAACCATGTTGAACACCAGTTCAGCTGTAGTGATGTGATTTCTTAGTGCAGATCAGGCTTCAGGAACTAAAAGGCAGCAGATGTTGTAGAGCTCTGCTCTTTAGAAGTGTGCTAGCCACGGAGAGCCTGTCCGGGGCAATCCATTCAACGTCTAAATTGAAGAGCATTTATCCTAAAAGGCTAATCCTTATCCAATCCCACACACCTAAAAAGAAATGCCTGTAAAATGGGAAAGTCTTTATGATTCAAAGATGTCCCTGGTGCCTCAAATATTTGGCCCAGGGATCCTGCTCATGATGCCACTTGACAGGTGGGGGATTCCCAGGGTTGGGAGAGGAGTCCCACGTCCTAGCCCCACAGGTGGGATGGAGATGTGACCTGTAGATCTCTGTGCCGTTCCTCCCTAGCTAGCCACATGTCTTCCTCCCTCCCCAC
Organism: Caretta caretta; assembly: GCF_965140235.1. NCBI lineage: Eukaryota > Metazoa > Chordata > Testudines > Cheloniidae > Caretta > Caretta caretta. Next base: position 23,332,802 of record NC_134217.1, on the reverse strand, counting down.
TTTCTAATCCCTAGTTTTCCGAGAAGGGCAACTGACGGAGTCTTGCTCCTCCAAACTTCCTTTCTTTTGCTGAAGAGTTCTCTGAACCACAGGAAGTTAATCATATCTAGTGGCTTCATTAGTATTAGAGCTATGCTTCATGTGGGACTCTGCCAGCCAGTTTTTCCTCTCCCTGCTCCTGGTACAGGGTGAGACGTGGGAGAGAAGGGAGATCACTGAGCTGTAATATTGGCAGCCCCTGGGACTGATTTGACTTTCCAAGGTTGCCGGATGACAAAGTCATCTGCAACAAATCAAAGGAAGTTTGTCATTGTCTCTAAATGGCTACTACTGTGAGACCAAGTGGTATATGGTGCATGAATGAAAAAGGACATAGAGGGAGACATTTATAGAGATAATATATTAATACATAAAGCTAATTACTGTTCAATATCTATTACACACTCTGGGCTAAGTACTGTTCTCATTTACACCATTGTAAATGCAGAATAAGTCAACAAACTTCAGACCCTGAATTTACAACTGTGAAACTGGGAGCATTATCTGGCCTTCTGACTAATGTATAGTATAAAGAGAAATACATTTAAAAAATGTTTTTGATTAAAACTGGAAAAAATTGTTCTTAAATTAACCTTTCAGAATGAAATGAGTAAGGACTTTTTTTGATTATAGCGTGGGATTGGGAGTCAGGAATCATGGCTTCAATTCCTGAACCTGTCGGGCTTCCTATTTGATTTTAGGCTCCAATTTCCCATAATGGTACTTACCTCTGAAGTGTTTGAAGTTGTGGGTGGAAGGTGCTATGAAAGTGTAAAATATTATTATAGAATTAACTCACACTGACAGACTTAAAATTGTGAATAAAGTGAGTAACAATTGTTTCTGGATGCTTTTCTTTAATCTTGAAAAATTAGGTGAGATTTAAGGTGAACTAAGTGATTTGATATAAACTTTGAATCAAATTTGTGCTGAACTTCTAAAACTTTTCTTTAAAATTCTGTCTGAATTTGTTGTTAATAGAAATGCAGTTCTGTTGCCAAAGTGACTGTAATATGTATGACCTCTTATTTAACAGATCTGCTTTCTTTGTGTATTCAGTCATAGCTGCTAACTTAAATGACAATTGGGTTTTTATATTTTATTCCTCTTCATGCTGCAAAGTCACCAGAGCAAAGAGAGGATTGGATTTTATTCCCTCTCCTACATCAGCAGAATGATTGTTTATTAAATTGAAGTCAGCTATACCTTTACAAACCAATTGGAGGCAAGGGAGGGAGGAAGGTTGCATAGTTATGGGAGGACAATGGTCTTGTATAACTGTAGCAGGAGGGCAAAATTTTACCACGAGAGTACACAGTACAGGGCAATGTGTGAATCTAGCACAGCGGTTCTCAAACTTTTTGTACAGGCGTTGGGCAACCTCTTTCACACAACAAACCTCTGAGTATGACCTCCCCTTATAAATTAAAAACACATTTTTTATATTTAACAGTATTTTAAATGCTAAATGTATAACCCTATTTAAAATGAAATTGCTCAGTGCTTTTAAATTAAGACTAAAACTTATTTTATCAAATTGTTAGGCAGAAAAGTTATTTTTTAAAATAGCTACCATTTTATACTGGGGGAGCATGAATAAATTTTGTAAGTCACTTTTCACAGCGGACTTAGGCCCTTGCCATCCTTACTTCAGCAGTTCCATGTTGCTACTGGCCATGGGGCTGCCTTCAGAGCTGGGTGGCTGGAGAGCAGCAGCTGCTGGCCCAGCTCTGATCTTTGGGCTGGAAGGTGTGGCTATAGGGGGTAAGGCAAATTTTGGGGTGGCTATAACCCCTGCAAGCCCGCCCCCAGCACTGCCCCACCTGTGTCTGACTGTTAAATTTTAAATCTTTTTTTGCTCAGTGTTCTGACTGATCTGTGATTTAATTCAGCTCTTCAGCTCCTGAACAATCAAGCAAGCCCTCTATTGTTGTCTGTCTCACTTTTTTAATCTCAAGACAACAAACCTGTGTCCACAATACTACACTACCCAGTGTCCAATTTCTTTAAAAAGGGATAATACACACATACATTTTGTTTACGAGCCCACCCCCAGTTTGCGCTATCAGCCATAGTTCGGTTCATACAGAGAGCAGGATAACTGAGGCTTGGTTAAATGGGGTTCTGCTATACAGTATTTTGAAGCATTATGTTGTGTGTAATTTTCTAAAATGCTAGATTTAAATTATATATTTTATAGCAGTTGCTTTCTGTTTTGTGCATGTCTGAGTGACCCTCACATAATAACCTGGTGAACCGCTGAAGTGTATGCGTGAGAAAGAAACAAAGACAATCTTTTCAAGGAGAATGTGGATGCGAGAGTGTCCAGGGCTCTGTAGGAGACAGAGACTGTGTGAGAGAAGCGACGGGTGCGGGGGACTCTTTCACACAGTGTTTGTGCCTAGGGTTTGTATTTTTCGTATCTGTCTGTGTGCTGGTGAGACACAGAAGAGACTTTGGGCGGCGGGGCGCGTGTGCGTCCCACTACCCAGCATCTTGCCCGCTGCTCAGGAATAGGCAGTAGTAGCAGAAGGACTGAGCTCCCGTTTCGGTTCCTCTCCGAGAGAGTGCAAAGCGCCTGCATATCTTACGCTGGAGCAAAACTTCTGCAAGTTTGTCGTGCTACTACAGCAGTAGTGAGCGGCGAGAGCCTGCACGGGTGGGCGAGGGGAGACTTCCGCTGTGACAGCATCTCCAAGGGGGAGTGTGTAGAGACACAGACTGAGCGGGAAGAAGGATGGGCCACTAAATCCCCGGGGATCTTCGGCACTAATCCCCCCTTGTTCCCCGCCTCCTGGCCCCTCCCTGACCCTTCAGCTCCTCCGCAGCAGCCCAGCGAGGCACGCCTCGGCGCTACACAGCCTGCAGCGGAGGGAGCGGAGCCAGCTCGGTGCCCGGCAGCAGCGGCGGCCGCTCTGGGAGCCCCAAGCAGGCGGGACCCCCCGCTCCCTCGGAGGCGACATGGGCTGCCTTGGCCGGCTGCGGCTCCCTTGGTGGCTGCTTGTGTGTTGGGCTCTGGCCGCTTCCGCCGCCGCCCGCAGGCGGAGACCCTCATTCCGGGGCCACGTCCCGGAGAACTGGCCGGCGGGCACGCGGGTGAGCGGGCTGAGCATCCCGCTGACCCGCCTGGGACCGGAGCCCTGGTGCGCCAAGGTGCAGGGGCGCCGCTGGCACCTGCAGCTGCTGGGCGAGGACCACGCGCACTTCCAGGTGTCGCTGCAGGCGCGCTCGGGCCAGGTGTGGCTGCGCACCCGCCGGCCGCTGGACCGCGAGGCGCGGGCGCTCTACGCCTTCCGCCTGGGCTTGTGCTGCAAGCACTGCCCGCCGCGCGGCGCGCCGCCCGCCGAGCTGGCCACCCTCACCGTGCTGGTGCTGGACGCCAACGACAACGCGCCGCGCTTGGCCGGTCCGGGCCCCCCGGGCGGCGTCACCCGGCTCCGCGTGGAGGAGACGCTGGCGCTCAGGTCTCAGGTGTGGCAGGTGCGCGCCGAGGACCCAGACGCGGGCGCCAACGCCGAGCTGCGCTACTTCGCCCGGCCGGGCAGCCCGCACTTCTTCGTGGTGCCGCGCAGCGGCCGCGTGCTGCTGGTGCAGTCCCTGCTCCACGTGCGGGCGCCCATCCCGCTGCGCCTCTTCGCCCGGGACCGCGGGCAGCCGCCTCTGCTCAGCGCCCCCCTGGACATCGAGGTGCTGCCTCAGGTCACGCAGCTGCCGCCGCCGCCGCCGCCCCAGCGCAGCCGCCGGACCCTGCTCCAGCCCGACTCCCCGCTGGCTCTCTCCTTGCCCGAGGATGCCCGGCCCGGGACCCTGCTGACCACGCTGGCCCCGGCCAGGTTCGCCTCAGCCTGGTTCGAGCTGGTGTCTCCGCCCGCAGAGGAGTCCCCACTGCGAGTGGACAGGGAGAGCGGGGAGGTGACTCTCGCCAGGACCCTGGACAGGGAAGCGTCAGCCAGCTGGGAGTTCATATTCCGCGTCCAGGAGAGGAAAGGTACCGCCGGGGTCCCCTGGGCGCTGGAGATGTGCGCTCGTAGTGAACATGAGCGCACACTGTGTGTGCGCACACACGCCCACGTGGATGTGCACAGACCAGCACACACCATGTACACGCACATGCATGCCTACACGGACGCTTAACTGTGTGCATAGAAGCATGCATGAGCTTACAAACATTTAGGCATGCACCAGTACATACCAAAGTGCATACATATTACCATACACAGACACAAGTGCATATACATAAGTGCAATAGAAATGCAAACAGGCATGCTCACAAGTTTGTGTACATACCTTCATAAGTGCACGTATGCATAGATGCAAACACCAAAGACTATTACAAATATATCGGTGTCTGCCTTTGTCAAGGTAACAAAGTTGGTAGCATAACGCTTTTTTATACAACTTGCTACTTGGTCTTGTATGAACTTTGCTAAGTTAGGGGGTGGAAATTATCTGTGTCACAAATTTAAACACGTGTGGTGACCCTGTTTTAGCAAGGAAAATTAGAGATTTGCTTGCATTTAGCTTTTAAGAAATAGCAGTTGTGTAGCACAAGGAGTTTTATAATGTGTCATTTAGAACATAGTCTAAGTTGAAGTAATCAGTAATGTCAAAACTATATAGATACCTGGAAGAGTGATAGTCTTAATGTACAGGCTCTACAGTTCTATAATTTACAGTATAATGTAAAAAACCTGTAAGGATACCATGATGGCTGAATATTTAAAAGCAATTAGAAATGTTCAGAAACATCAGTGATATCAATATACAGCATGCTGAATGTATAGGTAATCACACACAATTATATTATGGAATTAAGTGATGTAAATTGTGTATATATTTTAAGTAAAGTAAACTAGGGTATACTGAGTTATTTTTACACTAAAGTAAAATATTTCCTGTGGCCCTGATCCTGCATGTGCTTCACTTTAAACACGTAAGTAGTCCTGTTGAGGTAAATGAGACTTGGCACCTGGCATGCTTCAAGTTAAGCATATGCCTGTTTGCAAGGTTGGTAACACGGTTTATATATTATATGGCTGAATTTTTATGTGAGTATTCATGATCCTTATGCAGTTTATACTATCACCAGAAACCCTCAAAATAAATAATCTTATTCAAGTAAACAATATGTGTAATATTTTACACTATTTTATTCACCTTTTGACTGATTTCGTCTGATTTTTTTTTAATTCCTATTTCAAATGTGAATTAATCAGCAACACAATTCTTTCTTTACTTGGTTTCTCATTTGGAGCTGTGAAAGTGTAACTAAGCAAATTTCTAACTCAGAATATAGTGCTTACTCCTGGACATCTAGTAAGTGGACTTTTACATTTTTCACCTTTTTCACACTGTGTTTTAGGTTTGACATAAATATTTTAATCTTAGTTTGATATGGAAACTGGACATTTGGGAAATAACTTTCACTTGAGATGAGTTTGTTTGATTTCTGTGGAAAGCTCTAGGTTGGCTTTTTTTCTTTATTTCTAAGTGAATTTAATGATTGTGAAAATTACCAGATGTTCCACAGTGGATAGGCACTTCCTCTAGCCACAGAACAAGTATAGCAAAGATGGGAGTAGTTAGAAGCACTTCCCATACTGCCCTTCCCCTTATAGAAGGAACCACTTAGAGGAGTGAGAAGGTAGTTTATTCTCTAGTTCTCTTAACTCCTTGCTGAGAATGCCAATATGGGTTCTAATTAATGTTGGTAGTTTTGATTACATGGATGCTTGTCCCCTGGGAACTGGACTGAGATCACAAACTCATTTCATGTAGGTCACTGATCAGCTATCCGAATCAGATCTCTCTCTCTCTTTTTCTCTCTCTGCTTCTGCTGAGCTTGTCATTGTGGTATGTAGGTGCTGGCTGTATTGTTATGACTTTTGGTCATTGTGCTGGGTTGAGTTTCATCTCTAGATTAGTGGTTCAAAGACTAAATTCCAAAGCAGGAGCTTTGCCTGTGTTCTATCCTCATTACCCAATCCTGAACAAGGCTCTATGCCATGTAGGCTCTCATTAATCAGAGACTGTGACAGAAACTATTGGGTCAATCAGAGTGAACTTCTGGGATTTTCACCCACTCTATCATGTAGCCCAACCTCATCCTTTTATTGTTGTCACAGTTCTTTCCGTCAGTATCAAAGAGATGCCTTGGAGAAGTGGTAGCTAACCTTGCCCCCGGTGACTAAAAGCCTTACCTCTGAGGGGGTTTTTACTCTTATCTGGTCTAAGTAGACAGCATTCTGAAATTGCTCTTGAATAAAAGCCTCTTGTATGATAGAGTGACATATTATATTCTAGGTGATTTTCATTAACCGAGTTGAAATGTCTAAACAAACAACTTGTCCAGCTTGCTTTTTTTGGATCTATACCATACTTTCAACAGTTAGCCTGATATGTTTTCCACTTGCATCGCTGAACTGACAATCGGGTTTCAAGGAACTAGTTTGTGACTATAAAAGACTTGAGCTGACAGTAATTAATTGTGTGCCGTGCAGATACTGTTGCCTTGGTGCTGCTGATTTCAAGTTTCTATGCTGTTAAACCTAAGTTTAAAAGTAAAGCTTCCTTTAAACAGTAGTTTCTTTTGGTCAGACAAAGATTAATACTGAACTGACACTTTCAAGACTGACAAATATTTCATTTATTATTTCATGGAACCCCAAAAATGTGCTAGATACTCCACAGAAGATATAAAAGCTGCAGTTCCTCCCTTAAAGTTCTTCCCTAACAGAACAAGGAGTAATGGTCTCAAGTTGTAGTGGGGGAGGTGTAGATTGGCTATTAGGAAACACTATTTCAGTAGGAGGGTGGTGAAGCACTGGAATGGGTTATCTAGGGAGGTGGTGGTTTTTAAGGCTTGGCTTGACAAAGCCTTGGCTGGGATGATTTAGTTGGTGTTGGTCCTGCTTTGAGCAGGGGATTGGATTGGATGACCTCCTGAGGTCTCTTCCAACCCTATTATTCTTTGATTCTATGAAAAGTATAAAGAAAAGGAGTACTTGTGGCACCTTAGAGACTAACCAATTTATTTGAGCATGAGCTTTCGTGAGCTACAGCTCACTTCATCGGATGCATACCATGGAAACTGCAGCAGACTTTATATATACACAGAGAATATGAAACAATACCTCCTCCCACCCCACTCTCCTGCTGGTAATAGCTTATCTAAAGTGATCATCAGGTGGGCCATTTCCAGCACAAATCCAGGTTTTCTCACCCTCCACCCCCCCACACAAATTCACTCTCCTGCTGGTGATAGCCCATCCAAAGTGACAACTCTTTACACAGTGTGCATGATAATCAAGTCGGGCTATTTCCTGCACAAAAGTATGGAACTTAAGCACTGGAATGGGTTACCTCGGGAAGTGGTGGAATCTCCTTCCTTAGATGTTTTTATGGTCAGGCTTGACAAAGCCCTGGCTGGGATGATTTAGTTGGGGATTTGTCCTGCTTTGACCTCCTGAGGTCCCTTCCAACCCTGATATTCTATGATTCTATGATTAAAGAGCTTCTACTCCAAACTTCAGAGATGACAGACTGGAGGGAGGCAGGCAAACAGGAAGGAGAGGATAGGGCAAGGAAAGAAATCATACAGGTAATCAATTAAAACCATAAAAACAACAAAGAGTCTGGTGGCACCTTAAAGGCTAACAGATTTATTTGGGCGTAAGCTTTCGTGGGTAAAGAACCCACTTCTTCAGAAAGTTTATGCTCAAATAAATCTGTTAGTCTTTAAGGTGCCCCCGGACTCCTCGTTGTTTTTGTGAATACAGACTAACATGGCTACCCCTCTGATAATTAAAACCATGCACATATTGGGATGGTTTTGTGTTTTAATGAATTTTAAATAAGGAACATGAGGATGAATATAGATAAAGAATATTGATTCCCTTTTCATAGGTTTGGCAGAAGTGAATTTTCAGGATTAAAATGTGTACAAAGGGATATATTTTACTGAGAATGCAAATATCAGTTTGGGTTGTTTCTCCAATTTATTTGTTTTGCTCTCAGCTTTCATATTGTCTTATCTAAATTATTGCACATGTAAATAAATATCCTAGCACTGAAGGATTTTTGGTACTAGAGTTCTGTTAGTTTCAGAAGTTGATCAATGTTCAGGTAGTATAAAGTTGCATTAATTCCTTTAGTTTACTTTTTACTTTCTGCCTCCTAATTGCTGTCACCTGACAGGCTAAGATTTTAAAACTAACAATAATTAATTCTGGCATTAGTCTCCACAGCCAAGCAGCAATGTCAAGGATAAGATAAGACTCTTAGATGTTTTAGAATCTAAATTCTGCCCTCTTTCTCCATGTTTGTTCTGTCGTCTTCTTTTTTTCACAATTCATTTATAGTCTATAACTTATTATCTAAATTAGCCAATAATGGTAAAACACAGCAAGATCAGATTGTTCCCAAGAGTATGGATAATTATATACACAGAATACATTGTAAAGGTTCTAACTAAAACCAGACAAAATCAAGGAGAGTCTGCATTGTGGCTAACCTTGTGGTGTTCAGGTACTGCACTAGATATGGTATGGTAAATCTACTCACTATTTATATATAAGAAGACTGAGTAGGGATGTAAGAATACTGCTGTGCATTATACACCTGTTGATAATTTTCAAAATCCCCTTGAAAATTATTTTATTTTATTTTTACATATTATTATATGTTACAGCTAAAAAGTAGTATAAGAAATAATGTTAAATGTTAAGTGCAATCACTGCACATACTTCTGTGTTTTCCATTTAAATTATTTTCCACAAGCTGCTCATTCACATTTTAAAAATGTTTTATTTTATTATTTTACAGCTGTTGATCTGGCTATAAATAAGCATTCAGTATATATGAAACAACAGGAAAAAGTGAAATAAAATATGAATGTACTCCAAATGTCATTTTTGCCACATAAATAAAAGAATAGTCTCAACCTAAAACTTTCTATTTCTTCTTGATATTACTACATACCCTCATTGTCTTTAAGACAAAGTATATTAAAAAAAAGATTGTTCTTGAGAACTACTGTGCATCATTTCCATGACAGTCACCAGATCTTCTAAAAGTCTGTTGTGCAGAAAGTATCCTGGATTGTTTTAGTTGTTGTCTCATGTTTTATTCGAGGCATCATTTGGCAGGATAAATGTGCTGCCAGGCATGCTTCAAAACTTCTCAAAATGGCACCCCCATCCACATCTTGGATTATTTACCAGTCTAATAGTAATATGGAGTGTTTTTTCATTTTTGTCCAGCTGATTATTGAATTTTATTAAATAAACTGCAGGGGGCAAATCCTAATGACCTTACTTATTTCTTAGTTTTCATGGGAGTTCTCTCTGAGGAAGGACTTCAGTATTTAACCCCACAGGAGGATGTATCCTTTCCATTGCAGCCTCACCAGGTGCCATACCACACAGTCCTGTCCCAAATGTGCCAAACTTTTAGCCAAAAAATGCAATTTAGCTTCCTGAAGTGTATCTAGTCTGTAGTTATACTTTTCCTATGGACCAGTCTATTTCATCAAAGTTCTGCTGTCAACGTGCGGCACCCATAATAGAACTAATTGATGAAAAGATGGCACATAAAGAGAAGTAAACTGCTGATATGAGAGACAACTGCTTCTAAATTGAATGACTTCTGATGGTAGTTTGGTAGCTCATGAACGTAGATTTCATATAGTCTGCATCTTCTTTTCCATTCCACTTTTGTTTCTCCAATGTGTCTGGAAAGAAGGAAGGAAGAACGTATACTTAAATATAGTTTTAAAATACATTTATCATGTATACATTTTTCTTTAGAATAATGGATTGAGGTATTATTTTCTATGTTATACTACTAGTCCAGTTTTCTAATGTGGACAACTTAATTAGGACAGCCAGTTCTTTTTGGGCATTCAGAAGTGCACTTGTGCACTTAAATCAGGTATTTAGGAACCTAAATACCAAGTTTTCTTAATTTATTAGTTTTCACGAACTAATAAAATATCACTTATAAACATAAGAAAAAATAAGTGAAAAATACAGTTGAAGAAAATAAAGATGTATCTGACTTCTAAGCAACATTTTTCTTGCAGCCCATGTAGTAAAAGACATATATCATAAACATCTCTATGATAAAGAATGAAAGCAATACTTTGTCCTCTAAGTTGTTATTTCACACAAAAAGTATCTGGCCTGATTTTTAAATTCCTACCTAATTTTTTTGTGCCTGCAGTTTATTGTGGATGCCGTTTTGTGGGCACAATTATTTGTGGATGCAAATGGGGCATGTAAATGTCCATCTACTTTATTGAATTCACTGATTGCAAGGTAGATTGTCCCCATTTACTTCCACAAATAACTGCTTGCAAAATTACAGGCTTCCTTCTCCCTGGGATTCTATCAAAACCCTACATTTCAATTCCATTGATTAGGCTCTTTGGATTTAGATGGTTGATTTGAATGAGGGGATGGAGGACCGCTTGCTTCCCATGTAATCTGCAGGGATCTAGTGGAAATCTATCAGTATTAATGCCTCTGCTGCTCCTTCTCCATAAAGAGGGATAAAGGTTCAGGCATGGCAGGCCATGGGAGTGGGCTCAAGGGAAGCTCCACTCCCTAAGTAATCTTCCTGCTGAAGAGCGCAAAAGTCAGGTAGCACACATGGCTGCACTGACATTCATCTCCTTTCAGCAGCCTAAATTCCCATTCATCTGTTTTCACGTGAAACATCAGCCATTTGGTGACTCTCCCTAATAAAGGAGAACAATGAGCAACCCTTGATTACCCCAAGGCTTTAAAATATCCCACAGCACAATAATGGGAAAATCCAGACATGCCTATGTTGGTGTGAAGAATCTCACATGTAGCGTGAGTTCTGCTACACGGGCAAATGTTTGCAAAGTCTGCACAGGGGATGTCCTTTTGCACAACTTTGCTCCACAAAGGCTTCCTGTGTGTGGTCATGAAAGAAAGTTTTGAGAATAGGTGAAAGTGGTGTCTGGTCAAATATGGTAACAGGGTTGAGGGTAGGCAAGAGATGGTGGTGGATCTGCCACTCTCTATGTCAAACCACTGTCCTTCATTTGCTTAGCCTCTCCCAAATGTATAATACCTAATTCCTTCCAGCTCAGTCAAACAATAAATGGCTTACTGTAGCCACCCTTTGCTACATACGGTTTGATCTTTAAATAAGTCTCCTGCTCTCAGTTGAATATAACCACATCATCTGGTCCAAATCTTTGTCAATTTCTTCATTTTGTGCAAGATAGAGCCCTGTTGTGCAAGAGTTTAGAGTAAGGAGGGGCCAACTGGAAGAGTTCCTGTTTCTCTTAGTCCTGTGTTAGCCCTTCTCCTGCCCATCTGTATATAAAGTTTTATATGTTCCATCACAGGCTACGTTTCTGTATAAGTAAAGGTTTGCATGACCGGACATGTAGGTGCCCACATTTTAAATTTGGGGTTTAGTTTTAACTGTCTGGTATTTTCTATATCTTTCAGCCACATATCATATATATATATGATTACAAAAACATTAGAAAGCCATGAAATATACTGATCAAATGTTAATATAAATGAGAAGCAAGGAAAAAGAATATCTATCTATCTATCTAATACCCATATCTATATTGTACAGTGGTAATGTCACTGTATTTAATTACCACTATTATAAATATTTATCCATGGGAGAAAGTTAGAGGATCGTAGATTGCTAGGCACATTCATATTTTAGTACAGTTCTAACATTTAATAGAAGAAGGCGCCAGATTCCATAAATGTTTGGGTGGAATGCTTGAAAAAGAGCCTGTCTTGAAAATCCTCTGTCATCTCAAGCTTCTATGACCTTACTTCATCCCTGGGCATTAGCTGTGTAATCTCACCTCGTTCACTTTTTTTCTTATCAGAGGATTTACTCGGTGATATTTGGCAGGCTCGCTAAGTAGTTAACATCACTCTGTTACATTTTATCTGTATTTGTGTTCTTTAAACAATACATAATTTGGAAAGATCACCAGTTTTATAATATTTGCCTATTTTAAGCACCAAAGGTTTTAATTAAAGAAGTCTAAGGATCATCTATTTTAATTTTATCCAAGGCATTAGTCACTTACTAGCTGTATTGATTCTATGAGGATCATCCCGAAGAATTAAGATCAGTAGCTTCTGGTTGATGTTTTGTCTTTTAAAATGTTTATCTGTTCTAACGTCACTTTACCAGTTGTCTTAAAAGAAAATAAAGCTAGGTTAAAATTGGAATTAATACTTAGCTGTGAAAATGTAATTATTTTTATGATCACTTTTATGCTATTATATTTAAAGAAAAATGTACATTTATTGTGTGCATGTCTTTACTGTAGGAGTTATTTATAATTCTGGAATGTTACTTGTTTGTAAACAGCATGAAAAGGAATATAATACAAGAAACTTTTAAAACACCATCCTAATGTTTATGCAGACAGGAGATTTAGATGCTACATGTTTTCTATTTCAGAGTAACAGCCGTGTTAGTCTGTATTCGCAAAAAGAAAAGGAGTACTTGTGGCACCTTAGAGACTAACCAATTTATTTGAGCATGAGCTTTCGTGAGCTACAGCTCACTTCATCGGATGCATACTGTGGAAACTGCAGAAGACATTATATACACAGAGACCATGAAACAATACCTCCTCCCACCCCACTCTCCTGCTGGTAATAGCTTATCTAAAGTGATCATCAAGTTGGGCCATTTCCAGCAGTCAGTCTATTGCATTTCAGTCTATTGCAAACTGTCTGACTGAAAATAACTTTGTGAACTGTTGGGACTTGAGCACCAAACCTGTTTAGATCTACTGGCTGTTCTTTATCTCAAACACTTAATTTCTACAAAGAAGTCACCTTTTTTAAAGATCTAACTGAATTTCAGCACAAATCTGTTTATTTGATGGAAGAAGTAAATTGTAGAACATATGGGTTCTTTGATGAAGTGAGCTGTAGCTCACGAAAGCTTATGCTCAGATAAATTGGTTAGTCTCTGAGGTGCCACTAGTACTCCTTTTCTTTTTGCGAACACAGACTAACACGGCTGCTACTCTGAAACCTGTTATTAAAGCTGGTTTATAACATTTCAAATTAGAGATCAGTTCTGACTGATATCTCAGCTATGTTGCACTTCAGTTGATTATTAAATAGTTTGAATTCAGTTCATCCTGATTTCATTTTCTCGCAAGTTTATTTAGCCTCTCACAATCACAAGTCTATCTTCTAAAATTAAGTGGAATGCCTTCAAACACTTTAACGTAGTTGAGGCATTCTAGATTTCATAATAAAATAAAAGGCATTGTTGAAACATTTCTCCCACAGTAAATCAACATTTTAACTTGATACCACAGTCTGTTACTTAATTCAGTTATTGTTACTTCAAGACAAGTCTTTTACGGAAGTATTTGTGAATTTTATTTGTTTGCTAGTTACATTATCCAGTGAAACACAAGAATTTCAAGCATCAACCCAATCTAATTTTTTCTTAGTTCTTGTTTATAAAAAACCCAAAACACATAAAACAAAAACCCAGACATCGTAAAGCCATTTTATTTGAAAAATTAGGACCAGTCTGCAAAGATTTATGCACATGCTTAATTTTAAGCACATGAAATAGTCCAGTTGACTTCAGTGGGAATTGCACAGTGCAGAATTGGGTTCAGGAAGCTGCTGAGTTTTTAAGGATAGTCCTTGTTCTCTATCATCTCTCTTTGCCTTTCACTTTATGAAGAGGGTTGCTGGGGTACAATCCTTTTAAAAACACAAATAGTAACATTAGTTACTAGCTCTACCTTGTCAACTTCACCCCCATATGCTACGGAACTATTTAACAATCCCAGATTGGTCCTGAAAAGCCTGCCAAGCTCATAATTAGTACCCCCTTTGCAAATCATTTGTTGTTTTTTTTCTGTTTAATCTTATAGATAACATTTAAGGTCAGCTACCAAATTTTCAATTTTTATGAGACACTAGAGAATATTTCATAATGAAATACAATTTTTAAAACTGTATTATATCAATCGTATTTTTATGATATGAAGCAAACTTGAAGACAACAGTGTCTGTCCTCTTTCCTGTCCACCATCCTAGCCACTATAGATGTAGAAGCCCTCTACACCAACATTCCACACAAAGATGGACTACACGCTGTCAGACACAGTATCCCCGATAATGTCATGGCAAACCTGGTGGCTGAACTTCGTGACTTTGTCCTCACCCATAACTATTTCACATTTGGGGACAATGTATACCTTCAAATCAGCGGCACTGCTATGGGTACCCGTATGGCCCCACAGTATACCAACATTTTTATGGCTGACTTAGAACAACGCCTCCTCAGCTCTCGTCCCCTATGCCCCTACTCTACTTGCGCTACATTGATGACATCTTCATCATCTGGACCCATGGAAAAGAAGCCCTTGAGGAATTCCACCATGATTTCAACAATTTCCATCCCACCATCAACCTCAGCCTGGACCAGTCCACACAAGAGATCCACTTCCTGGACACTACGGTGCTAATAAGCGATGGTCACATAAACACCACCCAATACCAGAAACCTACTGACTGCTATTCCTACCTACATGCCTCCAGCTTTCATCCAGACCACACCACATGATCCATTGTCTACAGCCAAGCTCTGCGATACAACCGCATTTGCTCCAACCCCTCAGACAGAGACAAACACCTACAAGATCTCTATCAAGCGTTCTTACAACTACAATACCCACCTGCTGAAGTGAGGAAACAGATTGACAGAGCCAGAAGTTACCTACTACAGGAAAGGCCCAACAAAGAAAATAACAGAATGCCACTAGCCTTCACCTTCATCCCCCAACTAAAACCTCTCCAACGCATCATCAAGGATCTACAACCTATCCGGAAGGACGACCCATCACTCTCACAGATCTTGGGAGACAGGTCAGTCCTTGCTTACAGACTGCCCCCCAACCTGAAGCAAATACTCACCAGCAACCACACACCACAACAGAACCACTAACCCACGAACCTATCCTTGCAACAAAGCCCGTTGCCAACTGTGTCCACATATCTATTCAGGGGACACCATCATAGGGCCTAATCACATCAGCCACACTATCAGAGGCTTGTTCACCTGCACATCCACCAATGTGATATATGCCATCATGTGCCAGCAATGCCCCTCCGCCATGTACATTGGCCAAACTGGACAGTCTCTACGTAAAAGAATAAATGGACACAAATCAGACATCAAGAATTATAACATTCAAAAATCAGTCAGAGAACACTTCAATCTCTTTGGTCACTCGATTACAGACCTAAAAGTGGCAATTCTTCAACAAAAAAACTTCAAAAACAGACTCCAATGAGAGACTGCTGGATTGGAATTAATTTGCAAACTGGATACAATTAATTTAGGCTTGAATAAAGACTGGGATTGGATGGGTCATTACACAAAGTAAAACTATTTCCCCATGTTTATTCCCCCCCCCCCACTGTTCCTCAGACGTTCTTGTCAACTGCTGGAAATGGCCCACCTTGATTATCACTACAAAAGGTTTTTTTCCCCTCTGCTTTCCTGCTGGTAATAGCTCACCTTACCTGATCACTCTCGTTACAGTGTGTATGGTAACACCCATTGTTTCATGTTCTCTGTGTATATAAATCCCCCCACTGTATTTTCCACTGAATGCATCCAATGAAGTGAGCTGTAGCTCACGAAAGCTTATGCTCAAATAAATTTGTTAGTTTCTGAGGTGCCACAAGTACTCCTTTTCTTTTTGTCCTCTTTCCTGTGATTCTTCTTTGAATGCTGATCACAATGTGTATTTCACATGTTGGTATGCAAGCACTCTATGCGCATGAAACTGGAGAATTTGCAAGTAGTGTCCGTTGGTCCGCACCCACACTTTGGCGCTCCTTATGATAGTACCGAGTGTAAAAGGGAAGGCGCAGACTGACCACACCACTTCCCCAGTTCCTTCTTACTTCCACATGGCCTCAGTTGGAATCCTCTGTGTCTGAAGCTTTTTTGTCTTCCTATCTGTAAATATGTTGTAAATGATTTTAGTGTTTACAATTTTTAGTGCTTTAGCAGTTTTACACTTAATGCAGTTTTCCCCCGAGGGACCCTTCCTATTGTGCCCCCTCCCTTCCCCACACACACTCCTCAGGAGACGGACTATGCCCAGAGTCCCAGGGTTGAAGAAGTGTGTCTCCTGCCCTCGCTTGTCTTGGTCAGCGATGACTGCCAGCGCTGCCTTTACTCGGTTCGGGAGGCTCACATCTCCACCAACTGCAGCATCTGCCACTCCTCCCCTCTCCAGCCTCAAGAGGGATGAGAGCTTTGACTGAGGAAGTACCTCGTGAGACCCCAATCAGATCCAGATCGGGGGACTTTTCCTGTACAGCAGCCTCCATGTGTAAACCATGTCCCTCTGAGCATGAACTTTGGAGCAGAGGCCAGAGCAGCTAAGCCCAAGGAACTATTTCCTTGGGCCTCTTACAGGGATAAGGGATACTCTTATAGATACAAGAACAGGTCCTTCTCCATCTGACTTTCTCCATCTGAAGGTTCCTCAGATTTCTGGACAAGACCACTACCAGTTCAGAGTACTTCTGTTCAGGCTGGCAATAGGACCCATTGTCTTCTCAGTGGTGGCAGCCCAGATGAGATGAAGTGGCTACATCAAGTTCCTGTACCTGGATGATTGGCTTCTGGTGGGAAGTTCAGTCGGCAATCTTATCATTGCTCTGTCTTCTGGCATCCTGGAGAATCAGGGAAACAGGGAAAAGCCTACTTTGATTCCCATTAAAACCATAGACTTTATAGGAACAACACTAGACCTCAGCAAAGGCTTACCTCCCTATGGAGAGATAAGACAAGTCACTGGCAGACTTTGAATGACAGTCAAGCCTATTTTTCCCAGGAAATGCAGGACATTTGTAGGGCAGCAACATGGTATTCCATCCGTACCTTCATGAAGAACACTACTTCTAAATTCTCCAGTCGCAGACACATGTTGTGCATCTGTATCCATGTGTGGAATACAGATAGGGACCACTTATCTCAAGAAACCTCCTGTTACAGGAAAGTAACCTCCATTTAAATAATAGCTGATGCAAGGGGTGTTACACAAGCCTGGTCTACACTACCGCTGCCAGTCGATCTAAGCTATGTAGTTTGAGTTATGTTAGTCGCTAACTCAAGTCGACATAGCTTAGATCTACTTACCGCGGAGTCCACACTATGCTATTTGACGGGAGACGCTCTCCCGCCAACATTGCTTCCATCTCTCATTGAGGTGGAGTACGCAAATCGATGGGAGAGCGATCTCCCATTGATTGAGCATGTCTTCACTAGACCCTCTAAATCGATGCCGCTACATCGATTGCAGCAGCACTGATTTAGCTCTGTAGTGAAGACAAGCCCTAAGAGTTACTAGGATGAAATTCAGAAAGATGATATTTAGGCTAAACATCAGGAAGAATGTCCTACAACAAAGCATTCTATTAGATTTTGAAATAATCACCTAAGGGTAATTGGTGAAAACTCCATTGCTTGTTACAATTAAAACAAGACTGCAGAATGCACTAGAAAACCTAGTGCAGGGAGCAGCCCGTAATGTGAAGGAGGAGTATGGGTGCCAAACCCGAGCGGTTAAAAATCATGAGATTTAAAAAAAATAAGTTTGGAGTTAATTTTATTTGCCTTCCGATTTCAGAGCATTAGACTTTCAAGCTTTTCTCTCAAACTGTGAGTGCAACTTACTTTAAATAAGAAATGGAAGCTGAGAGATTCAGATAACCACATGATTCCAGTAGCTGTGACTTTAAGAAAAATATAAAATATCACAAGACTCATTACAAAATTAGGAGAGTTGGTAACATCGAGAACTAGATGATTCATTGCTCTTTCCATCCTAACTGCTATGATTAATTGGCTGCTATTATGAGTATAATTAAGATTTTAACGGAGAAGGAAAAAATGGAAACCAGACAAACATTTTAACTGTAGTTGGGTTTTTTTGGGAAACTGAATTTTTTAAAAAAAGGTTGGCGAGCATTTTTATACTATACATATTTAACTTCCTTAATCCTAGTATGTCTTTCCGGGGGCATAATGTTCCATAGCTAAACCAACTTTGGAGAGAAGGTGATGTGCACATTCTTCTAATTTGTTATGAGTCCGTGCATGAGCTGTCAATCAAAGGAAATAAATCTATCAGGTATAGCCAACAACTGATCAGAGGAGTAAGTTCCCAGCAGGACTAAGTGTGTTTCTGGCTTGATATTGATATCCCTGTCAGTATTTCATCCAACATAATTTAAGATCACTGTACACAATTCCTGCCAAAATAGACATCTCAATTTCATGCAATAATTTCCCCTCTTATACCAAGATAGGTTAAAGGTAGTACAGGTCAACTGAACCTGTCTTTTTGGTTTAATAACTACAGAATGAAGCGTCCCCATATGTCCTGTAGATAGGAAGTTTATTTTGTAATATCCCAACCAAATTCCACTATTTTTAGTTATTTATTCAGGCAGATCTTTCTGTCTTTTATGAATTTTAATAGCAAACGGATTTGACTCATCAGTATGTTCTTATACAGTATCCAAGTCAGACCCTTCTTAGGCTGAAGTAGTAGCTGCTACAACAACTGTTTTGTCTTTATAATGGATTGAAAGTAGACTTTATATCATTCATATGATGTCTGACCTGAAAATCCTGATAATAAGGTAGGTTAGTAACTTTTTCTGGGGGTGATCAGTTGACATTGCTACTTGATCAACTATTAGATATGTTGAGCCTATTCCTAAAGTTATTATTATTTAGGCAAAGACTCACTTTTACATCATATCTCTTGACTTTTAGTATTTCTTCCTTAATCATGAGACCAGCCACTCGCCATTTATATAAACACTTAGGACCAGACTCTGTGGCTCACTCAATGCCTTTTGTGCTGCTCCCATGGCACAAAGGGAGCAGAGACTGAGTGTATTTCTCTCGTTTGGGTTCCCCCAGAGTGGGGGAGTCCATAGCAAGTACAGAGCCAGCATAGTGTTATGAGCTGGGTAAAAACTTATGCGTTGAGTTAAAACCTCATTCAAACTAATATGTGAATGAACCGTTCATTTAAGATAGTTGTAAAAGACAGTTAAGGGGCCACAGCTAAAACAAAGCCTAATAGTCTGTCCAGAAACTAGTACCATGTGGATGGAGGGTTCCATTGGGTATTGCGATCAGGGGTAGGTATGTGGGGGGGGGGGGAGAGAAAGGGGGCGAGTATAGAGGACACACAGAAACTAAGAAATTGAGAAAAGAACAAGAATGGGGAGGGAGAGACAAAAAGCAAGAGAACCAAGCAGGAGACTGCAAATGCAGTGTGATGGTAGAAGAAGCTAGAGAGAGAGCTTTTGAATCTGGTGTTGGCTAGAGAGGTTTGGGGACTTTTGTTCTTGGTTTCTCCTGTGTTTGGAGAAGCAGGACTTTGTTTATTCCTTGTAAGTAAACAAAATTGCATAGAAGAAAATACCAGACTCCATCAATTTTTACTTTCAGTTGGAACATCCCAAAGCCCCAAAATTTGACTGTCTGCTTGAGTCGAAAAGGGCAACAATAGCTTTCTCTTTATTCCACCCTCCTTGCAAACCTGCTAGAGAGGGTGCATGGCAACTGGACTGTCTTCTCATCCCCGGAAGGACTAACACCATACTCAAGTTGTTTCAAGCCCTTCCTTAAGGCACACTATTTTCTTCAGTGAGAAAAAAACCGTTCAACAGAAGTTGCACATATAACCTAGTCTAGAGCCCGAAGACCTTTTCCCTTGTGTCTCTCATTCCAGGGCCTGCCACAGGATCCAGCCTCCCTCCTGCTCCTCACCTCCCCGCCTGAGTAACTTGTTGGCTTTTATAATCACTTGATTGCTTCCCAGCTAGGTCTGATAATCCAAAAGTGCTGTCTGGCTCTGGACCTTTTATTCCTTAAAAGGGAAGATCACCCTTTTATAGATGGCATATTGGAGCATATAAGAGTGTGCCAAACTCTGGCTGTTCTCAGCTGTCATAGTTAATAGCACTCCATAGGCTGTCCTAAAATCAGCCAGAGCTGGTGCAAAACTGGCCTGGGATTCAGGGAGCCATTAACGACACTTGTGTCTCTCTCTCCCCTTCATCCCCTCCCCTGTTCTGGGTGCATGCTGAAAAAAATGGTGAGGACATATTTGTGGATGCAAAATTTAGGATGGTTTTGAGGCCAGCTTGGATTCTGGTGGGCTTGTATTGGTATCTTGTGAAAGGCCATAATTAATTGCCCAAACCATCCAGGCCTTCTTGCAACTCACTTTAAAGAAATCCAAATTCATTAAATAAAATGTATTCAGAGGTTTGACATGGGAGGAAAAGAGATATGTTGATATAGGAAACAAATACATCAGAGCAAAGAAAGACAACTATCACAGATTATTGTAGATATCATGAAGATAATGTGCTTTCACTCTTGAAGAAGAGTGCAGTCTGTTTGTTAATTCATGAAGTAGCAGTAGGGGTAGCTTTTTAGGAGGATGAAAATATTATGTTCTTCCAGTGGAGTAATGGGGGCTTGTTAATAGTATTAAAAAACTGTGATAATAATACAGTCCTGAATGGATGAAATCCCACTTTGAATCTTTATAACCGTAAGAAGTAAAGTTCAAATTTGGAGACTTAGTTAACCTTTCTGTTGAAGAATTTCATCTACATCTGTCTCCCTCTTACTCTAATTGAATCGGAGTAACAGTAACTACATGTTTAAAACATGCAAATTATATTTTATTTCAAATAAGAATGGCTTAAATAGCTGAGCTGACACTGAAAATCCCTCTAAATAACCTTTAAATCAGTTCTTCATATTTCAATGAGAGAAAGTGGATACAAGGAAGATTAATTTACTGTTTTTTAAATAAGACAATGAAGGGATTGCAATAAATGTTGAATTGTGTTGGTTTGTTGAAAATGTGGTAGCGAATAGAACACTTGTTTTTGATGACTTAATCCTGTTAACATCATTTGAATTATATTAAGAATCAGTCAAATATAACTTGAAGGTTTAAGGGTAAACTCTATTCTCTGATCTATCACTTAAAGACTAGTCTGTTCTTCTTACACACACAAGGCCTTCTACCCAAGTCAGTGGGTGTTGTGTGAACATTGGAAGAACTGAATAGGCTTGAAAAGGTCCAATATGTGGTTCAGAGAGGAAAATTTAGCTCTGCAAATTCAATTTTTGAATCCAGTTTTGCAAGGAGATATACTGAAAAATATCTGAATGTATTTGATTAACTATAGAAATAATTACGGAGATTCTGCAAAAAAGTGTTCCAGGATAATTTTTCATCTAATTTTTCAACTGGTAAATTGCATATGTATATGCACATAAATGCAAAATCCACATTTGCACAGATAAATTGGGTAGACTTGCAAATACCTGATTTGTGCTTTCAAATGCAGGGTTTTGTATGTGCAAAGGGAAATTTATGCATGACGATTTAGAGACAAGTTTCAGACCAGTTGGAAATCTGGCTCCCCATGTCCACTAAATACAAGTGGAGAAAGAATTGAAAAGAACCATTCTGGGCCAATATGTAGAAAAACAAATGCAACTGCGCAAGAAGTTTAATCATTTAATTCCCGATGTTTATTCATAGACGTAGATTAAATCTATTATACATAACATACCTATTTTATTGTTTGTCCCTGGGGGTGCATTAATGCTTACTGAAACACCCACTGGAATATGATTCTCTTCCAGGGCACTATAATCAGGTTTGACAGCTGCTGCAGTGATGTGTGCCAAAACAAATTGTAGTTATTTTTCGTCCTTTCTCCAATAAACAACTTATTCCAAGAATGAACCACCTTAATGAGAAATAGTCTGAAAACCTTTTGCTAACACTTTGTAATTCTTGGTTGAAGAGTACCATCAATCTGGTGAGGATGGATATGTCAGAAGGATGGTGCAGTTGCTAGGATGTTAGCCTCAGACCTAGGTTCAATTCTCTACTACACACTTCCAGTGTGACCTTGGGCACTTCCCTTAGACTCTCTCTGCCTCAGCTTCCCATCTGTAATGGGGATAATAGTACTGCCCTGTCTCATAGGGCAACGGTCACCATATAAGTATCTAAAATAACTCTTTGAAATATGATCAGTTATATTTGGCCATTGTGCAAAGTGCATGATTGACAACACTAAAACTGAAGGCCTCTATTTCTTCCAATAAGAGAGAAGAAAAGAGAACTAAAGTTAGATCATAGCGCCTGATGACATGATATTCCTCTGTAGCATAGCATTGTTATGGCAATGAGCATAGTATATACCTACCTACTTGGATTCCTGTATATAAGAGGTTCAATGCAAGATTCCCAATAATACCATGCTAATGCCTAAACACTGTTCTTGACTGAGCAGTTGTATTATGGGCAGGGCTGGAGCACTATCTGTTATAAAGGTTGCTCAGCACTTCCCATTATTATAAGACTCTGTTTTCAATTGCTTATTTACCAGACTTTAACCATTTTCCATGCTGGATGCCTGCCTCAGGCTGAATTTTAATGTTGTGTGTGTGTGTGTCTGTGTGTATATATATATGAAAGAGCATACTATGTTGCTAAGACTGTCAGTTGTGGTGGTAGTGCATTTTTGTCATTTGGATATTGGACAGAGGCTCCCCATTCATTTCAAATTGACTGGTTATACTGCTAAACTAGGCTAAATTCCATTTAACAGTCTCCTGAATCTAACAGTCCCCTCACCCTGAAATACTTTATCATCTGACAATAACATGTTCTAGATACCAATTCTCCCATCCATTGAAACAGCATTTGTTACTAAAAGAGTTAAGCTTTGGTGACAGTATATATGTATGTAAAATTTTTTTAAAAAACGGACAAAACAAACATCACTGAAGGAATAAAATAGGACTTGTAGCAGTGTATTTGTAAAGACAATTTCATTGTAAAAATGCAGAGCAACTGGTACTTGCTTAACCGATGTAAGTTAACTCTCAACAATGATAACATACTTTGGCAATAGTTCATCATTTACTTAGAGACATGATTTGTTATTTTAAAATGCCTTCTGTGATCATTAATATACACTTTTTCATTTCATGTCCAGACCTGCTTGATTTTGATGCCTATAGGTCACAACAGATGGATGCCACACTGGGTTGTCCCTAATAAAATGAATATCTCTCCACTCTCTTTTAATTGGTTATTATTTATATTAAGATCCATCCTGCCATGATCATTCTTCTTTTAGTTTCTGGTTTATTTTAAGTGTTTTAACTTTTACTTTAAAAAGTAAGGAGAGAGTAAGGAACAGAGAGACATGATAGACTGACATAGTTATATCTACAAGGAAGGTAAAGTGTATTAGAAGAGAATATGGGCTGTCCACATCTCGATCCCATCAAAGTTATCTCTTTAGAAGGCTTATGTTTTATGAATGAGCAAAATACTGTGCTTAAGAATAAAGTCCATCATATATTGCATGAGTTTCCAGAACTGACAGTGAAGAAGTGTTTGTGCATGATTTTTCTACTTTTTAGAAAAGTATATGTTCATATTGGGTGCAGATACTAGTAACTTTAATCTCTATTGAACTATTATAATGGGAACAGAGATTTCTCTTGGTTAGTGTGGGGATTTAGTGAAAGTTTTTTCTGGAAATATATTTTACTCAGCTTGAAGTCAATAGAAGGTTTGCATGCACAAATGTAGGATTTGACTTTTATAAAAGTTCAGTATTTTAAAAACATTTTGTAGAAAATAAGTTTAAGCAGTTATATAAAAAATAACACGAAAATAGAATGAACAAGGTTTTCGTAGGTCTAAGACTGAACAATTAATGGAACTTTAAATTTTCAAAAACTTTAGCGTAACTGGGGTAAGTGTATGTCTGATCAACTTCAAAAAGTAAAAAAGTAATATCATCTTGGACACTTCATTTGCTGATAGATTATACATTTTTATGCAGGCTGGAATGCAATATCAGTATTGACCTGAAGGCTTGCAAGGCTTTTAATGCTCCCATAATCTTATTTTTTAAGTAGATTGAAATGATCTAAAAATGTCAAGAGCAACCTAACTTCTCACCCATTATTGTTTAATCATAATAATACAATACCTCTTCCCTCAGTAAAATCAAGGAATGTAGAGTATCTCTCCATAATTGTGGAGACATGCTCACTCAAGTATATATTCTATATTGTCAGATTTTTTTAAAAATCAGAATCACTGGCACTGTCAGTTTTGTCAGTTATACTGATGCAGAGAAGCCTCTATTTTTAATGAATATGAGTATTTTTGTTTTCAAGCCAAATCTTACAGAAGTAGCCATTGGATTTTTGAGAGAGATGATAAAGTCAGACACTACTAATGAAATCAGAAGTCTGAAAATATGTTGAATTTCACAGATTGACAGCATCTTTTATGATTTGACATGTGAAAGGAGACAGGTTTAGAGGCAAACCCCAGCCCATAGTATCTAAAATCACAACTCAGCCTATTTCATCACAGCTGATTTCCAGGTTTGGTTTGTCCTGTGTCACACTTAGAATGAAGAGTTAAGTGGGTGATTTTTAAAATATTGACCCAAAAACCTCCACTCTTTTTTCCTTTGTTTAAATAATACATACACAGTGGGGGGTTTGGATTTAGAAATGGTGCATCAAATGAAAATCATGTTAGTATATATCATTATTTTGAGTTATTTCTGTTTTCCCAGTACACTTAAAAATAGCAATGTACAATCAGAGTAGTTCTTTGAAGGCTGGAAAGTCTGAGCAGGCTTTTTAATATTTAAATATTATTTACATTTCACATAATGCCATAGATGTTGTGCAGAGTCCATAAAATATAGTTTTCATGCATTTTTTGGAGATGGTAATTTCAGATGTACAACAAATTTATAGTATTTCAGATATTGTCTGCAAGATGTTTAACACCAGATTCGCCCTAGCCTTTGTGTGGCTGTAAGAATAGGAAGGGGGAAAGTGTGAGAAGATGGGTGGGGGAAAAAGCGCAAGGAGCTTTTTACTCAGTTTCAGTATCCCAGGCAAAGGCTAGGGACTATCACAAACCTAAAGAGAAAGTGAGAGACCTGAAAAGAGCAGAACCATTATATTATCTGGCCACAATTTTAAAAAATGACTAGGGATTTTGGGTGCCTTAGTTTTCAGGTGTCCAACTTGAGATCCCCTAGAGAGACATGACTTACAGAAAGGGCTGAGCTCTGAAAATCAGGCCCCTTTAAGATGTTTCAGAATCACTAATCTTGGCCTTTGTCCTTATCCATTTATTAGTAACTCTTCCTAGTTCCCAAGACTAAGTGCCTAACTCATTTTGTCTCAGTAAAAATAATGAATAATGATTCCTATTCTTTACTCAGAACAATCAAGTTTATTTACTAATCCTGTTTGTATCACAACAAATCCACAAGTCCTTCAGCAGGAATGAAAAGTTAAATTCTTCGTTAAGTATTTCACTTTTTAAAAAACATCTCACAACAAACCTCAGGAAGTACGGTCCATGAGGCCTGTTCTTCCCTTAGAACTACAACGATGAACTTTGAGATTTGGAATACATTATACGACTGAGAGGCTGACAGTAGACTCTTTGCTTGATCAGCCATTATGCTACCACTCTCCAAAAAGCATTTATTTGCAGAGCTCCATGTCTTCTGTTTGTATACGAGGCATCATCCAAAAAAGGTGGATTTTTTCCCCCAAAGTGGACAGATTTAAGAACATGCATAAATCCTTCCTATGCTACCCTTGAAACTAGTGGATCTGCAGTCAAATTATTGAGCATCAGTTACTTCTGACCTTAACTGGAATAACTTGCATTCTCAAGTTTCCTCAGATCATAGAATCATAGAATATCAGGGTTGGAATGGACCTCAGGAGGTCATCTAGTCCAACCCCCTGCTCAAAGCAGGACCAATCCCCAATTAAATCATCCCAGCCAGGGCTTTGTCAAGCCTGACCTTAAAAACTTCTAAGGAAGGAGGTTCTACCACCTCCCTAGGTAACGCATTCCAGTGTTTCACCACCCTCCTAGTGAAAAAGTTTTTCCTAATATCCAACCTAAACCTCCCCCACTGCAACTTGAGACCATTACTCCTTGTCCTGTCCTCTTCTACCACTGAGAATAGTCTAGAACCATCCTCTCTGGAACCACCTCTCAGGTAGTTGAAAGCAGCTATCAAATCCCCCCTCATTCTTCTCTTCTGCAGACTAAACAATCCCAGTTCCCTCAGCCTCTCCTCATAAGTCATGTATTCCAGACCCCTAATCATTTTTGTTGCCCTTCGCTGGACTCTTTCCAATTTATCCACATCCTTCTTGTAGTGTGGGGCCCAAAACTGGACACAGTACTCCAGATGAGGCCTCACCAATGTTGAATAGAGGGGGACGATCACGTCCCTCGATCTGCTCGCTGTGCCCCTACTTATACATCCCAAAATGCCATTGGCCTTCTTGGCAACAAGGCAACAAGGCCTTCTTGGCAACAAGATGTGTAGCCTAGAGGGAGCTTTCTGGCTATATGTTTTATATGTCTAAATAAAAGATCCAAATGTAAAGTCTAGCACTCAGGAACATCATGTGGATAAATTGTGACACTGCTTGGAGCATTTTAGGTCTGTAAACCAACAGTTGAATTATATTGGTACAGATACAGTATGTATTTTTCCCTGTGTGATTGGTAATCACTGTTCTTGAGAAAGATCTGGGTTATGTTCAAAGTTTGTATGTATGAATGTATATGTATATATATTCTAGGAAGTTTGCTAAGGAGCAGTTATCTCAAATGAGGCAAATGGTAGATACCAATACTTTTACATAGCGACTCAAAGTGTAGCATGGACAGTGTATACAGTATGTATTGGGGAAAAACTGACTTTATTTATCAGAAGTGCAGGGCTGGAAACCTGCATATATGCAGATCCAGGAGGGTCAAGGAGCCTACTTTGGCAAAAATTCTCCTGCTGTTAAAGGGCCAATTCCTGCAGTGCTTCCCAGAGAAGTCATTTTATTTTTTTTTGATTAAAGAACATTTTTCTTCAAGAGATGAGAATCCAACTCTTTGCATGTAATATATTTTCAGAGACCACAAATTTGTCCAAGGCAGTACATTGCATGATTAAACATAGCATGAATTCAAAGTAGATAGGAAAGGGTATAAAATTCCTTTGTGTGATGATTGGCGTTTTGAGCTGCTGGCATGAAAAAAGAGTGATTGTAGATGTCTGTGATGGTGTTTCCACACTGGATCAGGTAGGTTAATGACCTATTCCAGAGTTTGGGATTGAACTTCAGTACTGCAACTTTTGCCAGCAATATCAAGTTTAGAGGGAGGGCACTCCAGCGGGAGGGAATGAAGGAGAGAAATCAGGCTTCAGCGTGAACATTGCCTTAACAGAGGGATTTTGAACCTGAGGGAAAGGGAACCTCAAGGGCAGACTGAACTGTCCTGAACTAGGAGCCCTATGAGTGGCCTAATCTGAAGAGAAAGCTTGGATTGGATTTAGTCACTTTTATTGTTCATTTGTTCATAAAATTAATCCCCCAGAAAGGGATGAGTTTTGATCTTGCACAGGGCTTATGGACTCTGTTTGTGCGGAGGTGGGAAAGTCACCTGCTCACAGCATCTATTTTTTAATAATTTAAATAGATAAGAAAAATATATATATAATGAAGAAAAGCTTTATTTCTGGTCAAATGAAAGTATTTTAGGATAATTATGTCATTTTGGCTGGAAAGTGTTAAAATAATACTGCTTTTTAAATAAGTATATTCATTTTTTTTTATTACTCAGGTTCCACTGTAATGTTATCAATACACCTCTGTGCAATGATGTTACTCCTTATTTTTTGGTTTTAAGCATACAGAATCTGTTGCAAATAAGCTGTTTATTCTGCTCTGTTTTCTGGTTTTGGGTCTTCCCCTTCATGTAAATTTTTTTTGTTTTTTGTTTGTTTTTACTTACACAGTAGAAATCGGTGAAATGAATAAACTAGATGCGTGTAACTATTTAATTTTACGTTCTTTCATTTAGACAATATTCTGGGGATGTGGTACTACTATATTAGATGTTTGCAAATCTTCTAGTTTGGAAGTCTATATGCTACCACTCAGTAAGAAATGCTTAATATTGAGATAATTTCTCCTTTCTCAATATTTTGCAGAATGGACGGAATTCAACCCTGTTTAGATTGCTTGCGGAGGACCTCTGTAGTGGGATGATTTTCACTCTTTGAGCACAGTTTACGTGTGTGTGTGTGTGTGTGTGTGTAAATAACTATTATAAGGCTCCAATCCACATGTGTTTCACTTACAGTGAGGCATATATATATTTGCATGATTGGACATGACTAAACTAAGTGCCAGTTACTAACATGTGAACAGATTGTCTTAAGTTGATGATTATTTATGTATTATTTCTTCTGCAAACCAGAAGAAATATTGCACATGTAAACTGGTTCTCTCTCTCTCTCTTTCAAAATTTCCTTTTACCATCTTTAAGTAGAGGTTAGTTTTGTAAATGATAATGTATTCTCAAGCACTGGGTAAGAAAATGAATGTTTGATTACTTCCATTTTGTTTAAAATCAGGTAAAGGCCTGTCAGTTACAGCATAAGTTGTGATCTTCATGAAAACAACGAAGATATGTGAATGTAAACATGTGTAAGTTAAAATTAAGATATTAAGGCATCTGTCTTGTATTTTTAAGATATATCCAAGTTAGGACAATTACAATGAACAAAATTGAACTAGTTGTAAATAGTCACTATATTCACTAAATATATGTGCCGACATGCTTTTTACAGTCGGTTTATGCATATATATGTGGAAATTTCTTAATGTGTTGTCTTGCCACACATACATGCATTACACATTATTGTCCATGTCAGTCTTTTCATCACTTTCACTATCCTTTGGCAAGTCCTTGTCTGATTATGCTTCACTGGATACTGTGAAATTGTTTCTACAATGTCAGGTCATATTTGTAGGTCTCCATGCAGAAAAGTGCAATCCTGTACAGTATCTCTGCAACAGTTCTTTCTACAATAGATGGTGCATGATCAAGGCAAAACTTCCCTGGTGGTAGTATTATCATTATCTTAATTGTCTGACACCTGCAATCATCTCAAAGTCAAATCATGTCAGACTATGAGGGCATATTTGGTACTTTTTTCATGCTGAACCAGGGTGTCCTTGGTTGATATAGGAAGATGAAGTTAATCAAAGGGTCTTACAGGGTCAGGCAGCTGATATATTGGTCAAGAGAGACATTTGATGTCAGTGCACGGATGCGTCTCTTGATTTGTCAGCATTGTGATTTATATTGATTATCCCATCAAAGTTCCTGAGGTATTCAAATACTTCAGAGTTTGCCAAGATATTGTTGAAAGCTTTGATCTTTTGAAGATATTAAATAGCCTCTGAACTATTAAAAACACAAGAACCTGGAGGAAAATTTCTGAGGCTTCCTAGTTTCTGATTAATAGGGTTTGCTAGGGCTGATGTCAGTTCTGATCTAGATTTCCACAGCTTCTTTTGATGCTGAAATATATTTATCTGCAGAAAATATGTACCAAGTACTGTACATCAATATTCAAAGAGCTGATAATCAGTGACTGATAGCTAGGAGGAGAATTTGTATCTGTGTTTGTTTCTTCCTGTCTGGTGAAGAGAGTTGGCATTTTTCAGTGTTTTTTTTTTATTGAGTTTACAAGCACGTGTGGTAAGAACCAGAAATCTATCTGCAGTGAGAAGAACTTGGAATATATAGGGTTAACAAGTTACAATAGGGTATTGTTTTCCAGAGCCCAGAGAGAGACTGGTGATAAACCAATAACCTGTACTCCTTGAACAGGATTAACAAGGTGGCAATCTAAACTAGATCTTGCCATTCCAGATCCAGATTTTCAAAGGGTCTTAACCCAGCCTCTAATTTAGTGACTGCTATTTTGAGCCTGCAGTCTGCCTGAGAAAACTAAGCTGACCATGGAGTACTTACAAACTTGTGAGAGCTTACAGGAGGTGGGAAAGACTTCTGACCTGTTTTGACAGGTAAGTGATTCCACCTGTCTGGTGGGTTATGTGGGAGAAGTCTGATGTTGGATCTTCCCAAACATCTGCCCAGGCAGATAAGATCTTCCTTATCTGCCTAGGCAGCCTTTTCGTGAGGATTTTTGAGCTATGCTAGCACACTCTAATCCTCTTTTATCACCCTTACTCAGAAATGTTTATTCAATGAATTCCCCTGAGTATTGTGCCCCCCCCCCCTTAACTCTTTGTCACAGCTGAACACACAAGCTGCATCTTCCCCTTTTTCCCAAGGTCTCTCTGGCTGGCTGCCTTGGAACTTTTGGACTCTATCACTCTGTGCAACAGCTTCTCAAACATTCTCCTCTTTTCAGAGTAGCAGCTGTGTTAGTCTGTATCCGCAAAAAGAAAAGGAGTACTTGTGGCACCTTAGAGAGTAACAAATTTATTTGAGCATAAGCTTTTGTGAGCTACAGCCACAAGTACTCATTCTCCTCTTTGAAACCCATCAGTTCCATTTAACCACCGTGGGCATGGGAAATAATATTATCAACGCTTGTTTCCCTTCTACTTCCTACTCTCTGAACACTTTCCCTTGCACTCCTTCTGGATGCTTCTTGTGGTATGTGCCTCAACAGTGGCTCCAAGCCAAAGAGGAAGGACCTGTGACTCTCTCCACAGAACTTTCCTCAGCTATGGTCAGGAATCCATCCAGGCTCTCAGCTAGGGTTGTTATGGCTAGATTATAGTATTCTCACCTAAACTTGAGTTTCACATTTTTGTGTGTACCATTAACTGATTTAATTTGGGCTATATATCTTGTATAGTTGGGAGCTTTGGCTCCATAAGCAATTTAATATCAGATTCATATATGATAACTGAGATAATTTATTTTTCAGCTAAAACGTGAATATAGATGCATAATATAGACAATAAAAGAGACAAATTAGTTTTCTGTCAGGAATCTGAACCCTTCTGTCATCTGCCTTTGTAAATACAGAGGATGACGATAAAGAACTGCACAGAATTAACAAGTTTTCTTCACCTCAACTTTCATTGCTCTTTGGAAAGAAAACTCTTTTTCCTCGGTTACACTTATAAAAGCCAGTTTGGTTTTATAGGTTTAACTGAGAGAAGAACTTGTCCCACTATGTTCTGTGAGACCCAGCAACAGAACACTTATTTTTACATAGAGGGAGTTCTCTTGGAAAGGCTAGAAAGTACTCAAAGGTCATGGTGGGTTAAGACTCTGGAAGCTATTACTAAGAAACTTAAATTTGACATTGTTAATCACAGCATCAAGGAATTTTCTTTCCTACAATCTACTTACTGGTTGTTTATAGATTGCAGATTATGATAGGGTGTGCTAAATATGCCACTTGCCATCAGACAGAGCTTACTAATTATGAAAAGCTCTGAAAAGTTTGCAATAGTCTTTAATATATGATGTGCAAGATGTATTAGTGCTGCTGAGTAAAGGAAGGGATATCAATAAAACGCATAATTCAGACATAAGCCATTTATTGTAGAGTCAGAAACTCTGTACTTTTTGGAGTGGGATGTAACATTGCAGCCGACAGAGAGAAGGAGAAAGAATGAATGCTGTTGTCCTAACTGAAGTGGCAGACGTTGCTGGGATAATATTCTGCCTCAGTGAGATAACGCTGTTTATAAGATTAGAGAATTTGGTAACACTTTATATTTAGAGCACTAAATACTTAGTTTAGACTTGATTGATGGTTATTTTAGCTTTACTAAGTAAAGTACTTTTAAAGGTGCCCCATATCATTTATAGGGGTGTTGACCCATTTCTTGCAAAGCTAAATTTAAAAAAAATTGCAGAAAAATATTCTGAAATTACCAGGTAAAATATTAACAGACCATTTTTAGATGTATGCTGTGGTCTGCTTTGGGTTCATGTCTTGCTCTGCATATACGAATATATAACTTTTATCTCTGAGGTATAGTTTCTTGTTACTAGGACTTATGTGAATATATTGTGGGAGAAAATAGCTCATAGACCTGATTTTCCTTTCATGTACACCAGTGGAGCCCCAATAACTTTAGTAGAGTTACTCCAGATTTGAACCAGTGTAAGTGAAAGGAAAATTTGGACCCTATATCTCTTTCTGCTTTTGTTGGCTGATCTACTGTCCATCCTTACTGCATCTCATGTCAGAGTTAGATATGCTTAGTGGTGAACGTGAAGAGATCGCAGCAGCCACAGCATTCCTAAAAAGTCATTTGCATATCTGTAAAGCAACCTGGTTTCCTTGCTGGATTATTTATGAAACATGTGGTAGTAGTTTGTCGCCAATCAGAGTAATTGGCATTTAATTTAATAACAATACCCATATAAATGTAACCCATGTTTGTTATGTATAGTGTTCTGACAACATATACTTCCTCCTGCAGTGATCCTGTTATACAATGTGAGCTTTCGTTTGGGCCCATAGCTTCTCTGTTTACTAGCATTTCAGAATTCAGAAAAGAACTGAAAGATAAAGGGTCTGGAACTAGATCGAAAATTCAGAGTTAATCTCTTGCAAAACAGCTAAAGAATAGTTTTATTAGTTTAGCTAAAGGGAATACTCCTGTTAATAAATGTATATGACTGTAAAATACTTCTTATTATTTGATACAAGCAGGGCTTGGTGAATCTATTCAACCAGGACAAGCAGGAATAATTAATTTCTGGGCAAGTTCTAGCAACTTCTACAGAAAATAAGATTTTATTAAAAATATGTATTTCTAGCCATCCTGATTGTGAAGATAACTTTCCAAATGGCAACTGAGTGTGAACTGATGCAGTGAGCCTCAATATCTTAATGAGTGTGGCATAAGTACTGTTGTAGGAGTATGTCACAGGGTTTAAGGCCAGAAGGGACCACCTTATCTTCTAGTCTGACCTCCTGTATATGACAGGCCACCAACACCACCCAGTACCTGCACACTAAACCCATCAACTGAAATAAGACTAAAGTAAATGAAAACAAGAGGAGACTAGACTGTTATATGCATAGGCAGAGAATAGGAGGGACCGAGGTACACCAGTGCTCGAGGCCTCTGCACTGGCAGGGAAATTTTTAAGTGAGATATACCCAGATGATCCTGCAAATCACCCACACTCACATGCTGGAGAGGAAGGCAAAAAATCCCCAAGGTCACTGCCAATCTGACCTGGGGGGGAATTCCTTCTGAACCCCACATGTGGTGATCAGTTAGACACTAAGCATGGGAGTAAGAACCAGCCAGCCAAGCACCTGAGGAAGATAGTGCACGGGGTCACCTCAGAGTCCTGTTCCTCCATGTCCACTGTCCAATCTCCAGCTGTGGCCATCCTTGATGCATCAGAAGAAAGAGATTTAAAAACTTCCCAGAATGCATTGGGAGAAAAAAATCTCTTCCCAACAGCTGCCGGTGGCCATCCGAAGCATGAGCTCTTGGAACGTAAGATATAAACTAGAGCTGTTGCATGATTAAAAAAATGAATCACAATTAATCGCACAATTAGTCGCACTGTTAAACAATAATAGAATACCATTTATTTAAATATTTTTGGATGTTTTCTACATTTCCAAATCTATTGATTTCAATTACAACATAGAATACAAAGTGTTCAGTGCTCACTTTATATTTATTTTTGATTAAAAATATTTGCACTGTAAAAAATCAAAAGAAAAAGTATTGTTCAGTTCACCTAACACAAGTACTGTAGTGCAATCTCTTTATCATGAAAGTTGAACTTACAAATGTAGAATTATGTAAAAAAATCTGCATTAAAATAAAACAGTGTAAAATTTTAGAGCCTGCAAGTCCACTCAGTCCTACTTCTTGATCAGCCAATCAAGTTTGTTTACATTTGCAGGAGATAGTGCTGCCTTCTTACTGTTTACGTCACCTGAAAGTGAGAACAGGCATTCACATGGCACTGTTGTAGCAGGCATCGCAAAATATTTACGTGCCAGATGCGCTAAAGATTCATACGTCCCTTCATGCTTCAACCACAATTCCAGAGGACATGCGTCCATGCTTATGACAGGTTCTGCTCGATAACAATCCAAAGCAGTGTGGACTGACACAGGTTCATTTTCATCATCTGAGTCAGATGCCACCAGCAGAAGGTTGATTTTCCTTTTTGGTGGTTCGGGTTCTGTAGTTTCCGCATCGGAGAGTTGCTCTTTTAAGATGTCTGAAAGCATGCTCCACACCTCATCACTCTCAGATTTTGGAAGGCACTTCAGATTCTTGGGTCAAGTGCTGTAGCTATCTTTAGAAATCTCACATTGGTACCTTCTTTGCGTTTTGTCAAATCTGCAGTGAAAGTTTTCTTAAAACGAACAACATGCTGGGTCATCATTCAAAACTGTTATAATATGAAATATATGGCAGAATGTAGGTAAAACACAGAGCAGGAGACATACAATTCTCCCCCAAGAAGTTCAGTCACAAATTTAATTAACACATTCTTTTTTTAATGAGCGTCATCAGCATGGAAGCAAGTCCTCTGGAATGGTGGCCAAAGCATGAAGGGGCATACAAATGTTTAGCATATCTGGCATGTAAATACCTTGCAGTGCCAGCTAGAAAAGTGCTGTGAACATCTGTTCTCACTTTCAGGTGACATTGTAAATAAGAAGCCGGTAGCATTATCTCCCATAAATGTAAACAAACTTGTTTCTCTTAGACTTGTAGGGTCTGAAGTTTTACATTGTTTTGGTTTTGAGTGCAGTTATGTAACAAAGAAACTACATTTGTAAGTTGCACTTTCATGATAAAGAGATTGCACTACAGTACTTGTATGAGGTGAATTGAAAACCACTATTTATTTTATCATTTTTAAGGTGCAAATATTTTTGTAATAAAAATAATATAAAGTGAGCACTGTACACTTTGTATTTTGTGTTGTAACTGAAATCAATATATATGAAAATGTAGAAAAACATCCAAAATATTTAATAAATATCAATTGGTATTCTATTGTTTAACAGTGTGATTAAAACCACGATTAATTAATCACGATTAATTTTTTTGAGTTAATCACATGAGTTAACTGTGATTAATTGACAGCCCTAATATAAACCGGAAGTGAGCCCCAGGGCTGTTGCGTCCTGCCTCTTACCATTACGAGCAACCCCATCATACTGTAGCACTCAGAAATCTGTCCAGTTCTCTCAAAACTAATTGAGTTATTTGCTCCCACAACTTCTATTGGGGTTCCAGAACCTCACCCCTCTGTTAGTTAGAAACCTTCTTCTAATTTCAAGCCTTAATTTGTACGTGGCCAGTTTATATCCATTTGTTTTTGTGCCAATATTGTCCTTTAGCTTAAACAGCTTTTCACCCTCCCTGGTATTTACCTCCAATGTATTTATAGAGAGCAGTCATATCTCCTTTCTTTTTGTGAGATTAAACAGGCTAAACTCTTCCAGTCTCCTCTCATGAGAAAGGTCCTCCATTCCCCTGATCATCCTAGTAGGGTAGGAGCAGCTGCAGCTGGTCAGGGAGAGGAGGACAGGGGTACAGGCCACTTATGTAAAGGTGGCTGCCACTCTCAGGAGTAGGGTGCCATGGGAGAAGAGCAACTTCCTTCATCCCTTAGGTCAGGAAGCCCTTGGATGGGGATGGGGCAGCCATCCTAGCTGAGAGCTGCTTGTGTGTAGAAGTCCCCACTAAGGTTGCCAACCCACCACCCCAGTTTTTCTGGGAGTCTCCCGGAATCACGCCCTATTTCCTGGAGGCTACTGAAGCCAAACCGGGAGATTTTAGGCTGCTAAAGTCCAGTGGTGTAGTGCGGCTAAGGCAGGCTCCCATCTGTCCTGGCTCTGCGCCACTCCCAGAAGCAGCCGGCATGTCCCTGTGGCCCCTGGGGGGGAGCATGGGAGTCTCTGCGCTCTGCCCCCACCCCAAGCACCGACTCAGCAGCTCCCATTGGCCAGGAACTGCGGCCAATGAAAGCTGCAGATGCAGTGCCTGCAGGCAGGGGCAACTCATGGAGCCTCTTGCTTCCGCCCCCAGAGGCTGCAGGGATGTGCTGGCCACTTCTGGGAGTGGCGCGGGGCCAGGGCAGGGGATGGTGCCCAGGAGCCGCCCGAGGTAAGCACCACCCGGCTGGAGCCCGCACCCTTCACCCCCTCCCACATCCCAATCCCCTGCCCCAGCCCTGAGCCCCCTCTCGGAGCCAGCACCCCAAATCCCCTCCTGCACCCCCAGCTCCTGTCCCAGCCCTGAGCCCCCTCCTGCACCCAAACTCCCTCCCAGAGCCTGCACCCCAATCCCCTGCCCTAGCCCTGAGCCCCATCCCAAAGCCCACACCCCCTCCTGCACCCCAACCCCCTGCCCCAGGCTCTGCCCAGAGCCCCCTCCCACCTCCAACCCCCTTGGCCCCAGCCCAGAGCCTGCACCCCCTCCTGCACTTCAACCCCCTGCCCCAGCCCAGTGAAAGTGAGTGAGAGTGGGGGAGAGCAAGCAACAGAGGGAGGGGGGATGGAGTGAGCAGGGTCGGGCTTTGGAGAAGGGGCAGGGTTGGGGTCTCTGGGGCGGGGCAGGGGGTGGAGCAAGTGTGTCTGGGTTTTTGTGATTAGACGGTTGGCAACCCTAGTCCCCACCAATGCTACTGTGTCACATCAGCAGAGAGCTGTTTTTACAATGTATCATTGGGCTCTTCTGGGATGGGGGTGGCAGAGATCCCCCAATACAAAGCTCTTTGCGGGGTCAAGTGGGGCCACACACACACAGCTTTTGGCGGCAGGTTGCAGAAGAATTTCCCGCTTCAGCTCTGTTTAGGTGAATGGTGTGGTCTGGGAACCTTCCCCTGTACTGCTCCCATTGGCTAGAATAGCAGGCATAGGGATAACTGCTGATAGTCTTCAGGCTGGTTGGGATCTCCTTGCTCCTTAGTCCACTGCTCCGTTTTTTTGGTGGGCTCAGGTATGTCCCTGGAGGAGGGAGATCTCACATCTAGCCACCCCTGAATAGGGCTGTGTGTGTGAAACTGGACAAATTTATTGGGGTTAAATGGCTTCCCACCACTAACTCACTGTGGAAGAGGGTCCTGCATATATTATTTTATATGGGGGTGAGTTGGCCCACCATTAATATATTGTGGGAGACACCGAATTATTTCTTTAGTGGGGTGAAGGCCCAGCATTCATTGATTTATTGGGGCAGCATTTATTGGGGCACAAAGTTCAGCTGCTGCGAGACCAAAGGCTTTAGGCCCAAGCCGTGGGGATCCCCAGAGAAAGGAAGACAGAGTAGGATGGGGAGGGGGCTATAGAGTGGTATTGCTCTTGGTGCTGGTGTATTTCAGCCTGGCAAGTAGTAATACTCCTCAGGCTGGTAGGTGCTGGCCACATTTTTTTCAAGATCTGGGTACATCTAGTCATCCGTCAGTCCAAGAAGTGGATTTATAATCTCCTGAGAAGAAAGCAGCTCTATTTAACACTGCTTAGTGTAAACTTTGAATCACTGAAGATGGTTAAGAGTTGTAATGTATATTCAGTAAGTCTATTTCTACATGGAGCTGGTTGCTGTTGGTAACAATAATAAGGAAACATTTAGGAATAGAAATATCTAGGGCAAGTATTTATAAGTTACAAGAATGTATGGATTTATTCAGCAGTTTATCAATAATTAGTGGAGGAGTTCTGCTCTGCTTTCCTTTGAGCTGGGATTCTAGCGCTACCTCTTAGTATTCAAAAGAATTTTTCACAAAGAGTATTTTCCCATTTTGTCATCTCTAACTTTTACTTTTGAGCCCTTACCCCTGGTTCAGGCACTGAAAAGTTAAGAAGAGTTTCTTATATCAGAAAATATTTTCCCTTTTTTGTCACTCTTTTCTGACCATCTGAGTGCTGGTGTGAGTCACTATTTCAAGAGTTCTAATGCTTTCATTGGCTGGGTTAATGGTGACAGAGGTATAGCTCGTGCATACCCACTTGTTAATTATCTATCTTTTCTTTATGGATTAGAGAAGAATTAAAAGGGTTCTATTTTTGGTTTTGAAACAATCTATTTGATTGTCATAAAAGGTAAAAATCTGATAAGTCTTTCACTGAAGTTGTCAACTGATAACATCAATAAGGATAGTAGAGCTGATCAAAAATGCAGAGAAATTTTTGTAGACATTTCAAATTTTTTAAAATTTCCAATTTCTCTGTCAATGAAAAAGGCAGAAAATGTTTCTTGAAAAATTTTTACAAAAAATTTCCTTAGAAAAGTCATTTTTTTGACCCGTTCTAATAAGTCGTATTGACAGAATATAATGAACCTGATCCTGCAGTTGACAGCATTTGGGCTGACTGTTGTGTCCTGATGGAGCCCCACTGAAGTCAGTGTCTCTACTCACAGGTACAGGAGTCCATCTGCATGCTCTCAGTTGCAGATTGGGGCCTACAAAAGTAATTTTTTCTATTAAACTGGATCCCATAGAAACAATATTTAGGAATAATACTATATCCCAGCTATTTTCAGTGCTTATAGTTAGTGTGCTAACTAATCCTTTGTTTGTCCATTAACCATCAGGAAAGGAATGGTACTTGCTGCGTTTAGAACTTACTGTGACAGATGTGAATGACAATGCACCTGAATGGGCGATGGATCCTTTCCCGTTCTTGGCCGTGGTATCTCCTAAAGCTGCAGCAGGTACTAACGTGTATAAGCTTCTTGCTGTGGATGGAGATGAAGGGGTCCATGGAGCTGTAGAATACTTTCTCTTGGAAGGTAAATTAAAAGGATATGTACACGCACGTACACATACACAGAATCACTACCCTGGCTTCTTCCTCTCCACCCCCATGTCCTTCTGACAGAACTCATCCTGTGGATCTCCTGAAGCACAAAGTGAGCTTGAAGTACAGACTCACTGATAACCTCTCATCTACTGGAGGGGCTCTCAGGAAACTCCAGCAATAGTTTAAAACTGGCCACCTTTAGCACAGGGCTCTAGCAGCACTGCCCATCCCCAGCGATGAATTGGTTTCTCTGGGGTAGCCATGCATGTTTTTCCATATGGCAGGTTCTAGTGGGAGTTTTTCTCCCAATTTTACTCCAGTCAAAATTTTCCTGACAACAGTCTCTGGGTTTATATTTCTGCTTAGGTGGAGAAGACAGATTTGAGGTCGAGAAGGACAGTGGTTGGATTAAAACAACAGGTTTGCCACTAGTGAAGGACAGGGAATACCTAATGACTGTGTTAGCAGTGGATAAACTTGGTAATAAAGGGTCTCCTGCTTCTGTTTCTGTGATTGCGGGGCTTCGACCACCACAATTTACCAACATATCATATATTGCTTATGTTCCTGAAAACACGCTCCAAGGAAAATCGTAAGTACCAGTTAAAAGTCATACTAGTACCAGTTAATAGCAGGGGTTATAGCGCAGACTACTAGCTTAACCTTGATATCATCACCCAGAAGCCTTCACGTTATTTGCAGTTTGCAAACAGATATGATGAATGGCTATTAGTTATCCTGGAGAAAGGAGTATCTAAGATAGATATAGTTTGATTTGTTGTGTAGTCATCATTTTATGTGGAAAAGTAGTGGTGAAGAATGAGATGTTCATATTTGTAAAGGATGTTAGTAATAATAGATAGGAGAAACTGGTTGTGTCTATTTTTAAAAATGACCTCAAAGACAAATTAGAAGCATTAAACAAGAAGGGAAAATATTCTTTATGTATTCTTCCAGTTCAGGATCTGTGTTGATGTTTGGAAAAGTGACAAGTTCCTCACATGAAAACCAGAAAAAGCAAAAGGCTGTGAATGCTGCTTTCCTTACTGGGCAAAAATGAAGATACCACAAAGCTTGGTCATTTGATTTTCCATTCTGTTGTCTTATCATGCCAGTGTACATATCACCAAAAATTCTGACATCATAATTTGCGCAGAGTAAGCCCACTGGCAGACCGGGCCAGTTTGTTTACTTGCTGCATCCACAGGTTCGGCCGATCGCAGCTCCCACTGGTCGCGGTTCGCCGTCCCAGGCCAATGGGGGCTGTGGGAAGCGGCGCAGGCTAAGGGCTGTGCTGGCCACCGCATCCCGCAGTCCCCATTGGCCGGGAGTGGCAAACCGCGGCCAGTGGGAGCCACTATCGGCCGGACCTGTGGACGCAGCAAGTAAACAAACTGGCCTGGCCCGCCAGGGGGCTTACTCTGGCAGGCCATGTGCCAAAAGTTGCTGATCCCTGGTCTAGCACAATGAGGTCCTGGTCCATGATTAGGGCTGCTAGGTGCTATAGTAATACAAATAATAAATAAAACAAACAAGATATGACCTATCACAACCTTTGGCAATACCTCAAAATTTCAACCACAATATCAGATCTTCTGAAAGAAGTCATTGCCAGCAGTATGCAAGTATTCAGGAAGAAAGTACTCATATAAACTGAGATGTATCAATCTCTGCAAATCCTCATGGGATGATTTCTGTGCTATGAATGGTACAAAAATCCAAACTGGAAAAGACTGTATAAATATTGCTCACAGAGAATGATTATGAAACTCATAAGGACCCACTTCTGAATGCCTATATCTTAAAGGAACAGAAAACACTGTGCCTATGTGTTTGGCAAATTGGCAAATACACAAATAACTGGGCATGTAATTGCATTTGCACACCAACATTTGGTGTATATAAAAGCATTAAAGCTATTGCATGCTGAAATGGGAGCACTGAAAACAAGTGGATGTGCTCTCGGCATTATCAAAAAGCATTTGTCCCAGTCTAAGAGAGCAATTGCACTTTCTATAGGATTAGAACCAAACCATACCCACCACCTTAGTAACGTATTTGCAATGGAATCATTAATAATTTATTAAAAGGTATAATGTTTTTATTTGCCATCTCATGCAAATCAAGGGCCTGATCCTGCTCTTCCTTGGAGCTTGGGGGAATCTTCTTTCACAAGGCTCTTAGCACCTTGCATGATCAGGCAACAAATGGCTGAGGGATGTATTTTCTATTTGAAATACTCAAAATGTTTCTTTTGTAATTTTTCTTCTTTTAAAATTGTATTAAATATCTACAAAGTTAAAGATGGTCACAAACCTCAACACGATCAGCACTGACAGCATGCACCAACAAAAGAGGTCAAATTGAGAATAAATTTTTTTGAAAATGTTGTAAGACAACATTACTTAGTTTTGCAAATCAAGAGGTTTTCAAAATACTAATAAAGTTCAGATCCACAGTTCTGGGTATTTATTTTAAAGGAATTGAACTTTGAAGGTTCTCCCATATAAATATATTGGCCCCTATTTAAAAAACTGATATGGGCCACTAGTAGCTCACTATGAGTGAGTGAAGTAGCGTGCTACTTTGACTCTGTCCCTTTCCCAGTGAAGTCAGTACATGACCCCCATCGATTTTATTGGAAACAGGATAGCAGATTTAAAGAATCTCACTTTTATCTTTTAAGGTCCTTCATATGGCCTTATATCTTAAATATACTGTATTACTGACCTGCTTTTTCCTTTTGTAGCAGCTAGCTCTTCAAACATTAAGATCCTCTGATCAGGACAGGAAATTAACTGTTTCCTTATAAGGCTAAATCCTTTGACTCTTGATTTAACTTTATTTCCGTAACTGAAAATCATTGCAACATGTTGTCATGGCAGACTAAGCAAATTCAGTTAAAACTAAAACAAAATCCTCCCTTTATAGCCTGGATGGATTTTTAATCCTTAGTATATCATATTCCCAAGGTTCTAGCTTTTACCTGTTTTGCCTCAAGATAGCAGGTCTGAGGAGCAATTTATAAAAATAGCATCCAGTCCTGTAGTCTTGAGATACAATCCTCATTTACTACTAGTTTTGCTTACATCAGGCATGCAGGACTGGGTTTGCAATTTATTGCATTTTTGCCATATTCTGGTATTTCAGAATTCTAATACTCAACATCACAATATTAGGGAAAATAAATATAAGAGGTTTATTTTTGTGGATAAGAACATCAGAGAGGAAAATGGTAATTTTGTGCTGATGTCTTTTCTCTTCGCTTTTTGCTTTTCATTTTGATCCAGATTTCTTACAGTCTCTGCTTTGTCATATCAAAACAATTCCCTGAGCTACAATTTGCTAACTAATCCTAGTGGCCTGTTCAGCATCCGTCAGGCGACAGGAGAGATCAGCTTGACTCGAAGTGTGGATTATGAGAGTGACCAGCACCAATACTTGCTTCTGATCGGAGCAACAGAAAGCCAAGAGCAGTTTAGCAGTGTAGCTGAGGTAACACCACATCCTTCTGCTTTGATCAGGACAGCCATGATTTTCCTGCACTTTATTCAGGTTCTTCCAGATTCTTCATCGCTTTAGTTCCCATCCCCTCCTTTCTACCTCACATTCTGTCCCACTGTACTCCTAGTCTTTGTGTTGTGTCCTTGTCTCTGGTTGAGGCAAGAGCCCATTAATGCTGCTCCTGAAATGATCCATTCATGTAAGATGCTTCCTTCCTCTTCAGGAGATGAGTTTACTGACTCTGCACAATGCCCAGCCCTTGCCTGCTCAGAGGGGAAGAAATATCACCGGTCCAGAAGTGATGCCAGTATCCTTGTTCTAAACTGGCGTACAGAGCATGGTGTATATTCTACAGCATTTTCATTTAAAAAGCAGAGAATATGAACACAGAATGATTTTTATCTTAAAGAATGGGGAACAATCATATAAGTAATGAAGGAATGGTAATTTTTAATGCATATATTGTATCTACAAGACATCAAGTCACAGTACTCTTAAAAGTCTTTCTAAAGGTGAAAAAATCATTGAAATACAGATATAGCAGAAGTGTACATATATTATTTATTTATTAGAGACCAGGAACTTGTGCTAAGCACTGTACAGTCATGTAACAAAGACACATTCTCTGCCCCAAAGAGCTTACAATTACAAGTATAAGATGCGAGACAACGGGGACACAATAAAAAGACAGGGGAACACAAGGAAACAATGAGATGACATTGGCCAGCATGGTAAGCAGAGGTCTGAGCATACAGTCTGCTGATAACCTTTGTTGATTGTTTTATAGGCATCTCAGCAGAGAAGAGTTTTAAGATAGTATTTGAAAGAGGACAATGAGGTGGCTTTGTGAATACATAGTGTGTGATTCTAATTTTTCTTACAATCTCTTTACACTGGTGTAGCTTCATTGGCTTCTGTGGAGGTACTCCTGATTTGCATTGGTCTAAGTTAGAGGAGAATTAAACCCATAATATTTGTTTTAGGGGAATGAAAACATTTTATAATACCATTAGGAGTCAGAATTTGACCTCTAGTCCATATTTTTACCTCCTGATTTACACCAGTGTCTTTGAGTTAAAAATCTGGTCTCAGCAAATTTATACTGTTAAAAGTGTAATATGCTTGGCAGAAAGTTGCTTTAGTATTTACAATGGTAGAAATAATAAAAATGTATTGCAAGATGCATTAGTGAAAAAGAATGCTAAGAAAACGGAGAATCCATTGGCCCTGTAATTAAATAGGAAAATAGCAGTCAATGTCCATGAGGAAAAAATGGAAAAATCTTGCAGTAGAAGAATTTTTGGATATGACAGTTGTGACTACTTAAGAATTTCTGTCTAACATAAAGACAGTTCTCAGCAGGAAATGAACAATCTAAAAAAATGGCTTTTCCTATGGGCTATAGCTTCTGAAATCCTCTAAGATGATTATTTTTGGAAAATCCTTGCATCAGATATATCTATACCAGTGAAGACATGGCTCTGATCCTCTTTGATACTACTTAATGCTCTCATTTCTTCCATTCAGGTTTTGGTTGTAATCACAGATGAGAATGATTGTGCCCCAGAATTCCAGCAGTCAATCTACAGCAAAGACAATGTTCCTGAAACAGTTCCCATGACAACTGTACTTCTGCAAGGTTAGCACTTTAAAATCTATTCACTACAGTCAGTACGAGAATTGTTTTCTGCTGCTAATTAGAATTTTCCCTCTGAAGCACCAAGCCGTCAGTTCTAGGGTGGGATGCGCAAAAGCTTTGAGGAGGTACTTGGCACCTTGCAGAATTGGTTCACAAGCATAAACTCCTCTGCCCTGTGCACAGCTGAAAGAAGCTGGGAGAGGGAGGAGAAAAGAAGGAAACAAATCTTTTCTGTAGGATTATGAAGTGGCAGTGCAGATGCTGTGGCTGCTATTACATCCTCAGAGTTGCAGTAGCCCAGCAGCTGCTGTCTCTGTTTCTGAAGGATGGAGATGGTCAGAAGTTGTGAGTCCATCAACCCATCTCTTCTGTGCACCTTTGAAACCACCCTGTGCACTGGGACAGAGGGAATCCTCATGGAACACAGCTCCATGGTGCACAGAGCCTCTGTGGGCTGTCCACATGCTGTATCCTCCCCATCCCATTCCACTGAACTACACCAGTTCTCCTGTATTCA
Source organism: Caretta caretta (assembly GCF_965140235.1). Lineage (NCBI taxonomy): Eukaryota > Metazoa > Chordata > Testudines > Cheloniidae > Caretta > Caretta caretta. The sequence goes on along the minus strand of NC_134217.1, from coordinate 23,288,290 downwards.
GGGCCTTTTGCGTGTATGCATTTGGGTTTAGGTGAGTGAGGGGAGCAAAATTTTGCCAAATAACCAAATAACTCACTTTTAAATTATGCAGTTCTGTGTAATGCATGAAATGGCAAAAAAAAAAATCAAAGTATTTATATAAATAAGGGCAGAGTCTGGAAGAAAAGCAGATTTACATCAAAATAAACAATTGCATTTGTGTTTAAGGCTATTCCTTCAGTTAAGTTTTCCTATGATTTGAAAAGTATACACAGGTTAAAATAGCAAATTATTAGATAATTGAAAACCGATCTCTTGAATGGGAAATGAAATTTATAATCTAGTAATGTGTTACTTTAGATTGTGTATTTAAGAGCATATTTAATTTTATACTTGAGTAGTCTAATTGAACTCTGTACGACCACTCTTGTATATGAAGCTAATCATGTGTTTGCAGGAGGCAAGCCTGTTGGGGACAAAGTAAATTTGGGTGAGTGGTGCAAATCAGCTGGGCATGAGAATATAAGTACCTACATAGGAAGAAGACTTTTGATAGTAGAGGGCTATTTAGCAGACAAAGGCATAACAATGGGTGGAAGTAGCCAAGCAATTGAATGCCTTACTCTGAAGGATTACTTGTAGATATAAATATTGAGTGTTGAAGTAAAAAATGTGCTTTTTTTACAGCTTGTGTTCAAACCATAGTTAATCAGTATGAAATATGCTATATCCTATACTACTTAAAAAGATATTTCAAGCACCACATGTTAAAATAAATGTTATTACTGTTATTTTATGTCATTCATTAATTTGTGTATTAAAGTTTTTATCATTTTAATCCTTAGACCTTAATCTAGGAGTTGTCTTTTTCTTCTGTTTTAATAGTGACAGCCAGCGACTGTGATTCAGAAGAAAACGCTGAAATATTATATTACACTTTGAGTCCAGATTTTAGCATTTCTTCACATGGTACTATCTTCCCAGCAACACAGTTGGACTATGAGCAGCCCAGCCATCTTTATGAATTTATAATTATGGCTGTAGATAAAGGAGAAGAGCCAAAGACTGGGACAGCAACTGTTAGAATCCGCGTTTCAAACATGAATGATGAAGCACCCGAGTTTTCTCAAACAATGTAAATATATAAGACGTTTTTAAAACTATGAAAATATTGTTCTTATCTTTTTACATCTTGACATCCCTAAGTTATCACAGGAACTGAGACATGCTCAGAGGGCCAGCCCTTCACCTGGTTTAAATAGGCATAGCTTCATTGAAATGAGTGGACTTGCGCTGATTTACACTACACAAGGATTTAGCTCATAAATTTCATACTCCCAGTAAAATGAGTCCTTAAGTTTGGTTCCTAACCACAGAATTTAGAGATGATTTCAAAAGATTGTGGGAAACATTCTTCATTGATGAATCTGAATAGTCCGAGTTAGTCTTGAACCTTCTTCTGGTTCTTTCAGCATATATGTCCTACCAGTTTAGAATTCCATAGGTTGATTTAAATTTAGACTTGCTCACTTAAACACACTTAGACTATACTCACCCTTACTTATCACCTCTGAATTTGGTAGTAAATCTAAGCTGGTGTAATTCACACATCATGTCCAGAAGAGACAAGTGAAGCAAGAAAAGAAATGAAGAGTAGCATATAAAAGCATGTATGCTAAAGTAAGCTTCCCCTTCCTTATATCTTCTTCCAGCTCCTCACCATATAAATCATACCAACACAGAATCTTTTACATTCACTCACACGTTGGCAAATCAGAGGAAGTAAGACTAATGGGGTCTGAGTCCAACTTATACATCCTTAGACATTCCTACAGAATTTGGTCCTGTGAGTCATCATTCTTTGTAGGATAGCTACTTCAAATGGTAGCAACAAAATTAGATTTTTTTAAAATGGAGATCGACCTGAAATGGTGCCTCATATCCAACATCTCCCTCCCTGAGTTTTTATTTTTAATATTTGAATTCCTGTATCCAAATGCTCTTCAGGAGTCCTGGTTTTGGGTCAGATCCAAAACTAGAAGAAGTCTTTTTTCTGGATGTATCCCAATATGTCAGAAATCTCATGAGATAAGCTGCTGACAAAATTTCCATTAATATAAGCAGGAACAAGAATGAGTCATTAATCTGTAGTGCAAAAAGTTCAAGCTTGTAAATTTTATAAAAAAATATTTTATTTCCTAAAAATTCTTATTGGGAAGTTTTGCAGGACTTCATCATCAGTCTCAAAGTGAACAAGTACTATGTCTGTATAGGTTCCAATCACTGCTCCATCTGAAAGAATTCTTTACTCTACACATGCTAGATAACTTACATTTGTAACATACTTTATGTTAGTGGGAGAAAACGTATCAACTAGAAGTGAGAACTCACATTATTACAGGGAAGACTATTCCTATCCCTTGGAGACTATTCCTATCCCTGCTCCCCCCTTCCTGCCCTGCACAAGTGCTGGCCAGAATCCTAATGGATACCACAATCCTTACTGCATGCTGGAGCTTCCGTGAGTACTAATTGTCTGAAAGGTGGAGGGTGGGTCAGAGATAGCCAGGGTTGATCAGAGCTGGCTGTGTGGGCAGATAGCAGGACAGGATATCCTTTCCAAGAGTGGTGGAGCTACTGCTTTTCGTTTACTCATAGTTTAGCGGTTTGGGATGGGTTGTTGGTTTTTTCTTTTCTTTTTGTTTTTTGTATTTTGAACAAAAATCCTAGTGTACTCTAAACTGAGTGAGAGCTCGGATGGGAAAAACTGGTGATAATTTCACCAAGTGGAAGTTGAGGGATAACCCCAAATGTGAATGTGGAGAGCCTAGACAAACACTTGGACACAGCCTGGTACAGTTCCCTCTGTCAACATCTTGCACTCCCGAGGAGCTGTTTGAGATAAGTGATGACACCAGGTCTTGGTTGTGGTTTTGGAGTGATAAACTATGATGATGACCCCTGTACCCTGGTCCCATGTATAATGTGTGGTACATTATAACCTGACATTCATATGTCCATTCTCCATTTGTTCTGTGTGTGTGTAGATAAAATGGTGAAACCCACATTTCACTCAAATCCTTGTTGAAGGTAAACTTTCTTTTTCCTAGAAGTTTGCAAGGGAAATCCACTAAAGGGAAAAGCAGAAAGAGTCTGTTGATTGATTGATTTGATGTCCAACTTTTATTGTTTCACTGGTTAACAAGGTAGAATATCTCATCAGCTTAATTGCATTATTCATTAAACTATAAACCTCTACATTACATTTAAACAGTCAACAAATGCTGCTCTAAAACATACATTCAGTTGTACATATATTTTAATTTGACTTTTTCATCATATGTTGTAATTTCTCACTACAATTCTTTTTAACAGCTACAGGAGTTTTGTTTCTGAAGATGCAGGCCCAAATACGTTGATTGCTGCAGTCAGTGCTATAGACCCTGATGGTGATGGTGTGACTTATGACATTGTAGCAGGGAATCAAAAGGGAAACTTTGTTATTGACCCTCAGAAAGGTAACGATAAATTTGCCATTGCTATTCTGTCTGCAATATTGAAAGTTTTCAGTTTATTTTCAAACACCAGCGCGTTGAATTCAGTCTCTAATAGCTAGCAACTGTAAAAATTATTTGGTGGGATATCCTGCTTTTGTTGAGCTGCTACAATACCAATAAGAGTATGCGGTAAAAAATAATCTAACTCTTCTACCTTTACAATCCATCCTTCCTTCCTTAACTCGGGTTTAATGTATATCATTTTCCTAACAACTTTATAACATGCCTGGCTGTTTGTTCACTGCATTGTCTGTTTGAATCAGTCAACAGAGAGAGAATAGTTACCCAATCAGCAAACATATGCTGTGTCTCAGTTCCATAGTTACCAAAGCATTCAGCCAAGGAACTGGAAAACATGCTATCTAGGAAATGAATGACTTATGTTCCTAAAAATTATATTCCAAAAATCGGTGTGGGATTTGAATTGCCATGAAGAGCTTTGTGCCATGTGCACTGTTTTGATCTGATATTGAATATATGAGTGGCTGTTTTCTTGGTCGCTAACATTCTTGTCAAAAAGACAAAATGATGTCAGAAAGTATAACCTGTATACTGTGATGTGCAAAGATATTGCACTATACTGTCTGATTTAGCATATGCTGGTATAGGTGCATACTGTCCATGTTAAGACCTCATTGTGCAGTCCTGAAATAGACAAAAATCTTGTTGACTTGTTGGAATGGGCCAAATGAAGGACTGAATAAGGACTGCAGGGTCCGTGGTTTTGCATTATCGAGGACAGCATTTTATTGAACTGAATAGTACCATATCCTGTACTTATAATGCTAACATAGCCTTAAGTCCTCCTTGTACTGACACTGTCCATTCACTTAGAGCTTGTTTATGCCCAGAGAAGAAAAGGGCACAAGGAGTCTCCTTGCCACTTGTGCATCCAGTGAGGGACCAGACACAGTGTGGTAGTCCTTGTGCTCCCTTAGGTGAAATTCACCTCTTGAAGAGAGCCAGCAGACATGTTTTATTAGCAAAGAATGAAGCTGAATGAAGGTTAAATTGAACAAGTAGAACTTTATTAAACCCTGTTCACTGCTCTGTCCATGTGGCTGCATTGCTTCTAGTCCAGCTCCTTGCATTCCCTGTTTTCCTGGTGTTCCCTTGATAAAAGTCACTGCAGGAAACCTGGGCCCTCTGACTCCATTTCCACTGATCATGATACATCTTCCCTGTTTTATAAACATTTTATATAAACATTAAAAACGTAGCTTGTGCCCAGAGCCCCACACATGTTCTTTCGGACAGAGGTTGCTAACACATATCTGAGTTGAAGTCTCCTCTTTACCACCGATTCAGATGGTTTCATAGTCTTCCAAATAGTTAGGTCTCCTCAACATGTCACCATACCGGGAGTGACCTAGCTCTGTCTCACTGACTCCAAGTCTGGCAAACGATCTGTCTTTGCAGTCTCCTCCTTTCCGGTGGTTTTCCGTCTCTCTGTTCTGTGATAACCGCTGTATCTCTGTAGGCTCTCTCTGGGCTGCTGGTTCATAAGTGCTTCCTGTTCCTTTGAATGTATAGATTCTAAGGCCAGAAGGGAAAATTGTGATCATACAGCACAGGCCATAGAATTCCCTCAAAATAATTCCTACTTCTTTTAGAAGAACATCCAATCTTGATTTAAAAATTGTCAGTGGTGAAGAATCCACAACCACCTGTGATAAATTGTTCCACTGGGTAATTACTCTCACTGTTAAAAATGTATGCCTTATTTCCAGTCTGAATTTATCTATCTTCAACTTCTGGTCATTGGATTGTGTTTTACCTTTCTCTGCTAGATTGAAGAGCTCATTATTAAATATTTGTTCCCTGTGTAGGTATTTATAGACTGTTATCAAGTCACCCCTTAACCTTCTCTTTGTTAAGCTAAATAGCTTGAGCTCCTTGAGTCTGTCACTTGTCTCTCTTCTGAAGTCACCTCATATGATGTGAATCCCACTGCACCCCTTGCAGATCCTTTAGCCCATTCCTTCTGGTGTCTCTCTAGTGGGTGGATCCCCACAGGAATGCCTGTCTCCAGGGCTGGTAGGTTCTTAGCTGACCTATTGTACTCTAGTGCTGCTTTTTCTGATTGTTGGCCATCTCCTCTCAATGTTATCTCTATACTTCAGGCTGGAACAGGTCTCCTTTCACTGGTACCAGGGCTGCCCAGAGAGGTGGGCAAGTGGGGCAATTTGCCCTGGGCCCACAGGGGCCACCATGAGAGTTTTCAGGGGCCCCCAGGAGAGTTTTCAGGGTTCCCCAGGAGAATTTTTGGCGGCACTTTGGCGGCGGGTCCTTCAGTGCCGCCGAACATACCTGGAGTGAAGGACCCACCCCCGAAGACCCACCACTGCTTCTTCCGCTCCGGGTCTTCGGCGGCAATTTGGCGGCGGGGGTTCTTCCGCTCCATGTCTTCGGCGAAGTGCCCCGAAGACCCAGAGCGGAAGGACCCGAGCTGCTGAAGACCCCCTGAATCCTCTGGGCGGCCCTGACTGGTAGCGGAGTTTTGTCCTTCTCCCCATCATTGCCTGTGCTGGACTGTTTTGGCACCCCTTTGTTGGGGTATTCCTATGTACCAGAATGCTGAGGATCTGAATCACAAGGCATAGTCTTGTGTAACAGTCTCTTAGCTGTTTTCATAGCTGATTCCACCTTGGCTGGGGAGGAGGTGTGGTGCTTCAACTCCCATTTTCTTGCAAATTCCTTGAATTTTTCTGAGGCAAATTGGGGTCTGTTGTCAGGGGTCTGTGGGGTCTGTGTCCAGAATTGGGGGTCTGTGTCCAGAATGCCATATCTCACAAAGCGGGCCTTCAGTTTGCCAATCACCACCTTATTTTTTGTATCAGGAAAGGCATTGACCTCCCAAAAATTTGAATAGCAGTCTATAGTAATCAAGTATCGCTTTTCATTGAAGGTGAATAAGTCTGCTCCCCCCTTTCCCCATGATTGGGTGGACAGCTCTCATATGACAAGCAGGTGTCATGCCCTACTATCAAGAAGTGTAGTTGTGTATATGTTCCCGGCCAGTAAACACACTCTTGGGCCTGCTTAAGACAGCTGTCAATGCCCAGGTGTGAGATGTGTATTTTTTGTATGACATCATTACATAATGAGGAAGGGACAATAGCTCTCTGCCCTTGAAATATAATTCCACCCTGCACACTCATCTCATCTTCAATCTGAAAATGTTGTTCTGCTCCGACTGGTACTTGGCTTTTGTCTTCTGGCCTCCCTGTTAGTATCGCAGTCTTGACTGCCTGTGGTTGGGATGTCCTTTTCTGTAGCCTCTTTGATTTCTATCAGCTTTGCTGTTGAAACTGGGGAGATAGTGCAGCATGTTAATGGTTTTAGTGTCCTAATTCCCCTCTCCCAACTCACTGACGCTGGGTATATATGCCTCGATGTCCACTAAGTAGTCATTCTGAACAGTATCTGATCTCTGTCTGGTAGTGCTGAAGTTGAATCAACATGTGCTGCAATCTCTCTGGAGCACTAAGAAGAGGCTTTGCTATGATTGTCTCTAGGGGAGTGTGGTCTGATTGCACTATTATTGAGTTGCCATAGATGTACTAATGGAATTGCTGGACTCCAAATACAATAGCCAGAAGTTCTTTTTCTAATTGGACATGTCCCTGTTCAGTCTCTGACAGGGCTCTGTTGGCTGCTCCTGCAAAAAACTATACCCAGTTCTTTCTCAGAGGTATTACACTGGAGTGTCAATGTTTCTTCTGGCTGGTGGTACTTCAGGACAGGGGCATCTGTTATCATTTGTTTCAGCACGTCAAATGTTTACTATTGGGTACCTCTGAGCATTAGTCAACATCCTGCATTGTGAGCTGATGTATGGGTTCTTCTTCTGCAGCCAGGTATGGATAGAACTTGGACAGAAAATTTGTCATTCCAATAAAGTGCCATATCCGTTTCACATCCACTGGAGCTGGCATAGCTCTGACTGCCTTGATCTTGTAGGATTCTGCTTTTAGTCCCTCTCCTGTAAGCAGATATCCAGTGTATGTCATCTCACACTGTTTGAGTCACATTTTTTTCTGGGTTGAGTCTTATGTTCTTGTCTCTACATCACTGAAGAAAAGCTTGTAGTTTTCTGTCATGGTCTCATTCAATTTCTGTATCATTGCTCCCTTTGCCTACAATGAAGATCTGTTCTGCAATTATTTTCATCCCAGGCAATGCGTCCAGCACTTAGGTGAAATTTCTCTGGAACATCTCTGGTGATAAGCTTATGTGCATTGGCATGCACAGCCATCTGTACCAACCAAGTTGGGTTGCAAAGATTATCATCATTCTTGACTGTTTATCCAAGCTTATGTGCCAAAACTACAAAGATTACAGATTGTAAAGATTCTGGCTTTGGAGAGTTCTATCAAGATGTCATCAATTGTTGGCAATGGATAGTGACATCTTTACTTGCCTGGTTCAGTGGCTTTGGGTCTATGCTGATGTACAGTTTGCCTCTTGGCTTCTTTATCACCCCTATGCTGCTTACCCAGGCTATATTGGCCTCTACAGAAGCTGATATACCCCTGCTCTGCCAACTTTTGAGCTCCTTGTATACTGGATTACATAGTGCCACTGGAATTTTCCTTTGTGGTAAGCACAGATTCCACTCTGGGGCCTACTTCCAGTTGCAGCTTTCCTTTGAGGCACGTGTCACCTTTGAAAACATCCCCATATGCTTCTGGAATGGTCTCTGTTGTCCATGAGACTCCTTTTGCTTCTTGCGCTGCAGCTGTAAAATTCTGATGCTGTACCCTGATCAGATCCATGGCTTATCAGATCCATGGCTGTATTCCCTTGTATGTGCTTACATGCCATCACCACAAACGTCAGTGGGTACCATCTCTTATATTTTGGGATAGTTACTAAGTCACATTTTCCTACAGGCTGCGTTATGCTCTTACTGTACATTATTAAATTGTATTTGCTCTTTGTAAGGGGTGTGTTCGAGTCCAGTTCACCCTGAGGAATCACACTGTAGGAAGCCCCGCACATGGCATTTCCCTTTTACGACCGATGCATGCGCGGAAGTTGCTATTGTCCCTTGTTGCTTTCCTGAACCTAATATGCTCTCAGACTCAAGAAGAGAGTCATGGTGTCATCACCACTGTCTGGTATGCCATTCCCCTCTTGTACAAATCTGATTGAATCCTTCTGAGACTTCCTGTGCTCCTGCATGCCTTGCTAAAATGGTTCATCTCGCCCCATTCCTTGCAATGCTCTCCTAGTACATGGCACTTCTCCTTTACCTGCTCAGGCTGTCTCCCACAACAAATGCTTCTTGCTATGGGTGTGGTACCTTGGCTGCCTGCTTTCCTTTGCTGTTGTCTCCCTGCATGTACTGAGGGGGTTGTAATGCCTCCTAGGGCTTTCATTCTTTATCTTGAAGCTTCTGCTGCATGCCCCATGTCTAAGCATTGTCTAATATGAGATTGCCTTCCCAGAGCAGATGCTCCACAGGTGGTGATTCCAAGTGCCACAGACTATCCTGTCCTGAATTAGTGGCTCTGTCAAGTAACCAAAATTGCATGTAGAAACCAATGTGCATAAACCCTTCATTGGCATGGATGCATGTCCTCTGGAATGGTGGTTGAAGCATGAAGGGACATATGAATCTTTAGCACGTCTGGCACGTAAATATCTTGCGACGCTGGCTACAACAGTGCCATTCGAATGCCTGTTCTCACTTTCAGGTGACATTGTAAGCAAGAAGCAGGCAGCATTATCTCCTGCAAATGTAAACAAACTTTGTCTGAACAAGAAGTAGGACTGAGTGGACTTGTAGGCTCTGAAGTTTTACATTGTTTTATTTTTGAGTGCAGTAAGTTTTTTGTACATAATTCTACATTTGTAAGTTCAACTTTCACGATAAAGAGATTGCACTACATTATTTGCATTAGGTGAATTGAAAAATACTATTTATTTTGATTTTTACTATGCAAATATTTGTAATAAAAATAATAATATAAAATGAGCACTGTACACTTTATATTCTGTGTGGTAATTGAAATAAATATATTTGAAAATGAGAAAACATCCAAAAATATTTAAATAAATAGTATTCTATTATTCTTCAACAGTGCGATTAATCGCAGTTAATTTTTAATCGTTTGACAGCCCTAATTAAACCTGATTTAACTGCTGTCAGAATGTGACCCTGAGTCTTTGCAAACTGTGAGCTCTGGCTGCTGAGCACAGGGAAGAAAGCTATAATAGATCCTTCTGTTCAAATCTGTTCATTTCACTGTCATAGGGTTTCACTTAGCATGAAAGTTTTTAATTTCAATGCAAATAGTGTTTTTGCAATATTAATGTTACAGTTCTGAACATATTTCAAACTTAACAGAAATGTTCCAAAAATATATGCCATTTAACATGCTGCAGGAAACTGCTGCAAATCTGGGGACTGAACCCATCCCAACTTCAGATGGGAGTTGCAGGCTCTTAGGGACAGAATTTAAAGGTATTTAGGTGCCTAAAGATGCAGAGGCATCTAGTGGGATTTTCAAAAGCACTTGATTTCAGTCAGGTGTTTCTGAAAATCCCAGTGACTATCTGCATCTTTACGTGCCTAAATATCTTTAATAATCTGTCCCTTAGCACCTCAGGCCCAGTCGGTACATGTGTGAGATTGTGTAGTGAATGCTTCCAGATTAGTTTTCTGTTGTCTCTGGAAGTTAATCTAGGTGCGACAGCTTTCTTCAGTAATATATTTTGGTTTTGGTTAGTTTGATGAAATTAAAAAGATTTATGCACTAGCCTACAGCGATTTAATATAAGAGAATGTCAAAGAAATAGTCATACCCTTTTGTCACAGAAGTGCCAAGGTGAAGCTGAGCTATGTGTCAAAAATAAATGCTGAAGCAAAGACAAGACATTTGCAAGCAAAGTGAGTGACACTGATCATGTGACAATTTCTATCATGCCAGATAAATAATAGACATGATTGATGGATGTTGGTGCAAAAGAGTGGCAGCTGCTCACTGTACTTTCTCAGATGGCTGCGGTCTGATGTGCTTATATAATGGACCCTTCACATCTCTTACTCTGGCAGTCCCTTTGTGTCCTGCCTGATAGGTGATGCCACTGGGGGGATGTAGGGAGGAGCCGGCCATTTTGGTGGTGTTTAACGTGAGAATGCAGTATATACACAATAACTACATTCATTGAAATAAATCCATATGAAAATAAACAGTATTATGATATAGAAATTAGCATACATAGTATTACATGTATAGTAATAAGTTGTATTATCCCCATATGGACAAATCCTGCCTTAGCCTCCACAGAGTACAGTGCAGCCCCAGAAATCTCACTGTATAATAGGGTATCTGTGTGTCAGAGTATGGGGGGCAGCTCCTCTGGTTCTCCCTGCCTTGTTTGTGAGGGGTGCATAAAGGCCTACAGAGGCTATTCCAGATATTCTACTGGAGTAGCCTCCATGGAGTGGCTCCACAGATTCTCTGTGGCCTTTTGGGGTCAGGATTCTTCTTCCCACTTCATATCTACCCAGTGCCTGGCCTAGTTACCTGGGCTGGAAGTGGGTTTAGGATTTGCCCTAAGGTACAGTACTGTTACCTGATTGCAAAACTAAGACAGACCTAGCCTGTGGGTATTTGCAGCCAGCCTTAGACACAGCTCTAGGTTATTCTGTTGTTAAGTGGGGGGTTTGAATTTGGAAGCTGGCTCAGACTTCTGGGTTTCACTGGCAGAAATAATTTCACTCTAGGGGAAAAAAACGTCACTATCCCTGTAGCCAGAGTTAGGAGACTTGCAATTACAGTTTAAAGTTTAAAATTGCAATTTAGAAATGGATTTAGGTAAATCAGTATAACCTCACCCCTACTTCCACCCCTGGTGGTCCAAATTCATTTAAGTCAATGCGAGACTTTCTGTTGATATCAGTGGGTTTGGATCAAGCCACTCGCATGAATGATATTAAATTAGATTAAGAATGTGTGTACATGTAGTTACACCTGTTTAACTAAAATCAGACCTTTAGTTACTTTTTGTGTAAATCAGTCATAAGTGGTGGTTAGTGCTAGTGGTGGGGGAATAATAATTATCAATTGGTGAAAAACAAGAAAGACAAACAAAATCTATTGTTACTGATCTTCCAGGATTAATCCGACTTCGCTTGGGCCCACTTCCTAAGCTTCAGGGGACAGAGTACATCCTTAATGTCACAGCTACTGATGATAATGCCTCTGGTGGGCCTCACTCTCTCACTAGTACAGCACTGGTCATCGTGGGAATTGATGATGTCAACAATAACAAACCTATATTTCAGAAGGTAAATACATTAGGTCATGTGTGTTATAACTTCAGAGGATAAGGTTTAGTGGGTTCAGTATGTCATATGTGAGGAGTTGTGTAGGCACAACTCCTAACCTTTTACTAAACAAAAATTGTCATGTATGTCAAATTAATAGTTGTTTATATGCCACAAGCCGTATCCCCAGCTCAGATAGATAATATCTTTATATACAGTAGACTTGCTATAATAATCAAATATGCTTCTATAATGTATGCAGACTTCTTCCTTAATTGATTGGGAATTTGAGTCCAGATTTATGTTGAAGGACAGAGATTGAAAAGATTTTATGTTAAACTGTATTTTTAATTGAGTATTTACGTTTTTATTTTATTTTATTACAGTATTCATGTGTTATATCTATTGTTACATCCTTTAATATCTCTATTAAATACTGAATATAAAGAATTTAATGTAGACGTTTTGTTCCTATTAGAGACTGCAGTATAAATTGACATTGCTTTTTCAGCAATGCTGATTAACTTTAAAGTTTTCTTTGCTAAAACATTATGAGCCTGGTACTGCACCCAGATATATGGGTGGACACCATTGCATATTTTGCATTGTGAGCTACTCATTAAGGATCAGGTGCAGTTAGTCTTCACCTATTCTTGGCAAAGCAATCTTGTATTGAAAGCTTTTTTTTAAAAAAAATATTGACACTGCATTGCATTTAAATTGCAGCAGGGTGCACATTCTATATAAGGCATTAATTATCAGAGAAAAAGACACTTAAAATTAGAAGCATATGTGACAGCAACAACTTTGTCTAAATATTTTGCTTGCTTGCAGGAAATAGGACCACTAAGCATCTCCATACAGCTTAAAAATCACAAAGTAAAAAGTGAAGTTATGGATTATTCAAGATATATTCAGGAACAATAAATGTACATATCTCAGAACGTCTGAATAGTTTATTTATGTTAATTTAAGTAAAACGGCATGTGAAATGTTTGAGTATTTTCCCTAGTGTCAATATTATCGGGAACATGCTTCTGTGTTGGAGAACCAGCCTTCGGGAACATTTGTACTGCAGGTTGAGGCAACTGATGCTGATGAAGGAGCCAATGGTAGAGTGAAATATGGCATGATGCGTAGAGATGGTGCCTTACCAGCATTCAGTATTCATCCTGATACAGGTAAAACAAATCACAGAACCTTTTGGCCTACAGTCTGATCTTATTTACACTTGTGTAAATCAAGAGTAACTCTGCTGAAGTCAGTTACACAGTGTGATACTGGTTTGAGTAACATGAGACTCAAGCCATTTGTTATATTGAAATAAAATATAAATATAGTGTGAACAAATCTTTCTCTGCTTTTAATTTGATAACTCTTCTGAACTTAACTGGAATTTATGTTATCTTTGAAGTATAGAAGTACTTCTTCAGTGTGATATGTTTATTTTTAATTAGTAAATAGATTTTAATTTTTTTAATGTGCATTATGTGAAAATCAATTTATAAAATATGAATGACATATCCAAAGGACAGTTTCAAAAGTCTCTTTCAAAGAACAAAGAACTTCTAGAAACACCACCTCCCCCCCAATTTTAAGTATTTTGTAGCAGAAAACATACTTAGCAAATTCACATTTTCCAGCATGTAAATCCAGGTTGGGATTCCAGTGGTGCAAAACATACAAAACGTGACAGATTCTGCAAAGACTTAAATATTGGATTCCTTTTGCACAACCTATTAATATAAGTTCCTCCCATTCAGAATTGTCTTGGTGGTTACATGCATTTTTCTAAATTAGGGCCCCGATCTCACGAAGACTTAGGTGTGCAAACTTAGGTAAATGAGTCGTGCTACTGAAGTTCTTAAGACTTTGCAGGATTGGGGTGTGTAATTCATCATGCAATTTACACCAATTCACTGATGAATTTTTAGCCCATTACGTTGTAGCTCAAAATGTTCTTTTCTTCCACTTGACAGTCAAAAACAAAAAAGAGTTCCAAATGGCTTCAAAGAAAAAAAAAGTCTTTAGTGAAATACATAGTATTAAAACTCTTTAATCTGTTTTCAGGGGTCCTGACAACTCTTCAGAGATTTGATCGAGAAAACCAAAGGGAATATCCTATTACTGTGACAGCAACAGACCAGGCTGCAGAACCTCTCATTGGAATCTGTCAGATGAATGTTGTCATCCTGGACCAAAATGACAATGATCCTAGATTTGAAAACACCCGCTATGAATGTAATTGAGAGTCATTGGATAGAGTTTCAGTACCCTGAGCGTGAGCTTACCTGATGTCTAAGATTTTTGTTTTGGTTTCCCTCACCCTTCCTACACCTACTCTTGTGTATTATTGGCAAAATTACTGTGCAACTACAGTCAGACTGGTGCGTTTAACATTATACAGTGCACGTGGTGGCATCAGACACAATCTTGACCCAGAGTCCTTCCTGAGTATTGTCATGTGGCAAAATCCTGCAAACGCATACATGTATCAGTAACTCAGCTGTGTAGTCCAAGCGTCTATAGACTACTCAGGTCTGTAAAGTTAATAATGTGCATATCACATTGCAAGGTCAGACCTTACTATTACTTGATGTTGTTTTCCAGTTAACATGTTTTGGTTTTGGTAGCATGCTTCATTTTTACCATTTGAGTTTCATCCATTTAAGTTTCCTTAGGGTTTTTAATTTTTGTTGTTGTTGTTCATTTTGTTCATGGTTCTTATTAATTTGTTCATTAATTTGTTCATGATGTTATTAAAAAAAATTAACAATTTTTTGGGAAAAAGACATTTTGCAGCTAATTAGTGATTAAAGATATTGTCAGTTTGAAAACTGGCTACTGTATGTGTGCAGGAGCATTTTCAATAACTTTTTAAAAAAATGCATATCCATTTTAGCATAAGATACATACTACAGATTTGCATGAAAATTTACAAAATATAGAGTCAAAAATCTATGTAATTTGCATGCATAATTGTCAGTGCCATAAAGAAAATTCTATGAACCTTTGGAGAAGATCTCCAAATATTGCTTATGTTTTAGTGTATTGAATCAATAGATCATAATGTTGTGGTCTAGTGAATAAATAATGCATATTTTAAAAATAATCTAAAGCCATAATTATAAGATAATGCTTCAGTCTATCAGATTTAAGCATTGTATAATTATTAGATATTAAATACTGAATTAAATTCACAAAGCAAAGACATTTGGAGGTATGTCTGAAACCATATCTCTGATCCACCACTTTGCTAAGTGTTGCAGGTTTTTCAAACAGTGTTTGATTTTACCCACAGTACTATATTATTGGGGTCTTTTCTCGCCAACTAGAAAAAATAACTCTCATTAAGATTAATAGGAATTATGTGGTACTTTCCTGAAAGACTGGAGTCCTGTTTATGCTGGAAAATAAAGACACAATAGGTTTCAGACTTAACTCAGGATTTTCACGGATTTTAAATTTGGCAGATCCTTTTGTGCTCACAGGGTTTCACACCCTTTTGAGTTAATTGTCTTTCTGCCTGATTGACAATTCAAATGCAGTTTTTATTTGCAAATTTAGGAGGCCACTTTGAAAATTTAGTCCATAATTTTTTTCTGGTTTCATACAGCCAATTACGATACCATTTAAATATATGTACAGTATCATTCATTCATACATAATATGTATTCAATCACAATAAAAAAAAAGTGTAGGAAGGTTTTAAAGAAAATCGACTGAGTTTCTCAGAAGAATAGAGTTCCAGACATCTTTGGTAGCACAAGTTAAAATGTGATCCCCAGCTCTTCCTTTTGTGGGGAAGGAGGGGGGTTCTCAGTGCCATGTATTTTTAAAATTATTAAAAGAAAACAAACCAAATTATCAAAGTTGATAACTGAGAGAAACGACAGTTAAGTAGTTTACTAATTGTTCCCCTAAGTCTAATCTCATGAATAGCAATCATCAATACTTCCCATGTTTTGATTTGGTGTTCTCTTAACTAGTCGCATGATAAACAATTAGTTAACAATTCCATGTACTTAATTGTTGTTTCTCCCCATTATCAAATTTGATAATTTGATTTCCCCACAATCAATAGCAGCTCTTCAGAACACCCAATTTGATTCCTATGGTATAGCTACAAAGTGGATAAAGTGTAACTCTCATTTGTTTTTCCTTTAGTATTTTTTAATGTTTCTTAAAGAACTGCTCATATTGCTCCACTGAGTTAAGGGTTAGTTTCAAATCTGCTTTCCTTCTGCCAGATTTCCTGAGAGAAGACACAAAAATTGGGACTAGTTTTCTTCGTGTTGCAGCCCATGATGATGATTATGGTTCAAATGCTGCGATAACGTTCTCCATAGCAAATGAAGAACCAGCATATTTCCAAGTGAATCCTAGTACAGGATGGGTGTATGTCAACCAACCCATATCTCAGGTACAGTGCGCACTTCCCTGTGAGCCTGGCTAGCTCTGCAGCCTGGAGGGAATGGACAGGGTCAAGGCTATGTCCACACCTCCACCCTGACCCTCCCAATTTAGAGAACAGTAAGAATAAAATTGTACCTGCGTTCTATACAGAGCTACACATTTGTGGGAGAGGCGCCTGTGCCTTTCCTCTTCTTTGCTCACGCATGCAAGAGGTCTGAACTTCTTTTGTTGCTATTGTGAACTCCCTACTGTAATGTGCCTTATACACTCTGCGGTATATACTCAGTTGTCTCTCATGGATATTCCATCTGGAAGATGAAAGCACTGTGAACAAAATTTTCAAACCTGGATGCCTAAAATTTGGTACTTTAACCCATGTTTAAGCACCTAAATAAAAAGCCCTAACTCCTGTCAAAGTAAAAAAAAAAAAAAAAAAAGAAGAGGGTTTAGATGCCCAACTTTGAAAATATTGGCTATTTCTTTTAAATTTAACTGTTGTGAGACTGACACACAGAGTTTGGATGCTGGTACATTTCATTTATTTTTATTTTCTTAT
Source organism: Caretta caretta (assembly GCF_965140235.1). Classification (NCBI taxonomy): domain Eukaryota; kingdom Metazoa; phylum Chordata; order Testudines; family Cheloniidae; genus Caretta; species Caretta caretta. Next base: position 23,271,501 of record NC_134217.1, on the reverse strand, counting down.
TGTTTCCGAGTGCCCCACAGGTCTCAATAGTAGAGCTGCATGGGCTAGGTGTGCCTCACAGGAATGCCAGAGATTTTTTTAGGATACATGCTTATGAAACATGCCAAGCAATTAGCTGGGGCAAGCAGCAGAACTTTCCTACCTCCTTGCATCTGGGTCCCATGGCTGAGTGGGAGCTGAGTTTACACCACTGTGAAATGCACATTAAAGGAGAACCTTGTCTTGATAATGTTTAAACTTCTTTTTGGGGAAGAAATGAATTGTGTTTTGAATGTATCAAATTGTACAGCACAACTTGGAATTACATGGTTGATCTTTTTCTAATGTACAGTGGGGGATTATTAGATTAATTAAGTCATTGCTGCCATTTGACTCTACTTTCTTGACAGGACTGTCAAGATATAATACTACCCAACGATAGTACGAACAGTCGTATTCTTTCTTTCTTTCTTTCTTTCTTTCTTTCTTTCTTTCTTTCTTTCTTTCTTTCTTTCTATGCAGTCTGTGGGCCAAATTATCCCCCTTCTGAGGCAGTAATGCTCTGGGCAGTGGGGAGACGGTGCAGCACCTGAGTGATATTGCTGATCTGCTGGCATATGGGCAGTTCAGTATCTTGGTTCTAACATCACCTCACTTAGAGATGCCCCTTCTGGAGCCATTATTGCTGACAGCTGGGCAAATGGACCCCCTTGCACGCCCCAATATCTGCAGCCAATGGGGAAGGGCTCCTGTGTTGCAAAGCATACCTGTGTTAGAGAAGCCATAGTTTTTCCTTAGATGTTTTGACTATCTATTCAATTCACATAGTTCTGTGCTAATATGCCTAGCAAGATGACAATTATGTCCTACTCAGTAGTAACTATCAGTAGGACTTCTGCCTCAAATTGTTTTATTTTTCTGACATCTTTAGTCTTTCTTGAAAGTAACTAAAAATAGTTATAAGGGCTAGAAATGAATTTTTACTTTCCGGGTTAAGTAGTTCAGGTGTATAGTTTATAGTCACAGCAGAACTCAAAGAAGGGGGAAAGTAGTGGTTTGATGAAGACTCCAGAGGACCAGGTCCTCACAGGATGTAAATCAGCATAGCTACATTGATTTACAACAGCAGAGGATATGGCCTTTCTCTTAAATGAATGAGTTCTGATAAGCATAGAGCTATTGCTGTTGTGGTTATGTCAAAAGAGGACTCTTACTGTGCATCAGTGGAAGATGAAAGAAATGGGGAACCAAACTGGTCCATTATGCCTCAGCGTGATGTCTGGTGGGTTGTAGATGTGAAAAGATGTTGATAATAGCTTTGCAAATATTTACATACACAGAAACGTGTGTGTGTGTGTATAAAAGTATATACTCAGTATGTACGGTTTTGTGCATGTACACACATGCTACAGTGCATTAACTATACAGGTACTATGTGGATACCGTGTACTTGTATGGTGTTTTCTGCAAAGAAACAATTTTTTAAAAAGGCTCATTGTTCAATGAGTCTTATACTGTCGTACTAAGATTTCTAAGGCTTACATTTTTGAAGGGGAAATAATTAACAAACTTAGGGTGAACAGATGTCCCGTTTTTATAGGGACCGTCCCATTTTTGGGGACTTTTTCTTATATAGGCGCCTATTACCCCCCACCCCATCCCGTTTTTTCATAGTTGCTATCTGGTCACCCGAAACAAACTCAAACTCTGATCAGAAAACCCAGTAATGAAATAACATATTTTTTTCACTCAGAGATCATTTACAACTCAAGAGATTATTGCCACAGATGGAGGAAACAGGAGCAGTAAGGTTGAGCTAGCTGTAACAATTACCAGTGCAAAAAATCAGCCCCCACTGTGGGAAAGAGACAGTTATGAAGTTGTCATTCCAGAGAATACCACACGAGATACATCCATTGTGGTAAGTTGTTTTTATAGATTGTGCAATACCAGGAAATGCATCTTTGGTTAAAAATTGTTTATAGTTTTTATAATCCTAAAGAGTGAAATGTCTACTGATCTGCTGTCACTTTCATTTCTGAGAATGTTTAAAATAATGGACCAGTCCTTGCTCTCATTTATATCTATGACAGGTTTCAGAGTAGCAGCCGTGTTAATCTGTATTCGCAAAAAGAAAAGGAGTACTTATTAATAAATTTGTTAGTCTCTAAGGTGCCACATGTACTCCTTTTTCTTTTATTTATATCTATGCAACCTCCACTTGACTTCCATAGATTTGGACAGATGTGAGAACAGAACTTATCTTAGTATTAGTAAATAAAAACTCCTATTTAAATGTTTATTTAAATATGAGATTCTGTCTCATCATGACTTTCTTAATTGCTCTTTTTTTTAATTTTGTGATTTTATTAATAGGATTGTTGGGCCGACAATATATATTCTTACATTGACAGTCTCATTCTGTTTGGTTGAACAGAACCAGAAACTAACACAACTTCGTCAAATAATTGTAAAATATGTTATATATGAAAAGTGATGAGATGTTCCCATTGTATAGGGCTTTGTCTTATACAGGCACTTATTACCCCTCACTCCTGCCCTGATTTTTTACACTTGCTATCTGGTCACCCTATATGTATAGCATAATATGTGGTGAGTGGTAATCTTTGATTGAAATTGACCTGACTGATAATACAGAGATATATTGAACAAGATTAGATTTTTACAGAGTTTTGAAGAATTTGGGGAGGAGGCTGCACATAAATAACTTGTATTAAAAAAATTCTGTCCCTACAAAACTGATTATTTGAACATTTTCAACTGCACAGACAATTAAAGCAACTTCTCCCCTGGGTGACCCTCGTGTGACCTATAATTTAGAAGATGGACTTGTTCCAGAGACCAACATGCCACTTCGTTTCTATCTGACTCCGAACAGAGAGGATGGTTCTGCTTCAATCCTAGTAGCTGAGCCATTAGATTATGAAACAACAAAGAGCTTTGTGCTGAAGGTTCGGGCCCAGAATGTCGCTGCAGTGCCTCTGGCAGCATTCACTACTGTCCATGTCAATGTAACAGGTATGTAACATGGTAACAGTCACACTATAGTACATTAGCCAAAAGACATATTAAAAGTTGTATGAGTCTCACATACATTTAATTATAAATAATTAACTCTTCTTTTTGAATATTTTAGATGTCAATGACAATGTCCCTTTCTTTACTTCGTCAATATATGAAGCCTCAGTAACAGAGGGAGCTGATATTGGGACATTTGTTCTTCAAGTTTCTGCCACTGATCTAGACCTGGGTCAGAATGGCGAGGTAAGCAAAGAGTTGAAGAGTCCTAGATTATACCACTACTCTCAGAACAGCATTTGCCTTCCTATTAGGTATTAAGAAAGCTGGTGATGGCAAAGATTTTCAAAAGTCCCTAATAATTTTGGGCCTCCTCGATTTCTACATAAGAATCACCATACTGGGTCAGACCAAAGGTCCATCAAGCCCAGTATCCTGTCTTCTGACAGAGGCCAATGGTAGGTGCTCCAGAGGGAATGAACAGAACAGGTAATCATCAAGTGATCCATCCCCTATTGCCCATTCCCAGCTTCTGGCAAACAAAGGCTAGGGACATCATCCCTGCGCTCCTGGCTAATAGCCATTGATGGACCTATCCTCAATGAATTTATCTAGTTCTTTTTTGAATCCTGTTATAGTCTTGGCTTTCACAATATTCTCTGGCAAGGAGTTGACTGTGCATTATGTTAAAAAAAACTTCCTTTTGTTTGTTTTAAACCTGCTGCCTATTAATTTCATTTGGTGACCCCTAGTTCTTGTGTTATGGAAAGGAGTAAATAACACTTCCTTATTTACTTTCTCCACACTAGTCATGATTTTATAGACCGCTATCATATCCCCCCTTAGTTGTCTCTTTTCCAAGCTGGAAAGTCCCAGTCTTATTAATCACACCTCATTTGGAAGCCATTCCATACTCCTAATAATTTTTGTTGCCCTTTTCTGAACCTTGTCCAATTCTGATATATCTTTTTCGAGATGGGGCAACCACATCCATACGCAGCATTCAAGATGTGGGTGTACCATGGATTTATATAGAGGCAATATGATATTTTCTGTCTTTTTATCTATCCCTTTCTTAATGATTCCCAACATTCTGTTCACTTTTTTGACTGCTGCTGCACATTGAGTGGATGTTTTCAGAGAAAAATTTCACAATGACTCTAAGATCCTTTTCTTGAGTAGTAACAGCTAATTTAGACCCCATCATTTTATATGTACTTTATGGGATTATGTTTTCCAATGTGCATTACTTTGCATTTATCAACATTGAATTTCATCTTCCATTTTGTTGCCCAGTGACCCAGTTTTGTGAGATCCTTTTGTAGTTCTTCTCAGTCTGCCTGGGACTTAACTATCTTGAGTAGTTTTGTATCATCTGCAAATTTTGCCGCCTCACCGTTTACACCTTTTTCCATATCATTTATGAATATGTTGAATAGGACTGATCCCAGTACAGACCCCTCGGGGACATCACTATTTACCTCTCTCCATTCTGAAAACTGACCATTTATTCCTACCTGTTGTTTCCTATCTTTTAACCAGTTACCAATCCATGAGAGGACCTTCCCTCTTATCCCATGACAGCTTACTTTGCTTAAGAGCCTTTGGTGAAGGACCTTGTCAAAGGCTTTCTGAAAATCTAAGTATACTATATCCACTGGATCCCCCTTGTCCACATGCTTGTTGACCCCCTCAAAGAATTCTAGTAGATTGGTGAGGCATGATTTCCCTTTACAAAAACCATGTTGACTCTTCCCCAACAAATTATGTTCATCTTTGTGTCTGACAATTTTGTTCTTTACTATAGTTTCAACCAGTGTGCCTGGTACTGAAGTCAGGCTTACTGGCCTATAATTGCCAGGATCACCTCTGGAGCCCTTTTTAAAAATTGGTGTCCAAATTAGCTATCCTCCAGTCATTTGGTACAGAAGCTGATTTAAATGATAGGTTACAAACTACAGTTAGTAGTTCTGCAATTTCACATTTGAGTTCCTTCAGAACTCTTGGGTGAATAATGTCTGGTCCTGACTTATTATGGTGACTTACTACTGTTTAGTGAATCAATTTGTTCCAAAACCTCCTCTTCTAATGACACCTCAATCTGGGACAGTTCCTCAGATTTGTCACTTAAAAAGAATGGCTCAGATTTGGGAATTTCCCTCACATCCTCAGCTGTGAAGACTGATGCAAAGAATTAATTTAGTTTCTCCGCAATGGCCTTATCGTCCTTGAGTGCTCCTTTAGCATCTCGATCGTCCAGTGGCCCCCCTGGTTGCTTCCTGCTGCTGATGTATTTTAAAAAAATTTGCTGTTACTTTTTGAGTCTTTGGCTAACTGTTCTTCAAATTCTTTTTTTGGCCTTCCTAATTATATATTTACAGTTCATTTGCCAGAGTTTATCCTCCTTTCTATTTTCCTCACTAGGATTTAACTTTCTACTTTTTAAAGGATGCCTTTTTGTCTCTCACTGCTTCTTTTACTTTGTTGTTTAGCCATGGTGGCACTTTTTTTGTTATCTTACTATGTTTTTTTTAATTTTAGGTATACATTTAAGTTGAGCCTCTATTACGGTGTCTTTAAAAAGTTTCCATTCAGCTTGCAGGGATTTCACTTTTGGCACTGTACCTTTTAATTTCTGTTTAACTAACCACCTCATTTTTGTGTAGTTCCCTTTTCTGAAATTAAATACTACAGTGTTGGGCTGCTGTGGTGTTAAATTTAATTATATTATGGTCACTATTACCAAGCGGTCCAGCTATATTCATCTCTTGGACCAGATCCTGTGCTGCACTTAGGACTAAATCAAGAATTGCCCCTCCTCTGGTGGGTGTCAAGAAACTTTGTTTCTGCATCCCATCCTGAGGTGACATGCACCCAGCCAATATGGGGATAGTTGAAATCCCCATTATTGTTAAGTTTTTTACTTTTGTAGCCTCTCTAATCTCCCTGAGCATTTCACTATCACCATCCTGGTCAGGTGGTTGGTAATATATCCCTACTGCTATATTTTTATTATTAGAGCATGGAATTACTATCCACAGAGATTCTGTGGTACAGTTTGTTTCATTTAAGATTTTTACTTCATTTGATTCTGTGCCCTCTTTCACATACAGTACCACTCCCCCAGCAGCACGACCTATTCTGTCCTTCTGATACATTTTGTACCCCGATATTACATGTCCCATTGGTTATCCTCATTCCACCAAGTTTCTTTGATGCCTATTATATCAATATCCTCATTTAATACGAGGCATTCTAGTTCACCCATCTTATTATTTAGACTTCTAGCATTTCTATATAAGCACTTTAAAAAACTTGTCACTTTTTAGCTGTCTGCCATTACATGATGTAATTGAATGGGACTCTTTTTCATGTGACAGTTTCTCATCAAATCCTACCTGTATTTTATCATCTTCCCTTCTCTCCTCTTTACTAGGACACAGAGAATCTCCATTAATAGATCCTCCCCTAAAGGATGCCTCTGTCCGAACCACGTGCTCAGTGTGAGATGCTTGAAAGGGGCCTGATTTTCAGAAAGCGTTGAGAAAATCAGCCACGTCTTTAGTGTCTCAAATTGAGCATCCATGAAATAAAGTATCCAAAAATCCGTTGTCACTTTTGAAAATCTTGGCTTGTCCTTACAGACAAATGTTGCACTTGGGTACCCACCAGTCAGTCAAACCCACCCATGCGTATAATGCATATCAGAATTTGGCCCATAATTTTGAATATGTTCTTAAAATTCAAATTTGCTTATGCTTTTGCTTGTTTTTATTTATTTATTTTTGTGTGTGTTACAGTAGCATCTAGAGGCTCCAGCTGAGGTTGGGGCTCATTGTACAAAGCACTTTACAAATCTGTAGTAAGAGACAATGCCTGTGCCAAAGAACTTCCAATCTAGATAGACAAGACAGATAAAGGACAGGAGAAAATAAGTATGATTATCTCCATTTTACTTATGGGCACAAGGAAGTTAAGTGATTTGCTCATGATTACACAGGGAGTCTGTAACAGAATTGGGAATTGTACCCAGATGTCTTGAGTCCTGGCCTACTGCTTTATCTACAAGACCATTTGTTCTTTCTTGAATAATTGTTCACTTGTGAGCTATCCAACAGAATGGAAGTATGGCATAATCATCTTCTTTTTAACCTTTCAGATCACTTACTTTCTGTTACATGACCGTAGTGGGGACTATACATGTTTTCGCTTAGACTCACAGACAGGGTCCATATACAGTACCTCAGTATTTGACAGAGAGAAGAAGGGGTCATATCTCTTGGAAGTAAAGTCGATAGATGGCTTTGAATCTGCTCGACCTGGAAAATATGGGCGGCCAAACTCTGGTAAGAAATGAACCAGTGTATCAAGTGTGATTTTAGCTCTCTTCCTGTAAAAGAAAACCCTTTAATCAAGTTTTAAATTGTAATTTATTTTTATCCAAGCTCACTTGTAAAAGGTTTTTTGTTGTTGTTTCTCTGTGTGTCAGTTGTCTCAGAACTGGAAGAAATATTTAATATGATGACCAGGCAAGTTTTCAGTTCTGAAACTAAAGAAAATTATCACCTTAGAGTTGATGGATTTTAGAGAGTAATTCCTAACTAGCAAAACCATACCTACTACTTTTACACGGGATGCAAGCCTAGTCTGGGTAATGGCGGGGCTTCTCAAAGCATTGCGTGCTGCACTGCACTGAGTCTGGGCCAGTAATGAAATGCTGAACAGAAAAGCTCAAGATTTAAAAGAAATCACATTGGTTGTGTTTAAACAAAGTGTTAAAACTGGGCTTTTGTGGCTTCAGGACAAAAAGTTATGACTTAAAACTGTACAATTGCCATATTAGGCATCAATTATTCACATGTTATCTGTTTAAACAAATTGGATGTGACATTCATTTGATATCCAAGTGCTTTTGAGTAATGTTGGTATATAAATTGTCCATAACCCTAAGGGTTTGTTTCTGTATTGTCTGCATATTCGTCTTCATTTAATGTGCAGCTAGACAGTTTAAGGAATTGTAGCTGACAGAAGTGGCACAGCTGAGTATTTTAATCTCTTGTTTCTTGTGTCTCTAGACACAGCCTACGTGCGCATTTTTATCAGCGATGTGAATGATAACAAACCTGTCTTCAGTCAGAGTGTCTATGAAGTTAATGTGGATGAAGACCAGGATGTGGGTTCTACTGTCATTACAGTCAGTGCTAATGATGAAGATGAAGGTAAAGTACTGGAATTCCCCATAGCTGCATCTAAAATATTAATGAGTTAATTTCAGCACACTAAGACATATTTAGTGGTGTTAGGAGGGAAAATGTCTATGTCTCTACATTTTAAAACTTCTTTATGTCTAATCTCACAGGGCATGAACATTACTTCATAATGGGACTGTGAGGCATCAGCTAAATAACTCTATTATGTGAGGTAATACATTAACATGGGATGTTGGTGAATAACTTGTGTGCCAGCATACACAAATTTGGTATAGATCATACCCTTTTTTAAAAGAAAGGTGGTGATAAAAATATTTTCCCAGTTAACTAGAATGATTCAGATTGAATCTCAATGAAATTAATGTGTTCTCTTTGTATTGACAGTATATCTGTTGTATTGTCTCTTGTTTGGCACACTGAGGAATAGTGTTGTCTTACATGAAATTTGACTTTATAAATGGTTTGGAGACAAAGAAATGTAGGGATCGATCATCATGAACGGTCAAGAGTTTCGAAACAATTATTGTAGAGACAAGCAAATTTGTCACATAATCAGACCCTTTTCGTGTATATATTTTATGTATTGCCATGTGTTAGGAAACCACCCATCCTACTGACTACTAAATTAGAATAAATGTGGTATTCCTCTGACCTCCAGTGTAGATTCTGTTTGCTGTGGGCATGATTTTCTGTAAAAAGAAAAGGAGTACTTGTGGCACCTTAGAGACTAACCAATTTATTTGAGCATGAGCTTTCGTGAGCTACAGCTCACTTCATCAGATGCATACCGTGGAATGCATCCGATGAAGTGAGCTGTAGCTCACGAAAGCTCATGCTCAAATAAATTGGTTAGTCTCTAAGGTGCCACAAGTACTCCTTTTCTTTTTGCGAATACAGACTAACACGGCTGTTCCTCTGAAACCTGTCATGATTTTCTGTGTGGCAAGTGGTGAATGGGATGGCTCTTAGAGTCTGTGCTTTGTTAGTAGGAGAGGAGGAGTTTGTTGGTGTAAAGGAAAGAACAGAAGTTTCACAAGACTCGACACAGGCTGGAATAGTATATTTTTTATCAGTTTTGGGGATTGTGTGACACATAAGTACAGCTATTAAATGGCTATCGCTAGTAGGTTATTTCAGTAGGCTTAGTTGTACTATGATTTTACCTGATTGACTGATGCAAAGGTATTGATATGAGGCCAGATTTTCAGGACTGGCCATTTGGCAGTCAAAATCTGAAGAGGGCTGTAAAGGTGGTTTGCAGCTACCTTTCTGGATCGCTGATCATTATGCTGCTGAGCACTGTTTCTGTCCTTAATCCCAATTTCAGAAAAATATCCGTATTCAGAAATGCAGTTAAACATGTACCTAAATCCCATGGAAGAAACTGCCTGAAGTTGAGCAACTGATCTCCTGAACAAGGATGAATTTTAGCACATGCTTAAGTGCTTTCTAAAATTGGAGGCTAATCCAAGTTGCACTAGTTTTTACTGCCTCAAGGGTCTATTCTGACAGTAGAAGGTCTCTGAAATGCACGGGCACACTGGCCACATTCACCTATACTAAGGGCTGCAAGGGAGCAAGGGCAAAGCTAGCTATGCTGTACCTATGCCACTGGATGATTCCCTGACACAAGGGAAGCTCCTTAGCTGGCCATGTGTGTTGAGTTTAAGTCTGCTTTGTGGTGGTGGAGAAGCTGCCTTAGGAGGACTACGGATCTGGCCCTTTGTCTCTGGCCTCTCAGCCAAGTTAAGTAATTGAAATTGCAGGTGTGAAGTGGGGAGGGAGTAGAGTGACAATAAAATTGGAGGCAAGAAGGGGGGAACCAGAATGAAAAGGTAAAATATCTTTATTTGGACTAATCCAAGAGCCCCTATTGTGTCTGAAATTCTATAGCCTCTGTTACGTAGGAAGTAAGCCTGAATTATCATAGTCATCCCTTCTGGCCTTAAAATCTGTGGCTCTATGAACTGTGAAGCTGAGTTTGGAATAAGAACTACTTCATGAGATGTTTCTGTAATTTTATAATGCTAATTTATTGTTATAAACAGGTTACCATTTACTATAGTTGCCATGAGTTGTACACTTGGTCAGTCCTACTGGCCTTCCTATACCCAACATGGGGTACTAAGTGAGGGCAAAATTTAGTCCACTGAAATTAGTTCAAGAGACATTTTGTTCCATGGAAACTTATTATAGATATTAGACTTATTGTGACCTGGAAATAGAAAAATGCTTGTAAATATTTTTACTTGGCTATGCATTTTAAAAGACCACCTAACTATAGTACTATATACTGACTCTCTTGTAATAGTTAATCACGTGAAACTTTTGAAATGAGATAGGACATTGTGGGTGGATTTTAATCAGGATAAGAACTGATTGGTGTGATTAATATAGAACACAATTAATAATGATCAATAATGTGATCCAGTAGAAGAGGTACAAAGTAAATGTATATTTCAATACCCTCAAATGATACATATCTTATTTAATATTCTTTGGGTACTGGCAGGAGCAAATGCTAAATTAAGGTACCAGATCACAGCTGGAAACACTGGTGGAGTACTTGACATTGAACCAGAAACAGGAGCCATCTTTATTGCTCAGCCCCTGGATTATGAAGAAGCGAAAATGTATGAACTTCACTTGTTGGCCTCTGATGGTAAATGGGAAGATTATGCAATTATCATAATCAATGTTGTGAATAAAAATGATGAGGCTCCAGTTTTCTCTATCAATGAATACTATGGAAGTGTGATTGAAGAACTGGATGGATTACCCATCTTTATACTTCAGGTACTATATGGAGTTCTAGATGTTAGTCATATTTCAATAGAAGAATAGTCCAGTATTGTTGTAATATGTCAGGGAAATCCAGTTTTGCAAAGAAAATGTATTTCATCAGTGGAGAGAGAAGCATGCAGGGTTTTTTTTGTGTGTGTGTGTGAAGAAAATGATTGTGGCACTAATATTGAACAAGCATGGATGATCTTTTGTAACCCTAAGAACTATTGCTTATGCCAAATAATTAACTTTGTAATCTACTAGCTTTTTTATATTCTGTAGTTCAATTATTACTATAAAAATAAGAAAGAAAACATAGATAATTATACTGCTATAGTGTGAAGTGTCTATAACTATCCATCTGTGATAGGATGTAGTAGCAGATAGGATATAATTCAGGAATTGCATATTCGGTCACTAACATGATGTATGTGTTTGCAAAACCTTTGTAGGTTGTAGCAAATGATCCTGATAGCAGCATGGATGAAGGCGATTTGAGATATTCTCTGCATGGACATGGTGCAACTGATGTCTTCACAATTGATGAGAACACAGGCAGCATTTACTCACAGAAGATGCTTGATCGGGAAGAGCGAGCACTTTGGAGATTTGTTGTGTTGGCTACTGATGAGGGAGGAGAAGGACTTACTGGATTTGCTGATGTAATCATTAATGTGTGGGATATAAATGACAATTCCCCCATATTTACCTGCATGCCTGATGACTGCAATGGGAGTGTCTTCGAAAATTCTCCTGCAGACACTTCGGTTATGGAAATGACAGCTGTGGATTTAGATGATCTGAATGTAGGTGTTAATGCAATTTTGACATATAGGATAATTGACAATGTAAAAACTGGGTTTGCTACAGACTTATTTAATATCACCCCCAATAGTGGCACAATACGTGTAGCAGCGGGAATGCTGGATAGAGAGAAGACTGATAAATATTTCCTTACTGTTGAGGCAAGAGATGGGGGAGGGTTGACAGGAACTGGTACTGCCACTGTCTGGATTGCAGATGTCAATGATCATATACCTGAATTCGTTGAGGAGGTCTGGCAGGCAGCGATTCCTGAAAATAGTGCAGTCAACTCAGAAGTTCTGAAAGTGTCAGCTACAGATGCAGACACTGGGGAAAATGCTCACTTAACATTCAGCATTATTGGGGGAGATCCAGATCAGAAGTTTTACATTGAAAGTAACAAAGAAGGTCAACATGCAACTATCAGATTGAAAAAGAAACTGGATTATGAGAAACCGCATGAAAGGTGGTTTAACCTTACGATTAAAGTGGAAGATCTTGATTTTTCCAGTGTTGCAACCTGCTTGATTGAAGTTGAAGATTGTAATGACCACAGCCCAGTTTTCAATTCCCAGTTTATCCAAACTAACCCTTTCTTTGAGAACATACCTGTGGGAACTACAGTCACCACAGTGAGAGCGACTGATGAGGATTCTGGTTTGAACGGGGACATTATCTATTTTATTAAATCAGATTCAGATCCTATCAGACAGTTTGCAGTTGACCCAGATGGTCATGTGACTGTTGCAAGTACCCTGGATCGTGAAGTCATTCAGCAATACAATTTAATCATACAGGCTTCAGATCAAGGGATTCCTGCCCAAACTGGAAGTGTTACAGTCCTGATTAACTTGCTAGATATTAATGACAATGAGCCAAGGTTTGAGGCATCATATATGCCCATTGTTTGGGAAAATGTGGTGGGACCTCAGTTGGTGTATATGAACTATACATCAAAGCTGCTGCATGCTGTGGATCCAGACAGTGATGAAAATGGGCCACCGTTTACATTTTTGCTGCCACCTGATTATCAGAATTCTTTGGATTTTTCTCTTACTGACAACAGAAATAACACAGCAACCATTACAGCACTAAGGTCCTTTGACAGAGAAAAGCAGAAGGTGTTCCACCTGCCTATAATTATAACAGATAGTGGGAATCCATCTATGAGTGCTACAAACACTTTGACCATAACAGTTGGTGATGAAAATGATAACAGCCATGAAGCTGGCTATAAGGAAATCTTTGTCTATACCCATAGAGGTAGGTGGTGTACAGAGAAGGAGCCAGATGCATAGAAAAGTTAAAATTTTACTTGCTATTAGTAATTTTTTCTTTAAGTTGTTATTGCTATTGTATCTTTAATATTCTGTATATTTATAGATTAAGCATCCAATTCTGCAAACAGATATACAGAGTCATGACTGAATGGGCTCATGCTGGCACATCTGTTTGCAAGGTCTGGGTCATAATGTGAAAGCATCATCTACTGAGGAAGATTTATATATTTGTAATTATCTATCTTTTGTTTTTTAAACATGTATGTATTTGTCTATACAAGAACAATAATAATGAGCAAAAAGTGTTTTTTTGCTCTCTCTGTTTCCAAAAATGACTCTACTCATTTTGCGGGGGAATTTTTTTCCCCTTGGGCAGAGCCTGAAAAAAAAATAGGGGATTTTTAACAAGTGACTGAAAATAGGGGCTTAGAATGAAAGCACTGGGAAGCTTTAACTGTAGCTATGCATTCCAGCAATTTCTTTGTTAGTATGTGGTAAATATATAATTTTAATACATAAGTATATTTTTGTTGCTTTGGTTTTAATACAATGAAAAATAAATAAATCCCATAAAATAAAGAAGTGAAGATCGTAGGGTATCCCTGTGTCCATTATTAATTGCTTGTTTTGTGCGAGATGGCTCATCATCCTAAAAGCATTTGAAATGAAGACACAGTTTAACTGTATATCTAGGTTAGAGTTACCCTGCCAGCATGCCTGGTGAGTATTGGTGGCAGGAGGTCCAATATGTAAAGAAAACTATTTTGCATTGAATTAAGCATGCACCTAATTTTGTTGAATTAGGTGCACTTAAACCAAAAGCCAGTGTAAGCAAGTTCTACAGTAGAGCAGGCTAGGTTAAGTAGGGTAGACTCTGAAGTTCTGAATTTAAAAATAGTCTATTCAATTTCTGTTCTACTTATAGGTTTCTTTTACCGTGCTCATCACCATTTTATCTCAGCACCCACATTTTGCCAGATCACGACTATAACTAAACTGCACAGAGTATGGTGTGCAAAGGGGTGTTAAAGCTCACTCTCTACTCTCCTGATCACACTGCTGCTCTCTGCAGGCTCGTCTTGCTGTGTTCAAGCCGCTGTTCTACTTTACACTAGGTCACAAGAGCCACAGGGGGCTGAAAACATAGCCAAGAATTGGAATGGCATAGAGGCATCCTGCCAATGCTCTCTCTTTTCCTTGCTCAGGGAGAGCTGCTATTCTGATTCTCTTCTGGTGCAGAATACTGGAGTAGCAGTAATGGCTTTATATGCAGATTTTGCTAGTGATGCAGAGTAAAATGGCTTCCCCAGATTGGAGCATCTGGGTCTTCAGCTTCTGGTTTAGTAACTTTTTGTCTCAAAAGATCAGTTTATATACTGTAGTTTTATATTCTTATTTCTTTTTACTGATTATTTGTGGGTTTTTTCCCTCCTTTATGCAATGTCTGTGGTCTTTACCCAGCTTTCCAGGTGCACTTGGAGGAGAGCTCAGACTACAGGCTATGCATTGTTTAAGAGCCTTGGATCATAACCTTCACCAAAATCAAACAGGAATATGAAAATGATAAATGAAGTAATGAATGCAGTGGAATTTAAAATCCTTTGAAAACCAAAAATTAAATGCAGATTTATTATAATTTATCTCAACAGGGAAATGGTCAACAACAGTGCTTGGGGAAGTGTTTGCACCAGATCAGGATGACTGGGACAATAAAACATTTCTCTCTGAAGGAAAAATGCTCAAGTGAGGATTGTATTTGTGTCAAACTGAGTAATATTTAATGTTTATGCTTCTGTAATTTTTTTACTCACCATGAGATTTCCCTGTGTACATTATATGTGTAAAAGCCAGGATTATCCCATGCAACAAGGAACGTACCTCCCGAATGTTCTTTTTTGTTGATATAACTAGGTTTCAAGGAATTGGTGGTGTACACAATATTTATCTTCATCTCAAATAATGTAGGGCCACATCATGCTGTTCATTTTTAAGTAGAGCTCTCCATTACTTTTCCTAGGCATTAAGGGTGTGCTTTGTATTAGACCCAAAATAAAAATAGGCTCCAGTTTCATTTCCTCCCTTTCCGCCCCCAGGTGTTATAGTCTATTTGTATTTGATCGCATAAAGGCAACCAGTATGAGCAAAGAGTAGAATAACGCAAGATATCACAAGTGAAAGTGAATTTGGATGATCTCCTCCTAGAGCTAAATTCCCCACTGCATAAGCAGTCACAACTTGTTTTAATTCTTTGTAGTTGTGTCTGTTCATACCAGTGTTGAACTGGGCCCTTAGACGATACTAATTCATCTGCCCACATCACAAAATGTGGGGTGCCATTAGCAGAAATGTAGTTCTGAAGTGGCTTTGTCTCTGTTTCCCAAAATAAAAACAAAACCAAGCTTTCTTTTCCCTAGAAAATGAAGGTGTTAAAGCTTTAGCGAGCCCAGAGTTGCAGCTGGAGCTTCTGCCTGTCAGCAGCCATTGAGGGTACTAAACCATAAGAGGGTACTATTCCGTAGTAGTGACCTGGCCATAGTAGACCTCCACAGCCACTCAAAACTGCCCCTTTCATCATAGCTCATGGGCACGATGCAAGACATCTCCCTTGAAACTTCTCTTTGACAGGCACCAGTGTGGGACTAGAGAGTTTGCTCCCTCCTCTTATCACTCCTCCCTACTCACCACTGGGACCTGTGCAAGGGTATTCCTGAGTTTGAGCCATAAAGCTGTACTAATTCCTATAGACTACACGCTCTGGGTCAGGAGAGGAAAGCTCATGGGCTTGGGAATTGCAGAAAAGCTACTCATTTTTATAAACTCTTCCCAAGCTTCTCCACAACTTCCCAGTACGAAGTTTTTTCTTTTTAGTGCCTTTCTGAGATTGGGCTCTGGTACCCATCAGTTGACCACGGATCCTCCATACCAACTTTCTAGGGCTTTTGTAGCTTACGAGGCCATATACCTGTGTTGCTCGGTCAGGCCCTCATATGGTAGAACGTGTATGCTGAAAGAAACCAATTCAATAATGAGTAGAGGATGTTTCTGGTTTGACTTATTAGGCTTTTCATGATTTGAAGCTTTACTTCTAGGTTTTTCAAATTAAATCAAAGGACTGGCTCTTTGGTAATGGTGGATAATGCTCCTCAGGGGACATACAACTTAAGAATCAGAGTTTCAGATGGAGTCTGGCCTGATGTAATATCTACAATACAGATCCATGTCAAAGAGTTGGAAAATGAAGCCATACGCAATTCAGCTACTGTACGTCTGGCAGGTAAGTTTCATTTGCTGTTTGAGCTTGGTTGCTGCTGTATTTGAAAAACTGTTACTTAGATGTGATTGTAGGATAGATGCATTTGCAGTGTGTATCTAGTGCTGTTGGGCTGGGGTGAGTTGAGAGATTAACCAAAGCTCTGCAGGCATTTCATTTTAGTATATTGTACTTGTGAATCCCCATCTCAGGTATTACAGCGGAGGAGTTTATAAGGAAAGATGAATATGGGAAAAGCAGACATGACAAATTTAAAGAGTTACTGGCAGAAATCTTCTCAGCTCATCCTAGTGATATCACTATCTTCAGTATGATGAACGTTGACGGAAGACAGACAAACTTAAGATTTGCAGTTCGTGGTGGCTCTTCTTATTATAGACCAGAAAAAGTGCATGGTGAAATGGCAGCATTTAAAAACAAGGTATGTGCCCCAGTTTTAATTCAATGAACTTAACATTAGGGTGGTTTGCATAGATATAAACTAACTATACTAGCATCCTTTATGCAGACACAGCCACACTATGGAAGAGCATACCAGGCCTACTGATTTACTTTTTGCTTCACTTGAAGTTTTGTTATACAAATTTGTATCACAGCTTTTTCGTTTAATTTTCTTCCTCTCATCAATCCCTTTTATACAAAATTCCATTTCAATTTGTCTGGCCACTTTTTTAGTTAGGAGAGGGCAGTCTCCTCCTCCGAATCATAGCACTTTGGTCAGTTTTGTGTGATATTTTTGTGTGTGCGCATATTAAAAATATTATTATTATTACTTAATATCTACTATGCAGTATTGCCCAGAGGCCAACCAAAATATTAATCTTTAAAATGGGTAAATGGGAGGACCCATGTAGTTATAGCCCTGTCAGTTTGACTTGATTAATCAAGAATTAAAAGGAAGGTAATATAATTAATGCCAATCAAGATGGGTTTATAGAAAATAGATCCTGTCTAGCTAACTTGATATGTTTATGAAATTACAAGTTTGATTGATGATTATTGTTGATGTAATATACTTAGGCTTTTGTAAGGCATTTGACTTGGTTCCGCATGACATTTTGATTACAAAACTAGGATGATATAAAATTAAAATTAACATGGAACATATTAAAAGGATTAAAATGGGTAACTGATAGGTCTCAACATATAACTGTAAATGGGGAATCATCACTGAATCAGTGTGTTTCTAATGTGGTCCCACAGGAATTGGTTCTTGGCCCTATGCTATTTAACATTTTTATCAATTACCTGATAAAGTTTGTAGATAACACAAAAGTTGAGGAAGTGGGAAATAATGAAGAAAATGATCACTAATGCTGAGCCACCACCTGGACTGCTTGGTAATATGGGCATAAGCAAACTATATGCATTTTAATATGGCTAAATGTATACATCTAGAAACAAAGAATGTAGGCCATACTATAGGATGTGGGACCCTATCATGGAAAGCAATGTCTCTGGAAAAGATTTGGAGGTCATGGTGGATAATCAGCTGAACATGAGGTCCTGCTGCGATGCTGTGACCAAAGGAGCTAATGCAATAAACAGAGGGGGATCTCAAATAGTAGAAGAGAAGTTATTTTACCTCTGTATTTGGCACTGGTGCGACTGCTGCTGAAATATTTTTTTTTCAGTTTTGGTGTCCACAGTTTCAGAAAGATGTTGAAAAATTGGAGCGGGTCCAGAGAAGAACTGTAAGAATGATAAAAAGATTAGAAACCTGCTTTATAGTGATAGATTCAAGGAGCTTAACCTATTTATCTTAACAAAGAGAAGGTTAAGGAAAGAGTTGATCACAATCTATAAGTACCTACATGGGGAACAAATATTTGATTATGGGCTCTTCAATCTAGCAAAGAAAGGTATAACACAATGGAATGGCCAGAAGTTGAAGCTAGACAAATTCAGACTGGAAACAAGGCAGAGATTTTTAACAGTGAGGGTAATTAACCATTGTAACAATTTACTGGGGTTGTGGTGGATTCTCCATCACTGGCAATTTTTAAATCAAGATTGGGTGTTTTTTCTAAAAGATCTGTTCTGGGAATTATTTTGGGGAAATCAATTCTATGGCCTGCGTTCTACAGGGCTGGGGTCAGACTAGGTGATCACAGTGGTTCCTTCTGGCCTTGGTGTCTAAGAAGCCCCAGTGTGCCAGCTGCTGTACAAGCACATAGTAAATAACAGCCCCTGCTGCAAGGAGGTTACGATCTAAAAGATAAGACACAACAGGGAGATGAGAGAAAAGGGAGAGGAGGGGAGATGGAGACATGAAGTGGTTTCAGTGATAATAAATAGATTGTGTGTAATTCTTAGCCAGTCAGGAGCAGTAATCACAACTCGCCACCTGCCCAACTTTTATCAGACTGCAAAGTACGTAATTTTGTCTATTAAACAACAATATAGAGTATTAGAATCCTTCAAATGGCCAAGGTCACAGAATCAGAGAGGCAGATACTATTCATGCAAAATAACTGCTCCTTCTCTTGTATATTTATAGAGCAATTACAATGATAATATGGAAAGTTACATTGATTTCAAATAGACTCTGCTTCATAATACATAGTGGGATGATTCATCGTAGTGATAACAAGAGGATAATTTTTGCTTCACATATTTTACTGAAGAAACGGCATTTCTATTAATTATTTATCACCTTTCAGAGTTTAATGAATAGCTCTAATGAGTTATCACCAATTTTCTATACTTACAGAAACAAAACATAAATATAGAATTCCTCCATTATCTTTTGTAGATATGTTTCAGTTAACAATAAACATAGAAAATTGGCAATTAGCGCTAGAATTATTCATTAACATTTTAAATAAATAAATAAATGATGAAGTGTATTTATTTGTTCCACTCCTTTGGATATGGCTTTATGATAACTGATCTTAGTGTACAATCAAAGACATCCATCTGAGTAGTCTGAAGGAATCATGATTGTCTATCTGTGCCATGTTTTTCTGTAACAGTATAGCAAAACTGTCTAAACCTTTTTAATACAGAATCCCCACTAACAGCAATATGTGTAGACTGCATACCCCATAATTGCATTGACAGGATACATCATGTCACTGTGTGATATATTTCTACCTTCTTTCAATATATGTCATAATATTTATGAGGATGTATTGAAGATTAGTCATAAGGGTCGAAGTTCTTAAAAGAATGGTAGATTGAAATGAAGGCACTAGTAACATGGAAAGAGAAGAAAAGAATGGAAGGTTTTTAAATTTGTTTTTGGCCATTAGAGTTTATTTTTAATTTGTTTTTCATACATTGTTCCACTAAAAGTAACAGCTTATTAAACATATAAAATTACCAGTCCCTAAGTCTGAGCTCACAGTAGTTTTACATTGGTGAATTCTGTTATCTTCATGGAGTTACTCCTGATTTACAACATTGTGAAGGTAGAACAAAGCCCTTAGTGTCAAGGTTCTGACACTATGGTCCAAACCCTGAAGCTTTTCATGCACCCGTAGAAAGGTCAAAACCTCTAATTCAATATCCAAACACTGCCTCTGGTCAGCCCAAGAAGTTAAATTTTCAGACACCTTTGTGCTTTTTGCCATGCTGCCCCTCATGCCTCGGACAAACTCCCTGTAAACATCCACAAAACTAACTTATTATCGTCCTTCAAAGCCCTCCTTGAAACTCTCCTTTGCCAACTATATTGTCTCTGTTTCTTTGTGCTCCCCCATCTAGCTATATCCATCTGTTGTCTTTTATCTTACAGTATAAGCTCTTTGGGACTGGGGATGGGGTTTTTTTGTTCTGTGTCTGTACAGTGCCGACCACAATGGGGTTCTGGGCCATCACTGGGGCTCTTTGGTGTTACAATAACACAAATAAACAATAATATTGATTGATTCATTGATTGATTGATTGATTGGGAGACACATGATCCAGTGCATAGCGAGCTGGATGAGAGGCAGGAGAGCTAGGTTATTCTCAGCTCTGCCATTACCAGCTGTGTGACGTCAGGCAAGCTTCTTACTTCTCTGTACCTCTGTTTGCCACCAACCCTTTGCCTGTCTTGTCAATTTAGAGTGTAAGTCTTTAGGTCACAGCCTGTGTTGTGTAGTGTCGATACGATAGGGCCCCAGTCTCCGTTTTGGCCTCTATGTGATGCCTCTCTAGGATACCGTACTCTAGGATGCCGTTTGATACTGAATTAGAGGTTTTGACCTTTCCATGGGTGCATGAAAAGCTTCAGAATTTGGATCAAGGGTCAGAACCTTGACACTAAGAGCTTTGTTCTACCCTTGCAATGATGCAAACGAGGAAGTCATGTAATTCAAATAATAAATATATAAATAAAAAATGAAATCCTGTGCAGAGAGATCCCACATTACCCTGCACACTGAACATCACTGCATCTTCTTGCAGAGATGGCAGGAGGTAAATGCAGATGTGGTGGAGTTGTGTCAGCGAGTCTGAATGCAACTAGGATACACATGCCTCAAAACTTGCCTATGTAGCAAGCCATGTCCACTGCTCGGCTGGGTACTCAGCAGTCCTGAATTCAATTCAATTGTGCATGTGCCTTGGTCAGGCCATGCTTCTGTATTGGGGGAGTGAACTTATGATTTACAGTATGTGGGCATAACAGGGTGAGTAGAAAACTTAACTTGGAATTTTCTTGCTGGTTGTGACCTGGCCCTTTATGAGTGAGCAAGGGTGGAGAGAAGGGTGCCTTACACTGCCCTAAGATTTTAGGCACAATCCCAGTCCCTGCACTCTGGCGTCTGCCAGTCTAGCACTTTCTGGTGCCTTAGAAATATTATTAACAGTCCAGAACAGCTCTAATAATTCGGCTGTCAGGGATAGCAATTATTGAGTTCCAGGAAATATTGCTCCTGTAAACTTTCACGCACACTGAATACATATAATTTCCTTTAAATCACTTTGATTGCTCACAAAGTCTAGGCTATTAATGACCAATTTTCATGTAATTAAAGTATTCCATAAAGTTTATGATTGTATGGATTTTCAGAACTGAAGGAACAAATGAAAACATTCCATTAGGGACAGACTGGTGATTTGTTAAACTGCGTTTCCTCTTAGATCCAATCAGCTTTAAAAGTGAACATTTCACAGATTGATGTAGACGAATGTGGGAGAATAGACTGTAGTGGTGGAAGCGGTTGTACAAACTACTTCACAGTGAGTGACATCCCAACAGTGATGGATGCTGGGAATGTGTCATTTGTCTCTGTAACAATCACCATCAGTGCAGTCTGCACCTGTTCAGCTAGAGATCGAGTTCATCAGTCTTGTGCCTCCTACCCCCGAAGCCCATGTCTCAATGGTGGGACATGTATTGACACTCTTAATGGTTACAGGTGAGGAAACTTGCACTGCAACTTTTCTTACTGTCTCTTTTATTTCTTTTTTAAAATGTTAAATGTAGTTAACAAGATACAGGACTAGAAAAGTGATAGATGCACCTTCAGATCGGCAATAAACTGTACATTTCAAATTGAGGGAAATCCAGAAAAGTGTTACATGTGCAGAAGACTGTAAACTTAATAATAAAAACAGTTCTTTATTAAGGGCCTGATCTTGGTCCTGCAGTCTTGAAGCCATTGAAAGTATAGTCTGAATAAGGACTGTCAAGATAAGGCCCTAAATGGAAACCAATGAAAAAACACAAATAAGTTAGTGGTGTTAACTCATCTCTCTATGCGGTTCTTCAACAATTTAGAATAATTTTGTGAATGGTTGTTATGATGATTTCAGATTCCACAGCTCCATCACTTTTTAGTGCTCCTTTCATGATTTCAAGATTTAATTCCCAATTAACCTTTTAGAATTTTCATAGGATTCTCATGGGATTTCTTCCGTGGGTAGGGTCACTATGAAAACAGTAGGAAATGTTTATGTTGAAAAGCTTTTCAAAAAGGGTCAAGATGACTGAGGATATTGGTTACTGGACACAGACCTTTTAACTTTTAGATCACTGAATCATATCCAGCCCAGGTTGGTAGATTAACTAAAAGTAAATGTTTTGATTATAGTATTTTTAGTTTGTCTATTCATTTATTTATTTTGCTTTAGCCTTCCTCTGATTTGCTCTTTCAGATGTCATTGTTCTACTTCATTTCTTGGACCTGACTGCCAGCAGACTAAGCACAGTTTCCATGGAAATGGATATGCATGGTTTCGACCCATCAGGCCTTGTTTTGAGAGCTTACTATCCCTAGAGTTTATTACTGAGGTTCCAGATGGGCTTTTACTATACAGTGGTCCTTTATCAGATCCAGAGCCTGGGAGTCCAGAGAACTTCATGGCAATAGGTACTTGTAGGCTGTACATTGCACATAACTAAATGCTTTGTAGGGACTTGAAGTAAGGATTCTCTAGGAATTGATGTTGCATGGATAATATAGTAATTATAGTGTGAATTCTTACTTCAGTCTGATGGATTCATAAAAAGTTTGTCTCTTGAATGCAAGACCCTAGAAAAATTAGAAAAAAGTCTCCTGAAATATACTTTAGCAGAACATTTTTCTTTGATATTGTGGGTATTTTTTAGTTTACGCTAATGGTTCTGAGCCTATCCTAGAGCTAAAGAAATCAAAGTGAAATAGAACAGACAGATTTACAAAAAAAAAAAAAATCCCACAAGGAAATATCTAGTGCTTTAAAGGAGTTCAGGTACTTTTGAGACAGGTATTACATGATTAATGCAGTCAGTCGCATGTCATTTTCTGTGGTTTGTGAAGACAGAAATCTACTTCTTAAAATTCTTTCAGTCTCAAGGCATTTTTGAAACATGTTTTCTTTAACAGACTATGACTTGATGGATGAATCTAGTCCCACAGCACCATCCAAGCCATATATGCAGTAGTTAAAGTTGTCTATACATCCAATGAATTTTTAATTGTTGCTCAATTATTTTCAGTGAGTTCGTGAAAGAAGATGTGTGCAGAATTGTGTATATTTTAGATTGTCCTAAATGTTGGGATATTAATCTATGACTTGATTTTTACTTTGCTTCTGTGAGGCTGAATTTGTATTTACTTATGAATTTAGACAGGGGTTGGGATATAGCAAACCCTGTATGCATGCATGTACGTAATTAGTCTGAATTTTTACTTTAGAATGTAATATGGTATTAGTGCCTTAGTAAGGAATAGATTTCAATGTTTGGTTTAGAGCCTGATCATGAAAAAATGTTTAGTGCAGCATATTTTCTCTGCACAGTTCAGTCAGCAGATTCCACGTACAATTAATTAACAAACAGCATACTCATTAATACAATTATAAGTAACAAGGCCAACAGACAATAACTTCTCCTACATAACACTAGCTATAGAATGTAACCACATAGTTCCTTCACTGAGCCCAGTAACCTGTGGTTGACAATAATTGTTAAACTAATCAAGTCAATACATACACCAACATAGCAAAAGTGGAAAAATATATTTGCAGATAGATTTTTAAAAATGTAACTTTTTAATTTTTCTTGTTGGTCTTTTAGAACTTTCCAATGGCATTCCTGTGTTGAAAATTAACCATGGTGCAGGCACTGAGATGCTGCATTTCCCAAGTCACTTGAACTTGACTGACAAAAGATGGCATCGGCTTGAAGTCAGAACTAATGGTCAGGTCAGATACTTGTTTTCCACTTTATGGTTTTCTTACTTCCAGTTAGCTCTTGCATACACACAGAATTAGGAAGATATAAATGAGAAACTGGAAAATTGAGTGTTTCATTCCATATATACCTGTAGACCTGATGCACAATGTGAATACTGGGAGGATAGCACTATGAATTTCATAATCTATCCTTCTGCAGCTCCGCGTCTCCCACAGTTCTGTTACATATGGGCCAGCGGTTCTCAAACTGTGGTTCAGGACACCAAAGTGGATCGGGACCCCATTTTAGTGGGGTCACCAGGGCCAGCATTAGACTTGCTGGGACCAGGGGCTCAAGCTGAAGCCTGAGCTCCATCCCCACCTGGGGCGTCGGGACTCAAGCTGCAGCCCCCTCTCCCCTTACTCAGGGTAGCAGGCTTGAGCTCCGTGCCCCCTCCCCAGGGGTCATGTAGTAACTTTGTTGTCAGAAGGGCTCACGGTGCAATGAAGTTTGAGGACCCCTGATATGGGCTATTTTCCTCCTGTCTGTAGTTTCCATAGCAGTTCAAAACTGTGGCATAGCCCGTGCTAGCCATGCTCATGCTCCCTTCTTCAGCTTTATGGTTCTGCCAGATCTTCTGCCTCTCCAGCAGCGGTCAAGTAACAGTTCACTTGTATTTTATATGTTTGGGGAGGTTTTTTGGGAGCGGGGGAATAGCAAGCACCCTTTCTCTCTCTCCTGGATTGGGTATTGACCAGTGGGTTGGTTTCAGATACCTGGTACCTCCCTGCCAGTCTCCTCTGCCTTTCCTCCCCCCTACTCCTATATCCCCCCAAGGCATGGCATAGCTATTGTGCAAACACTGAGCTAAATCAAAGTGGTGCCCTATTTGTGAGTCAACTTTTACAGGCCCTTTGGAGGGCAAATTGTGCCCTGCCTGTTCTCAGCCAGCTGACACTTGCACTGCTAGGGCACAGGGTTCTGAGTTGGACAGGCACGTTGGGTCCCCTGGCTCAAGAAACCAAGACTCCAGAAAAGAAATGCCCAATCTGGAGATGAAGAGCAGAGTAAGGAAAGACTCCAAAGAAAAAAAGGAGCATTTTATCCAATAAGCCCAAGGGATAAGGCCTGGGACAGAACAGGAATGGAGAATGAAAAAGCCCTTAAGGGGCCCCAGGTCCTGTCCCCAAGTCCTAAAATGAGTCGTAAGTTCCCTAGAAAGGGAAGCAGGGCTCATACCCAGGTTTCTTTCTTCTCGGGCCTCTTGAATCAGGGAACTCTGACTATTGACTGCCATCCTTGATGCAGGAGGAGCGGGACCCCAAGGGGAAGGACATTGAGGGAGACATATCCAAAGAGCTCAAGGCGCTGCATAAAGCAAGCTTCTAACGCCCTAGCCACAGCTGGATGTGCCGGGAACCCCAGGGAAAGGAACCATAACATCAACCTTTTGGAGATCAGAGCTGTCAAAATGAACCCAACGAAAGTTCCAGAACTACCTAGACAGCAAACTTGTTCTGGTCCAATTGGACAATATGGCTATTATGGTGTATAACAACAACCAAGGGGAATGAGGAATTTAACCCTACACACAAAAGCAATGGAGATAATGGAATAGGCAGACAGGACCCTCTCTTCCGTAAGAGCAATGCATATAAAAGGAAAGCTGAACCAAAAGGCAGACTGGTTCTGCAGGTGCACAGTCAGCAACACAGAATGATGTCTGAATCAGGGAGTCTTCACTCTGATTTCTCAGTACTTTACCAGGGAAGCAGACCCCAAATCCCTGGGGACGGATGCTGTTTTTGCACAAATGGTCACAAGGCCTGCTATACACATTCTCACCCTTTCCACTTCTAGGAAAAGTGATCCAGAAAATAAGGCAAGGAGAAACAAAAGTGAAAGTGTTAGCTCTGCACTGGCAAAAGAGACTATGGTTCTCCAATTATGATAGAACTGAAATTAGAACCACCATTGCAGCTACCAGTGAGACTAGAGATACTTTACCAAGACACATCCACCATCCAGACCCAGTCTATCTACAACGGACAGTCTGGCTATTGAGGGGGAAGCATTAGCTTCATTAGGGCTGTTTTCCAAAGTGATTGGAACTCTGTTCTTCTCCAGGTGAGCTTCAACTACCTGCCTGTAGATGCAAGCCATGTATTTCATGCCTGCATTACCAACTGGCAGCCACTGGGCTGGATCTGCACTGCGGGACGATTCCATCTGGCCCCCATGGAGGACGCTCTGCACTGTATGACCTGACCCGCACCATATGAGTGAGGTCATGCTGCATAGAGGGATGCCATTTTGGACCGCGTAAGGCATGCAAGTATTGTTGCATGCCTTACTAAAATTGTCATGACTTGCCACTTCAACACTAAAGGCCTAATACTCCATGTGGACAAGGTTTAGCTCGTGTCAAAAACAGCAAAAATCTCAAGGATTCTGATATTGCAGTTACCCCATACATATCAGAATTATGAGACACACAGAGCTGCAGAATGCTAAATTTCTTATCTGGCAATTACCTTTCTGCTAGCAACGTCTCACACACTTCTAAGCTCCCTGATTGGCTTCCTAGCCAAGGGACAATATTTAATTTTGATAGCTATGCTTGTAGGCTATAGCCTACTGTAGTTTACTTGTTCACATTGATGTTACTGTTACTAATCACAGCTTTAGAATGAATCATCTGGCAGCAAGCTGGAGAAGGTAGAGTGGCTAACATGGGCTGTCCAACAGCTTTGAACTGCCTCTGGAAACTGCAGACAGGAGGGAATAGCCCATATGTATCAGAGTTGTGGGAGATTCTGCTAGCAGAAAGGAAATTATCTGGTAAGACATTTACTGATCTTATACATTTGCACAGTTTAGGGTCAGATTTTTTTTAAAAGTAGGCACACAAATACATGCAATTTGTAGATGCAATGTTAATTTTCACAAATAAACTAACATCTTTGTAGTCTCCACTCAGTTAATTGTGTGCACAAATGTGCCAAATTATCCATTTGCAAGTGCAATTATCCATTTTGTGAGTGTGACTATTGTAATCAAATGCACAAATTAGATGCACAGTTGCATGTCCATTTCTTCGTGTTTTTATATATTGCCTTTGGTTGTAATATAGAAAATGGCACAGAAAATGGCAAAACCCTTTATTGATCAGGACACACAGACAAATGAACACAAGACACAGAGGATAGATTTTAATCAACAGGGTACAACTTTAGGTATTTAACACTGGGGAGGGGCATTCCTGTTCTCTGACGCCAGGAGATTATCTGAGTTCAGGATACCATACAACCAGTAATTTGGGGTAGACCTGCCTGTGCCTTCCCCTAGGACTCAATTCACTTCCAAATCTTCTTCATCTCCCCCTAATTGTGTGTGTGTGGGGGGGTAGAGATTACCAGGACCTCAGTCAGCGAAGACTTCAGGTCTCCCCTTTTTTCCATAGGCAAAAGGACCACCAGTGCAATGCTGGGTCCCACTTACTTCTGGAAGACTGGTCCTTTTTAGTCTTATCTGTGCTGGCCACTGAGGACACCGCCAATTAGTATCACATTTAGGGTCACATCCTGACCCACACTACTTGGTAGCGATTTCTAGAATTGCCAGCTTTGGTTGGATGAATTCCTGGAGATTTTATCACATGACATAATTTTTAATTAAAGATTAATCTTTCATTCCTGGAGACTCCAGGACAGTCCTTGAGGGTTGGCAACCATAGCGATTTCCTGCCTGGATCCAGTCCCTAAGGTCATGGAGCCAAATGTCTGCCCCCACATCAAGAGAGGAACTTTGTCACCCCTAAAAAGCTTGAGCCTTGAATATTGGATGTCTCTGTGTGTGATCTCTGAGCCATCTACTCTGAAAATTAAACTAGCCAGTTCCCAGTTAACATTTTTTTCAGGCCCTGGGCTGTATTGACAGCTTCCTGCCAAACTCGCTTTGCAAGCAACCTTGACCAAACCAGTCTTGTGTGTAACCTCCACTCTCTAATCAATTCCACATCCCTCTGAATGCTAATTCTTAAATTCAGTTTGGTGCAAGCCCCAAGATCATTTACACTAAGGTGAAAAATTAGGACATTTGGTGACCGCAGTCCGGCCATCGTCAAGTGAGAAGGAGCGTGAGCTGATCGGCCATATCATCACAGGCATACAGCTTCAGCCTTGAATCTCAGTTGTAATCCACCTGCTGACCTAGTCACCATCTCGCTGGCCCAATGCGCAATAGAAAGCTTGCAGATCCAGACATTGACCCTCCTCACAATGTCTCCTGCAATCACAAATGACAAGGTTAGTGTGGGTCCCTGGCATGGCCTAGCAACCTACTGGTAGGGTGAATATAGGTCCTGTAACACTCCGGTTTCCGGCACCCAGTTGCCCAGAACTGCCATTTGCATAGTGCAAGGGAGAGGGAAATGGCTAAAACTTCAGTACAAGGTTTGAAGCAGTTCAGTGAAGCACAGTGTAATTCTTCATTTTATGGTATGACAGTAGCCTTATATGTTTTGGTGCAGGATGTTCGATTCACTTTGGATCGTTGCAGTGCAGCTATCGTTTCAGAGATAGAGGGACCAGGTAAATGGTTGTCAACTGAAGACCGCACAGACTGTGAGGTCACGGAGACTATTCCACAAAGAGGAAGGTAACAGTGCACTTCTGGAGATTAACTGAAAAATAATTTAATATCTTTGAACATCTAATTTATAAAGATGAAAGGAGGGTTGTTAATGCTTCAGAAGACATCTGTGCATTTCTACAGTGTTTTCTATCCAAGGATCTCAAAGCGCTATACAAACATTAATGAACTAACCTACCTCAGAGTTTGTGATATGCTCAAGGTCATAGATCAAGTCCGTAGTAGATCCAGGAACAGAATCCATATCTCCTGTACTATGCCTTTACCACACGATTATTCTCCCTCACCCGACAGACACTCCTTAATTATTAAACAGTTATTGGACCTGTTACTCCAAACCTTACTAACAAATTTGTTCCATTGACTTTAAACGGAGCAGGGTTGGACCCCAACTAAATCAGATTTTATGTGCTCAATACTGTAAATCTTGTAAATTCTCAATTAAAACTAGTAACAAACATAAATGTGTAAGGGCAAATTTAGCTGTCAATTATACAAGTGTAAATCTGGAGTAATTCCAGCCCTACACTTCTGTGATTGTATGACTTCAGTAAGATTACCTTAATGGTGCCAATCTATATAACTGAGAGTAATTTGTAATCCTGAAGTCTGATTCGTAGATTGTAACACCTTAAAACTCCCATCACTTCAGTGCTAAACTTGAAAATGCCATATGTAATCCTTAGGGCCAAATTCTCTTCTGGGTGACTCCATTGTTTTCAGTGGAGTTACACTAGCAGAGAATTTGGTTTTTAGTTTTTCTTATCCTTGTAGAAAGTTGCCATTCCTCAAATTTATTCTTTGGAAATGCAAGAGTGGTGTTATTTATCTTCCCTATACTGCAGTGTATGTATTTTAAGGTAAAACATGCCCATTTATATTCATTTTTATTATGCATCTCACTGTTCAAAGGTATTTGGATGTGATCCAAGTTCTTCAGCTGGGTGGTGTAAAAGAATCAATTCCGTATTCATACCCTCAGTTACAGCACAAGCATTTTACTGGCTGCCTGCGCAATTTAATCTTGGATACTCAGGTAAGAGAGGAGGTGTCATGATTTTTGCATTTGTAAAGATGCATTACTTTTGGGTTTAGAGTTTTAGGAATTTTTTATGAGAAATGGGATTTGTATTCTGAAGATGTAGACACTCTTCTGGTTCTGATTAGTAATGGACTGACCCCATAAGGCTTTAGTAGCTTCCTGCAGGATTGGCCCTATAGTGCATCTCTTATTTTCAATGAGTTGCCTACATACTTATTTTTTACCCTTTTTTGAGCAATTGTTATATGTTCAGCAGCGGAAATGTATAAGATATGTCGTTTACATTGAATAGCAAATAGAGAATATAATGTTAAGGTCTTAGGCTGATGAGTCATTTCAAATAATGCTAAATCATGGGAAAGTAGTTGTCATTAGGACTCTTGAGTAGGCTGTAACCTCCACAAATTGCCATAAAGGTGATCATTTTGCTTAGCAATGCTATGAAGATGTAGAAGCTAGATAAATTTGTTACCATATATAAAGCAATAGAATATACCATTTATGGGTTTAATGACAGTTGGCATCTCTGATTCACACTGAGGCCAGCCAGCTTGATGAAATGTGTTGTCATTTGTGCTTCTCTGGCAATGTGGGAGTCCACTGGGGAACAGCAAAAGCCAGCTTCCAGTCTGTTATAATGTTGGTTGAACAGGTAGATGAAACTTTAGAGACACACATCATGGCTTCAGATACACATGTGCAGCTCCCATTAAAGTAAACCACCACTTGGGGTTTTTTCTATTAAATGTCAGATTCATCTCAGCTTATATCAGGCACAATGGTATTGGGTTTTGTTTTTTTTTCATGGATAGTATAATTAACATAAAAACCTCTCTCTTACCTGGAAGCAGATGTTTCTGTGAGACCCAGACTGTGCTGTTGTTTATCTCCTACTGTCCCACCTTCTATTGTTTATCCATCTATCCTGCCAGGTAACATTCCCTAACTCCCCCACCAGGAATTTCTGAATGTTAATGAAATATATATAGACCCATGCCAGCTTTATTTTAAATGCTGGAGTTTTCCTTTAGTCAGTGTGTGTTGCTTGAGAGTATCCGTATGCAAAATATGACCCTTGTTGTTTAATATTTAAAAGTCAAACATTTATTAAACATGTCAAAAACTAGTGCCTTTTAAAACAAAACATGGCTTCAGCTCTACAAAAGAGAGAAATTAGAATTATACAGACAGTGTGGTGTAGTGTAGCTATTGATCTCTGGGATAAAGTTTAACTGCTTGTTAAAATGAAGTCACAATGTTCTCTGATTTTCTCTTTAAGGTGTATGACCTTGAATCTCCTGCAGAGTCCCTGAATAGCTCCCCTGGCTGTGCACTGACAGATGGGAGCTGTGAGGCCACGGGCTCCTCTTCCTGTGGCATTCATGGGAGATGTCTTGGCGAGTGGGCCTCATTCAGCTGTCACTGTTTGCCAGGTTACTATGGCTACAGATGTGATAAAGGTGAAGTCTTTTTTTCTCTATGATGTTATTGATGGCTGTGATGGTGCAGTTTATGGAACAGTACCCTTAAGATGTTCACAATTAATGACACTTTTGATAAGGCTTTGAACATACTGATTGCCCAGGATCATATTCTAATTTTTTGGTTGGGTATTTTTTGTTAATCCCACCCCTCATTTTAATTCCTTTGTGAAATGTCTTCCTCATCACCAGATCGTCTCTTTTACACTGATGGTATCTATGCAACTGGGTGTGGTGTTCTGTCCTATCTGGTGGCACCAAGACCACTTAGAGAGAGGTGAGTCTGCTCTACAGCCTTAGCTAAGAGCCAGTTGACTTTTAGCTCATGCAGTAGAGGCTCATTCACTAAGCTCCAGAGGCTCCAGGTTCGATCCCGCCCGCCATCGACTAGGGTCTGTCGGTGTTACACACTCACTAATTGGGATGGGACAGAATCAGAATTGCTCAGCTGCGTGTCGTAAGCACTGTACTGCTAACATCAAAAGGATATTATTTTCTAGGGCCAAGAGGTCTGTGTTTTTGGTGTAGGAGGATCTGAGTTCCATCCCTGCTGCCTCCAGGTGGCCAATGTTTGCAGCAAAGTGACAACCATAAAGTCCTAGGTAGCCACAGATTTGTTACACTGATTTAAATGTGTCCTCATCCTCTTCCCATTGTCTTGGTCAGAGACTGTGGGCAGACAGGAGAGACTGTGTTTGATCTGCATCCTGAAGCAGGAGTTCAAAAAGGAATTCAGGCGATTGCTGGAGAAAAAGAAGAGTTAATTGCGCACAAGTAAAAGGCATTTCCATTGTGTTGCTAAATGAGGCCTTATCTAACTTGTGTTAATTTTAAAGGCGCTGCTGTAAACATGCTTTAAAAACAATTAAAATATTCATTTCTAGTTATGGAGCTACATGGACTGGTCCTTGGTCAGCAGGCTGGGAAAAGAGGAGGAGTGCTGGGGAGGCACTGGGCTCAGTCACTTGGGTAGGGATCCCTGTGCAGAAAATATGCTCAGTCCCTCGGGGAAGGAGCAGTGTGAGGGAGGACCTCCTGTTACTTTCTGTTAACCCCCTCTGAGCATTTTAAACAGCAGCATTAACAGGATCCAGATGGAGATGCGCTTAACCCTACTCAGTGGAGGAATCTACCATGTCTTTGAAAATGAAGGCAGGGAAGAGCTACTGGGAGAGCAGTGGCAAAGTCTTGAAGGACTTCCCCAAAAAGGCATGTTATGTCAGCACTGGAGACCATTTCACTGGGCTGTTTACACTAATTTGGAGAAATTCTTTATTTTACTTACTTCGCTCTTTTCCTGCTTAGGGTAATTTTTAAAAGGTTTTGAATTTCTTAGTTGCCAAAGAATACTCCTTTGGGCCAGGGAGCCACATTCGGTATCTGCTTCCCGTTGCTGTGCCTGCCCGCAGGACGCTGTTAGAGGTGACGGTCAGGACACGACAGCCCAATAGTGTCATCATGAGCATGGCTTCCCGAGCCAAGGATGAACACATCACCCTGCAGGTTAGTGAATAGTCTTGGACACACAGCACAGAGTGAATTCAGTTCCAGCTCATGTGTAGCCCAGTGAAACATGGATAAGAGAGTACTTTTGTGCTGTACGCTGCCCTAGCAAGTAAAATACTACTTGAAAATCTGTACTGTACAATTCTGTTAATTCATGCTCGTAAAGTGGGCCTGATTCTCCACTAGTTAAACTGACTGTACACTTGTGTCATCCCATTGGCTGCAGTGGAGTTACATCGGTGTACAATGGGATCAGAACAGTGATCCATCTAGTCCTGTGTCTCCATCTAATATCCCATCACAGGCCATTGGGCCTATTTACCATGAATATTTAATTACCAAAACCATGTTATCTCATCATACCATCTCCTCCATAAACTTATCAAGTTTAAATCTTAAAGCCAAATAGATCTTTCGCCCTCACTGCTTCCCTTGGAAGGCTATTCCAAAACTTGGACTGAACTGGCAACATAGATGTGACAGAATCACATTCCTAACCCCCTGAGCCAGTCCGTTGTCTTTGTCTAAGTTTAAGTAAACATTTTTGTCAAGATAGTTCATTAGTTAAAAGAAGTTTGGTTGAAGTAACCTGACAGATCAAATACAGGACTGATTGTGATTTTCTTCCACAAGGTTGTTCAGGGATTCTTAATGGTCTCATATAACCTGGGCGATGGAGACTATGCTGTAAACCTTCCCTCCTACAACATTGATAATGGTGAGTGGCATCATATCACCCTGGAGAGAATTGAAAACGAATTTACCCTTCGCCTTTATGAAGGAGGTGGGAAGAGAGAAATCCTGAGAGCAGCAGGAGTATGCAAAGAGATTGTGATTGATCCCAGTAGGTTGGTCCTTGGAAACACCTACCCTGTCAATCAGAACCGAAGTTTTCAAGGTAAGGAACTCTTGGTTTAACTGGGGCATAAGAATGTAGAAGGCCTATTGGTATGATGTGTGCACATTAAGTGAAGTTCACTTTCTCGGCACAAAGCCTGAGTTGAACGGATTTTTTGCAAGGCAGCTTTGTGGGGATTTGTCAAGAAAGTCAAAATCCACCCATACTAGGGGAAAGGTACAGGAAAAGCCCCATCCACAGCTTATACTTTAGCCACTGGGCTAAAACAAGGGCAGTGACTCCTGCATACCACCTATCCAGAGGTTTGTGGCAACAGGTTCTGTGTATAATTGGAAATCCACTGGTTTCAACCCCCTCCAGTCGTACTGCAAATTTCCCTCCTGAATTAGATATGCAAGCCTGGATCTGCCATGTGCATCCATTTTGCAGCTGCCCAAGCCTAAAAAGCAGAACCGTAGCAGTTCTCTACATTTGGGGCATCTGTTGCCCCTACACTGCTGGGTGAATTACCTTCTTGTGAGAAGTATTGTTCATTGCTAGGGCCCTACTAAATTCACAGCCATGAAAAATGTGTCACAGACTGTGAAATCTGGTTTCCCACTGTGAAATCTGGTCTTTTGTGTGCTTTTACCCTATACTATACAGATTTTACGGGGGAGACCAGCGTTTCTCAAATTGGGGGTCCTGACTCAAAAGGGAGCTGCAGGTGGAGTCACAAGGTTATTTTAGTGGGGTCATGGTATTGCCACCCTTACTTCTGCACTGCCCTCAGAGCTGGGCAGCCAGAGAGTTATGGGCCAGGCACCCAGCTCTGAAGGCAGCATCCCACCAGTAGCAGCAGAGATGTAAGGGAGGCAATATCATACCAGGCCATCCTTACTTCTGCCTTGCTGCTGGCGGTGGCTCTGCCTTCAGAGCTGGGCTCCCGGCCAGCAGCCACCGCTCTCCAGCTGCTCAGGCCTGTAGGCAGCGCCGCCACCAGCAGCAGCGCAGAAGTAAGGGTAGCAGCACCGCAACCCCTCCCCACCAAACTCCTTTTTGCGTCAGGACTCCTACAATTACAACACCGTGACATTTTGGATTTAAGTAGCTGAAATAATGAAATTTATGATTTTTAAAATCCTGTAACCATTGAATTGACCAAAATGGACCATGAATTTGGTAGGGCCCTATTCATTGCACAGCACATTGCAAAACAGATTTTCTTAACTTTAAATGCTGCTAGGAAAACAGCAATAGGCTATGTGGATTTTGGATTACTGAGGCTCAGGTCTCCCAGCTGAAAGATTATAATGGTGTCAACTGGAACTTCCACTAGGACAGGCTAAAATGTTCCTTAAACTAGAGTTAAGGTTTTAAATATGTATCAACAACTGATTGAAAAAGGTCTTAATATAATGTTGTAGATTAAAATGCAAACAACTCTCATGAAAACAGAAAATGCGAAGTTAAGGTTACAAAAAGGGGAAGCAGAGAAACACGGAGCCATGGGTACCAAAACCAACCTTTACTGTGCCCTCATATTTCCACTCATCCTCCATGCAGGTGTGGGATTGTACTGTATCTTCAATATTGGCATACAATCCACATACCCCACTACACTGTACAATACTGCACAGACAAACGTATAATCTGTGCATCACACATCTGCCATCTTCGTGACCAGAGGTTGGCCTTCAGTTAATCCTCCTGTGACAAGACAGTAACATCTCTGGGGAGAGAAGGGATGCTCTGGTGGGTGAAACATAGGAGAGGGAGTCCCAAAACCTGGTGTGACATATATGCACCTGGGTCCTACATTCTGTTTACAAATCCAGTCAGTATTGTAATTTTTTATTGGTAGTGCATCCCCAGCCTCCTCAGTCATTATTGGTCTTTTTTTTTCTTGTATGAAAGAGAACTTTAATATAGTTCTTTTTCACACACACACCCTGAGACACAGGTAAACACTGGAGGAGCACACTCTCTTTCCTTCTTGCGATTTGAACCCTCCCTTAGAAATCATAGTAAAATGGTGAATTGGTAACTGGCACAGGTGTCTTTCACTCAATCAGATAGGGAGCCGGATAATAATCGGGATGCAACTCCAAAATTTGGATATTGGGATCTGGCCCATATCTAATGGGATGGATCAGACTCCCCTAAAGTTTTGGAAAATAACTTTGTGGCTTCGGCCCATCTCTAAATATACCATATGCTCAGTCTGATAGTAATGACAGCTGTTTCAAATAGTACTTCTTGCTGAATAGCTTTCAAAACCCAAGTCCCTTTTGTTTTTTGCCTTAGGATGTATGAAGGATGTCAGATTTAATAACTACAGGCTGCCTCTGGATACTCATACTAAGGAGCTGGTGTCAGTATTAAGTGCCCAAGGAGTGAAAGAAGGCTGCTCTTCAGAGGCTTGTAGGAACAACCCCTGTAGCCAGCCATTTATTTGTATTGACTTGTGGATGATGCATGAATGCAGGTAATTGGGGGAAGCAAAAGCATAAAAAATGCCACGGCAACGTGGGAGGGTTGGATGCTGAAAAGTATGTAAGTT
Source organism: Caretta caretta (assembly GCF_965140235.1). Taxonomy (NCBI): domain Eukaryota; kingdom Metazoa; phylum Chordata; order Testudines; family Cheloniidae; genus Caretta; species Caretta caretta. The sequence continues at coordinate 23,235,463 of NC_134217.1, read as the reverse complement.
GAATCTTGCCACTAGAAAGTCCTCTGTATTGCATCATCCAGTTAAAACGACAGTGAAATACAGGGCCAAATTTTACCCTTGTTTATGCCTCTGCAACCTCATTAGCTTCAGTAGAGTTTACTGATGTAAATCAGAGCACAGTCCCTTTCAACCAGCTCCTCAACTGGTATAAAATGGTGTATCTCCAATGACTGCAATTAAGATAAACAGATTAACACCAGCTGAGCATTTGGCTTTCTGCTCTATTAAAGCTGCTCATGGAGTATTGCAAATACAGAACAATTTGACCCACTTTCTGAAAACTGAAATTGGGAAGTAATATGGAATGACTGTGCTACTAGATTTCTAAAATGAGCAGCTCTGAAGATAGCCTGGATATAAACATTGTTTTTGTGTGTCAGATGCCCTTTAAACAGTAGAAAATGTTAGGCATAAATCAGAGGATATGATCTATAGTGAATGCTGTATCTTGTCATACTAAGTTCAAGCAGGAGTGCTACCATGTGCATTCATTATTATGGGATAATCAAAATTGTGACAATGCTTGAAGTGACTTTTTAAAAAACACAAAACCCTGTTTCTCAAATCAAGAGAGTCAGTCACCTTCAGAACATATTTTCCTGCAAAACCTAAAGGGGCTTAATCCATATTCAGAGTTAACTCCTGACAAATTTAATACCTTAAAACAAAGAAACAAACAAAGAAGACATCTGAACCTAGCTCAAAAGTATATTTTATAACCAGGAGAAAACTGAAAACATGAAAATACTTGTGTTTAGGCTGACAATCTATCTGACAAGGTACAGCTGGATGCAGTTTCGAAGAGCCAGAGTGTTTCTAAAAATTATGGTTTAAGATGGAAACATCATCTCATTCTTCATTCTAAGGCTGGCTTCACTGCAAAATTAACTCCAGTTACCTCCACCGAGTTAACACCTCTTGAGTTAGCCTAGCGCAAATGAATGTAGTCATGCTGCGAAACAGCAGAGTGATTGTTAGCCGTTGATGAGTTGTGCTAGCTAACTAGAGCTGTAGCCTGTACCCCCTGATGTGCCAGCTGACTCAAGTTAAAAGCACCAGCACTCTCAAGTAATGGGGTTTTTTCTGTAGATGAGACTCGAGTTAGGAACACTTGAGTTACAACTGGAGTTAATTTTGCAGTAAAGACAACGCCTTTGTATACTACTCTACTAGCACTGTTCTAATAAGGAGAATTGTAGAGATGTTTTTTGTCACAAATGCTTTAAATCTCTAGAGGCTTGGAGATTCACTGAGCTGGGGAAAACATAGGAGAGGTTAACATCATTTTATGGCACTTGGATAGAGCTGCAAATCCTGCACTTGATCAAACACTTGCTCATGCAGGTAGTTTCACTGGAGCCAGTGTGACTACTGGCATCCCCAAGTCCATTCACACAAGTAAGGGTCTGGAGGAGTGAGCCTCATTATTTTCATCTATGTTTCACTGAAGAGAAAAACTCTTTTAGCCCCTTCCCTTACTTCACTGAGACTATTCATGTGGGTAAGCACTGCAAGAGTAGGAGCTACCTTGGCATAAAACAACTCAGAAGACTGTATTCAGATTAGGGTGACCAGATGTCCTGATTTTATAGGGACAGTCCTGATTTTTGGGTCTTTTTCTCACATAGGCACCTATTACTCCCCACCTCTTGTCCCGATTTTTGATGCTTGCTATCTGGTCAGCCTAATTCAGATATACAGCATGTGTCCCAAGGCTAGTATAGGGTTTTCAGTGCTCTCTTTCATGTCTGCTGACTGTTATCAAGGATTTTTGTTGGTTTACTCTGCTTTTGTCTTTCCAGTTGCCCTCCGGGACATCTGATCACAGAGAATGCCACAGGCAGGCACTGTGTCCATACTGTATGTGCTAAAAGACCCTGTAACTTTGGCACGTGTATCTCCCAGTCTCCAACCAAGTTCCGATGTCATTGCCCTGATGGCTATACTGGCCGTTACTGTGAAATCACACTGGCAATCTTTCACAAGGATGCAGGCTTGAGTTTCAGTTCCATGTTTGCCATCTGCATTTGCTTTTTGGCACTTTTAGGTAGTTATGGCAACTACATCTTATACTACCTTTGGTGATTTAATTTATCTGTTCTCCGTTGGACACTGATCCATGTTGTCTTTCTGTGAAGAATTTGCTTCCTTGTGGAGACTGGACTCTGCCTTTACTGTTTTGTCCTTCTCTCTATTTCATCCACCAACACTGTCACTTTTCATCCCCCTGTGCACAAAAGTTATATTGTTAATTGGCATTGATTCAGCTGAGGAAAGCCCTTGCAGTTTCCTGATTTTGTGGCATTTCATTGCCAAGAAACTGTTCAGAAGGTACAGGTAGATGCAAATTCAGTCAAAGCTAGAAAAAAAATTGCTAGGAGAAAGTCATTATTTAAAATGCAGCCTAGGCATGGAATAGATATTTCAGCCCATGAGAATAGGGTGACCAGACAGTAAGTGTGAAAAATCGGGACAGTGGGTGGGGGGTAATAGGAGTCTATATAAGAAAAAGACCAAAAATCGGGACTGCCCCTATCAAATCGGGACATCTGGTCACCTTACATGAGAAATAAATTGTCACTGAGAGAAGACTTTGGCCTCTGGATCCAGGCTAGGAGCATGTTTATTTTTAATATCTGGCCAATTGTAAGTTATCACAATGTAAATAAATCAGAAGTTGCTGTTTTTTTATAAGAATTTTTGTTATACTTGAGTATCTCAAAATCAGATTCCATTAAAAAAATTGGCAAAGGATTGTTGCATATGGTAAGATCTATATATCACATTCTGGTAAACTGAAGAATGAAAATTTAAACACAGAAATTTCAAAATAAAACTTATGACCAATTTATAAAAATGTTCATTCTCACAGCAAGTACATTTTAAATTTTATACAATAAAGGCCCTGTCCTGTTCTTATTGAAATTGCTGTGGAGTTTTGCCATCGACTTCAATAGGATCAGGACTGGGCATTAAGAGAGGATTTTATTGTGTGTGTTTTACAGTGGAGATGGTAACACACTGTCTACAAGTTTGTATTTACATAATGTTAACAAACATCTTCAATGTAGTAGACATTTTTACAGTTTTCAGCATGTAAATTGCAACTAAACACAATTTTTCTAATTATTTAAATTTGCAGATGTTAAGGCATAAAAATGTGCCTGAATTATTTTTTCTAATAAAGTGTGTGAGACACAATCTCTTCCCTTTGTCTCATGTTGTCTTATGCTTCATTTCTGTTCTTGTTCACAGAATTGTATCTGTTCCTCAGAACTCATCTGCATCAGTTTTTGTTCTACATCTTTGTATGCATTTTCTGTTAAGCATCAAGTCTGTCCAAGTCAGTACGGTAAACAGATATTTTAGTCTCAAATAACCATTTCTGCATGCTATTCAGTTCTTCAGTTGTTACTAACTTTGTAATAAAGGAAAACCTCAAGGCCTCTCCTTCTCCCTTTGATATCACTTGTAACTACACTTACTGTTAATGGAAGTAATGCTCAAAGCAAAAGGAGAGCTGACCTCTACAGCTGCAGATGATTTTATGGACTTGGCTTTTAAAGGGCCTGAATCCTCTCTCTTTATACTGGCTTTAAATCAATATACCTACTTTGGCCCAAATCCTTGAAGGTTCTTAGGCATCTAACTTCGATTGAAATCAGTGGGAGTTAGGCATCTAAATAAATGCCTTTGAGGATATGGGCCACTGATTTCAATTAAGTTACTTCTGGTTTACAATGATGTGAGAGCAGACTCTGGCACTTAGTGTGAAGACTGAAGCCGTTCTACCATTTCAGTTCTGACTTCAGTCTGGCAGTGCAATATCCAGTGATAGTTACTGTCTTTAGCAGACTGCAGTATTTTTTTAAAAAATGTGTTATTCTCTGCTTCATTTCTGAATGATCACTCTCTGCTTCACTCCCATGTGCGCACACAGTTCTGTTCAGTGGTGCTTTCCTGTGGACTCGCTGGAAGAGTCACAAAGGTTTGAATGGAGGAGTTTACCATGTCTCTGCCTATCATGATGACTTGGAGGACATAAGAGAAAATATCCTCAACTATAATGAAGAAGGGGGTGGGGAGCAAGATCAAGTAAGGATCACTCCATTAAATGAATATGATACAAGAGGGCTAGTGGTTCTCCACACTAATGAAATACAGTGGTTTCAGTTGTACTTTACCCTTAGCCACCGTGCTGCTGGTTACATTACCGCAAGCAACCGATGAACCTATTTGTAAGGTTGCATGTGTTTTTTTTTTTTACAAATGGATACATAAAGGTCTATAAAAGTTTAATTTGCCTTAAAGCTGAAGTACCTGTGAGTGATTATAAATGCTTGTAGGATGAGTTTAGCAGTTAAAGAATTTATGGTTGATCCTTTTCTGGCTTCATGCTCTGGAGGTTCTGCCGTTGTCAGTGGCAATTACTGCTATAGCGATAAGGTTTTCGAAAACTCTAACATGAAATCTTCAGGACCACCTCTTTTGATGACACTTCTTACCACATTTTGTGTGTTATTAGAACATGACTTATTACACCTTAAAGTCTCTCAGTTTTTATTCATTAAGGGATGCTGGTACTATCCTTGTTTTAGCTAAAGCTTTTTAGCTCTTGGAATAAAATAGCAGGGCCCCTTGTGTTCTCCTCTCTCCTGGGAAGAGAAGCAAATACCAGAGTATAAAACTGTTTTTGTACTTTTAATATACAACACGCCACACCAAACAGGTTATTCTCACATTTCTATTTGTCCTGCACATGGATTACCGGAGTTTTAGCTTATATTGCTATTCAGAAGAAATGTAACAGATAATTACAGATTTGTTAATTTTTTAAAAAAAGATAATTTTGCTGAACATTTAATGTTTGTTATGTCAGAAACAGTAAGAGACTATTGCCTGTTTTAAAACACTTCATTTTATCCAGTGGAAGGTGCAACAGTATTTCTGAGCTTATGGTTGGCATGCCATGAGTGCTACAGAACAAAGAAAACATAACTTTAACATAGTTTTAAAATCTGAATATTAAACTTCCAAATAAATAAGCACGCAAAGAGTTCTTATGCATTAACATTTCTATTGAACATTTATGGGAGCCAGCTGAAAAAATAATCTCTCACTTGTAAAATGTCCTCAAATTTTTGATGAATTACTGTGAATGCATTTTAAATACCTAGGGGGATATTTCGCAAGTGGCATATGGAATTATGTTCACAGATTCTGTTAGTTTTAATAAGATTATTTCCTCTGCTACATTTGCCACACATGGTTCATACATTGAGGAAATAGTGTTTGTATGACAGGTCTACAGGAGTTTCCCTTAGAAGAATTAAAGCATGTTCTTTTCATAAAGCAGCAAAATCCAAACAACCAAATGACCCCCAATCAAAGATGATCTTAAAGTGTGGAAGCACACAGAGAAAATAACATTGACCACCCTGAGATCTTGTTTACTGTAGGCCATTTCCAAATTAATCAGCTTTTTTAAACCGTGGAAACCTTGGTCAAAATCTTCATAAATGGCCACTGATTTTGGGTGCCTAATTCTTGGTGCAGAATTTCAAACCTGAGCACCCCAGAACTTCATAGGAATTAAATGGGTGCAGTCCAATGTTATCTTAACAAATGAACATAAGAGTGTATGCACAGTCGAGAGACCATGTATGAATTTGTTAGCTTGAGGGCAAACCTGGAGAAACAAATGGGTATCCGTGTTGAGTTTCTATATTTGTAATGTGGGGAATGTGCCTTAGAGGAATAAGAATTTTACAGAAAAAAGTACACTGCTGGGTAAAATACTTAACATTGTTTGGTGTTGAGCTAACACTGGCTGGGAAACAAGGGGCAAGGATAATCTTTGGGACTGTAAATTGCCTGATAATGATGTGTATAATTAGAAGAAATGGTATCTATCATTTTATTTTAAGAAACAGAAAAAGCAATGAAACAGGATTTTAATATGACCAACTTCACTGAAGTCCCGATCCTTAACTCTACTCAGGCACACTCCCACCTAATTTGGGAAGGGCCAAAAATGGCAGCTAGCCATTTTGGGAGTTTTGCCTGAGTAAGAAATTCACCATGAGGTCACACAGTAATTATACATAGTGTACACTTATTTAGTACCTTTCATCCTGAAGGGAAACATGAACGTGCTCAACATGCCATCTAGATATCAAATCAACCATCATCAAAATACAGCCACTCCTCTGGAATGGAAATAAGGCAGTTATTCTGTGTTACTTTAAAGTTTTGGAGTCCAATCCTGCGCAGGATTTCTTAGGAGCAGGCGCTCTTACTTTTTACAACCGTCTCTCCCTGACTGAAACGTAGCATAGAGCTAGTCTACAGTAGCTGCACCACTGTAGCGCATTGGGCAAAGATGCTCTGTGCTGATGGGAAGTAAGCTCTCCCATTGGCATGATAAAACCACCTCCGCAAGAGGCGGTCGCTATGGTGATGGGAGAAGCCCTCCCGCCGACATAGCCATGTCCACACCGGTGCTTAGGTCAGTGTAACTTATGTCACTCGAGGGGGTGGCTTGTTCACACCCCTGATCGTCATCAATTATACTGACAAGTGCTCGTATGTACAAGCCCTAAGATTAGGATAATCTTTTTTTTAAGCACAATTTCACTGATGCAAAGGTAGTATTTTGGAATGTACACACTGACGGCTCTGACTGATGGTCTCTAGCTTTAGATAAAACGCATGAGACGTTCAAAGAATTATTATTTAGCCACATAAGAGGTTCTGCATAGCATAGGCACTTCAAACACATCACTCCCCTCAGGGCCTGCCAATGTGCCTAGAAAGACCACCTCTTGGACTGAAAAGATAACCCACATAATCTGTGCTTTGTCTATTTTCTGAAACTCACATCAAGGCTGCCACCAATTAGTGTCTATTGAACTGGTTGTTTTAGTGATGAAGACAGTTGTGCACTTGGAACTGGACTGAAACTTCAAATAACTGTCAGACAGGAATAGCATTTCAACCACTGCAACAATGGCCAGCTTTAGAAACAAAAGATTCTTTACCCTATTGCCAGCCACCTGACCCACACACTCCTCCCACTTCCAAGGGAGCTAACTAGCTCCACAGGCCAAATAAATTTAACAGAAATCCAACTGGGAAGTGGTTCAGTCATGTGTTCAGCCCCATACCGTCCAATCTTGAATGTAACACCTTTCCTTGAAAGCTACATATCCACTTCTCACCCCCGGCCTCGTGACTGGGTTCAGCAGTGTTTGATGAAAGGCCAAGCAACAGCCAAATCTGAATCAGAAAACTGGAGGTAGTTTAATCATCTTTCTTTAGCTACTAAGAGAAAATTAAACTTCAGTTTGAACAGGCTGCCTATGAATCAGCACTGTTGGCAGAAGTGGCAAGAAAGAAGGAAGTAGACACAAATCTGAAGCAAAGTTTGTTCACGTCCATAAAGATTTTACCCTGCTCAATACTATAGAAAAAATACATTTTTTTTGAAAAAACAAATACAGTGAAGGTAAACCTAAATGTCTCTGTTACAGCTGCATTAAGGGAAAGCTGCATTTGCTCACTGACACCTGTAAAGTGGTCTTTGGCATTCCTGTAGCTCTCCCCATGCACTGCAATTAAATTAATGGGCCAATAAAGTGCACCCTGGATTGTCTTCATGCTCTAGTGTGGTGTTCAGATCAAACCTAAGACTATTTGTGAATGTTTTCTTTCCATGCCAACAATATGGTTAGTCCATTAAAGCATAAAAAGTTGGGGGCTACAGTGACTGTTCATTTAACAGGGATGATTTCTCACTCCAGGATGCTTACAACATGGCAGAACTCCAGCGGTCACTTCAGACTAGCCCAGCCTATTCTCTTTCTCTCTACAAGAAGAAAGGGAAGCCATCAGAGCTGAACTGTTCCTTGAGCGGCAATGTGGCACCTAGCCCACAGGAGCAGCTAAAAGCATCTGCAACTAGAAGGAGCTCCTCCTTTACCAGTGAAGACTTTGGTCGTTATCTGTCAGATGTTGTTAGGGATGCTGACCAGCAGCCCCAGGCCTTGCCCCATGATTCGCTACAGGTATATTACACAGAGGGAGAGAGCTCAGTAGCCAGCAGTCTCAGTTCCCTGGATTCCTCTGGACTGGATGAAGAGACTGTGTATGATGACATGAAAGAGTGGGGACCAAAGTTTGAGAAATTAAGTGAACTGTATTCACACAAAGAGACAGAGGACATATAGATTCCTATGTTTACTATGCTTGAAATTCTGAAAGCAAGCATGAGGGGCTATTCAGTTTTTCATGCACTTGCTACTTTGATATATTTTATTCCACAGAATTTTATTCCTCTTCAATTTGATGGGTGAGGAGGGATGCAGTCCAAATGCCCCCTAAAGAGCCTTTGTTTGTATCTAGAAGATAATGTTCCAAAATAAACTAGGAGTTAAAACTCCAGACCTCTTGGCCTTTTCCCTGTTTGACCAGCAACTAAATTGAAAAAAACAAATGAGAACTTGGAACACCTTTTAAATAGTAGTAATTGGTGTATGATGCTGAGAAGTAAACATCTTCTACACTAATATTAATAAGGAAGGGCTTCCCATATGACGCAGTCTTTGTGTTCTAACATGTTAACTTCTAGAATGCAAAGAGAAGCCAGGGCTAGACATGTTGCATTCACATGATGCTCTGTGGGACTTTTATCAATTGTCTGAAAAGTGTGTACTTTGTTCTCCTCTTCCTGGCCTAAAATGTAAATTGTACCGCATACACTCTTGTCCTATGAATTAACTTAGCTTGAACAAAATGTTCACTTAAACATAGTAGCCCACACTCCAGTGGTGTTGCCTGGGTCTAGCTAATGGCAGAATTGGGTCTTACCTTTGGTTATAACTTAGTGACTTGGTTATAACTTAGTAACTTAGTGCCATGGTACAAAGAAAGAGGCTGAACCTGAGCCCAAAGCATGAAGTCAGTTTCTTATAGCCAAACCTTTCATTTGGTGTTAGTTGATTTTTTTTTTTTTTTTAAATGATCAACTAACTATTTAGGAATTTTGGTGACAAATACCAGAACCCACTTAAAGCTTACAAAACAAGAGCTGATTTTCTTTGTGTAATACCCAAGAACCAAGATTAAGGACAAACCTGAGCTACATAGTTTAAATCCAGATCCTTTTTCCAAAACTTGGGGCTGCAGATCCACTGTTCTGTTAAAACGCCATCTTACAGAATTGTGGTCAAACTGCCAAGCATGGAGACAGATTTGGACTTAAACGTCACCAGTGTGAGGCTTTGGCGCCACTGTTCCAGTTTGAGCTCTTTGAACACATGTAGATAAACCTGCACCTCTAAACATGTCAGACCATATCCTGATCTTGTTTGTGCCTATGCAACCTCCCTGACTAGAATGTGGCAGCATGGGTGTGAGCAAGAGCTGCATTTTGCCCTTGTCTGAGGGTTTAGAGAAACAAACTCTTTCTGGGAAGAAAAAGAATGCTTTCAGTTAGAAGAAAAACTTTCATTTTGTTTCCAGGTTAATAGTTTATTCTTTAATGGTGTTGGAAAAAGTGCCCCTCTTTGAAAGCCTAGCTGACTGAAGGCAGTTATACCTAAAATGAATCTCCCACACCCACTGGTGTCCCAAAGCTTAGAATTTTGTAATAAACAAGACCCTGCTAGAAGGCTAATTTGAATCGAGGCTAATTTCCCAAAAACATAAACTGAGTAGCAGAATACCAGAACACAAAATGCTGGCTGACAACCTATCACAGCAATAATGCAGCACTCAGAATCTGGCAGTGCTTCTAAGAAAATCATAATCATCTGCAGGGGAAAACCCCCACCATCATGGCAATCATAGTAGGTGGAACCCTTCAGTCAAAAGAGATGGCTTTATGATATGTTGCAAACTGATCAAGCCTTTTGAAACCACTTTCTTTGACTAGCTAGCATGCTGAATGGGATTTCTGGCTAAACAATTAATATTGGAAACTGACACTGCTCTGTACAATACATTTCAATCTTCTTTCTTGGGTCTGCATTTGTATTTATAAACTGATACGAATGTAAAGTCAAGTTTAACTTACTTCAGCAACAGCACAGCTAGGAATATGTTCTGTTTCTTTGACGTTGAGAATGTGAATAAAGTTTGAGTGCTGCATACTTTTTTCTGTACATGACACATAAAACAATAAGATATGATGCTATGAGGAAAGCAAGAAGAGATGGGAAATTAAGAAGCTGGAAATGGAGAAATGACAGGGGGAGGGGGAGAAATTAACTAAGATATTGACATTAATGTCAGGATCTTGAAGCCATGAAAGCACCAAGTAAAATTTTCAGAAGCCTTAAATTAATTAGGAGCCCAACTTGCATTTTCAAAAGTGATTTTGGGGCTTCAGAGTCTACATCTCCTGGGAAGTCAATGGGACTTAGGCTTCTAAGTCAGTTAGGCACTTCTGAAAATTTACCCCATACCATTTTAAAAAGTCACTTGGATGTGTGCCTAAAGACCTTTGAAAATCTGACCCTTATGAGCTCAAGTCCCATTGACTTGCAATAAGATTTGGGCTCTAAGTGCCTAAGGCCCAGATTTTTAAAGGTATTTGGGCACCTCACCCTGCTGAAATCAATGGGAGTTGGGTGTCTAAATTCCTTTACCTTTAAAAAAGTGGGCCAGAGTGACTTTTAAAAATTTTATCCTAATGTTTATAAAGTGTCCTGGGACACACTTACCTTTATGAAAAAGTAGAGAAAAATAACTCAGGCTCTCTTCTCCCACTTAGCGGTGATATTTATTGTGAAATCCTTTTCAGTTAAACTGTTGAAATGATTTTGAAAGTATCTAATATTTAGGCAAAAATTAGACGTCACATCTGGACTATCAGAGTGGTGAAATTCCAAATAGTGCAGGTTGAAGAGCTAGCAATGGCCTTCCCCCAAATTCACTGTCGTCACCCAGGAGGAAGGAACTTCACCTCCCCATTTCTTTTGTGTATATGACAGAGGGAGACACCTCTAGCTTGGGTGACAGTGGACAGAATGTCTGTGTTGTATTACAGTACAGAACATTTTTTGCTATCCACCTGAAACAGGTGCATCAATTTTGAGGCACCAAACATTATTCCGGACTCTTGCTGCAACAAGACAAAAAAAAATCCCTTAAAACCAAAATCACCATGCTCACCTGAATATGGGTCACTACAGATCTGTCAGGCTATATTGATTTGCACATATTTCTCAGTTTAAGTCAGAAATGCACATGCAATATCTTGCCCTTACAGACATACTGTGCATTTGTGACACTTGCTGGAAAATTTTGTGCCCAGAAACCAACTAATGGATTACATTCTCCAGTGATGTAGCCCTTTCATCTGGAAAAGATAAACTAGGAATACTTTACTCACTCTTAATGTTTTTCATTTTCAGAGAGTACTTAGTCCAAATATAATTTTACTGATAAACACTTAAAATATTTTACTTAACTGTTTCAGAAAACTGTGTGAAAGAAATGTTCGATTAAATAAATATATTGCAATTGTAAACAAGTTGAGTATGTTGGGTTCTATGTATTTTATGACTGTAGCAGTCACAGACTGTACAAATGGAGGTAGATATTCACTAAAATCCTACTCCCCTCCAAGAGCAAAAAATACCCTCCCAGTGTTTACCACTGACTCTGCCCCCAAATTCCTTTCCTCCACAACTATGATATGCTGTCATTTTGGTTGTGTTTTAAATCTAATTTAGCCTGTAAGCTCCTTGGGGCAAGGACTATGTCATTTTATTTGCCTGTAAAGTACCAGGCACATTGAAGGCACTGTATTAATAATAAATATTCTATATCTGATATGTCCTAGTTATATATATTCTGTTGGGTTAGCTGCTTGGACCTAGATTATTATCCATCAAATGAATCTTGATCCTTGTTCACAAAGACAAAACTGCCACTGTTATCAGAACAGTTACTTTAGGATAGTGCTCATAATACTGAGCATATTCACCATGCTGGTCAATATTATTTACTCTTCCTAGCAGAAACTAGTTTTGGTTTGATGAGCAAAAAAGAGGCACAAGGTAGCTACAAACACACTTTAGTGGTGATGCATACATAGGCCTACTGTATGAGCTTAAATATAGATGACTGGAATAAGTGTGGCTTCGGTTAGCCTGCTCCCAACTTGATCCATACACACTAAGAACAGAGTTTGGTATAAATGTTTTTTTCCCTTACAACACATTGATTTGTTTCTGAAATTTGTGATTCAAGACAAGTGACCATGCACACTGTAAGAAGCTGACTGGCATATTTATATATATATATAACACACAGTCTCAGCACTTAGAGTGCATGCAGAATAATACAAAGGTCAGATAGTATGAAAATCATTAACAGAAAGAAATGCTCAATGAACATAACATAAATATCCTTAATGGCCGTAATAAGATATAATTGTTTGCAGGTGTCATTCCCTAATTTAAAAAATCCACCTTTCCTACTACTAGAGTTGCTAATAATTCATTTATCTGCTTCAATTAGTATGTTGCTGTTCTAATTACCATGCAATCCCTGAAATCATGTCTCTTAGTTTGTTCCCCCTTCCTATGCACAAATATTTCTCTATTTCTTAACAAAAAAAGCTTATCATAGAGAGACACTGACATCTCTCAAGAACAGGGACATCTGGCTTGACTGCAAAAAGCCCTGCAGCCAGAAAAGAGAAAAAATGTAAATTAAAAAAAAAAATCAGTGGGTCCCTAGGTAGTTGGATTTTCAATAATCTGGTACTTTTACTAATCTCCTTCCAAGTTCTTTACAGACTCTAACATGTAGTAAGAACATTTTATTTCCTATAAAATACTTGTATAGGTCTGAAATTTAAATAATCTTGTGGATATTAGTATTTAATCTGTCTGCCTGTCAGATAAATTAATCTTCATGGTTTTTCTTTTAAAATGACATTCCAAGTATAACATGTAGCCAAGTCATTGAAAAACCGGCTGCCATTAGCTTTGTAACACTAGGCCAGACCAAGGAATTCAAAAGAGAGGCAAGACTGGCATCATTTGCACTCTTAGCACATGGAGTGGAGTTAGGAGAATTATGAGCACTGCACTGATTTGTAAAACAGTAGACAGTTTGACATTATATCTCTTGAGAGAGTCTGCTTGAGTGGTTTGCAAAATCTACTAATAACTGTTGATGAACTAGAGAGAGGACGATCCTGATTAAGAAAAGACACTGAAAAAGGTCTACTTAACCTAGTCTAGAAAATTCAATATACACATATTACATATAATAATTAAATTCTATTAATTAAAATTCATAGTCTCATTGAATCTCTGATTTGCCCCTAAGTCACTCTACTAGCAAAAAGCCTCTTGCACCATTCATGCAAGTTTGTTTTAGTCAAGCACCAAAAGCAAAACTGGGAATGGGACATGATTCTGCTGCATTCCTGTTCGTGTCTGCATATCCCATTTCTAGAACAGAACTTATTTCTGTATTTTTAAAATCATGCCTATCTTAGAGGTCTTGCATATTCAAATAAGGCACCTGCCATATACAATTATTCTCTGTTGTTCCTCCCCAAAGAATAAATGTGTCTTTCTACAACATAAAATTACCAAAATTTAAGAAATTAAAAAAAAAAAAAAAAAAAAAAAAAGCAGCAGCTGATCCCTCTGGCTCAAAGCAAATTATATTTACTACTGTCAGTGTAACTTCCTAAGACAGCCTGCTGACCTCACTTAAGCTAAGTGCACTGGGTGATGGGAAAAATCACTACTACTAAATCATTAACTTGGAAATTCAATAAAAATGACTCATATGCTGTCAAACCATAAAGGTGATTTAAAAAAAAATATTAACTCCACATGTCATATAATAAGCTTAAGGGAAGGTCAAAACTGTTCTTACTGGGACGTAGCTTACATGAAAGAACATAGTTTCAGAGTAACAGCCATGTTAGTCTGTATTCGCAAAAAGAAAAGGAGTACTTGTGGCACCTTAGAGACTAACCCATCCGATGAAGTGAGCTGTAGCTCACGAAAGCTTATGCTCAAATAAATTGGTTAGTCTCTAAGGTGCCACAAGTACTCCTTTTCTTTTTATGAAAGAACATAGGAGACTTGAACAAAGGGCAGGTTTCAAAGCTGCTGCCATTCCCTCCCCACCTCACCGTAAAAACACAAAGTGGCTCTCTGATATGATTTTAAAAGGACACAACTTTATTTAGTATACAATATTCATAACATCTCAGTACAACACATTATAAAACAATTGTATATGAGATCTCACCATTAGAATGTTCAAATCAGAAAGGGCAATGTACTTCTGAACCCCAAAGGCTTTTCTCACCTGATGATGTTTCAGCTCTGTGATCTAACGATTCCTCTGCACTTACAAATGATGTATTATGGCAAAAACTGTATCTGTTCTTACTGTGGTCACACACAGTATGCAATATATTCAAGGAGTCACTGAGTTAGTAATCTATAGCTTTCCCTCAGTGCACAACAGGTTTTATAGCAAATGGAGGTGCATCTGAGTTAGCATAAATAAAGAGAAATGCCATGATAGCCATTTGGTATTGTGAAGATGTTCCAGGGTGCTGAATTTCAATCAGAGGCAGAGGTTGTTGTCAAAAAGGAAACCAGATTTTAATGCATGAACATATGTCATAGCAAACCATTGAAAAAGGAGGACATAATTATTACAAATACAAAAAACACCAGACTAGGAAAGCCTCAGGGATTCTTGCGCCCTAATCCTGGCTTCCAGAGAATAGGAAATTTAGCCTTTTTTCCTACCATCAACCACTACTAGAGTGTTGTCTGTTAGCTGCCTGGTCATCAATGAGCTGACCTGTTCGAGATCACCCTTTCCCAGCATGCTCTCCTCTTGTAGTTAGTCCTTTAAATTTGGGAAAGACAGTAAGCTGCAGTACTAAAATGGTTACCTTAGAGCACAGTACTGCTAGTTGCAGCGCCTTTCCTTCGAGCTGGTAAGTGTTTTGCTCCTATTATTTTCTCCTGGCTTTCCCTTACTTTCTGTTCTAAGGAGATAGCACAAGCATATGAATAGAGTATTACTTAGCCATTTAAATATGCCTTTCCATCTATAATTTATTCTTTCACGGTCTAGAAAAGTCGGAATGTTTAAAATGACACACCTCTCAAACCATTTAGACCTTAACAACTGCTGACTTCAGGAGCTAAATATTTTGCAGATAATGCTTCAAATGTTTATGATGCCTTTGGGGAATTTTGTATTCTAAAAACAATACTATCCTATGCTGATAATGTCTTGATAACAAGAAGCATGTTTCTTATAATCTGCAAAGAACAAAGCTATCTTGGACTCTACCTTGTAAATTTTTCTTTTTTTGGCACTTCATAGTTTCTACAAAAGGCTTCAGCTCTGTTTTGGCAACATTAAATACAACCGGTATTAAAATTATAACAAATGTCAATGTATTTAAAATAATTAATGTCAGTCATGATTATACTATACCTATGAGCAAGACTCTCAAAATCAAAAGACTGATGTATGTTGGAATATTTAAGTGTAATTAGAGCAAAGTAACTGCACCTTAAAAGAAGGCCACACTGCATTCTAAAATAAGACAACATAGTCTAAACATACTATACCTTACATGTGCTTGTTTTCAATTATTGTAAGGCACTCATTGATGAATTTACTGACCAATACTGTCAGCAAGAACAGGCATGCATCATTATGGGGTTAATTAAAGTTTTAATACTGATTAAAATGTTTTATTATTGTATTATGTTAAACTGCAGTGGTCTCCAACCTCATTAAGGAATACAGGACAGAATTTATTCAGGAGTTTCAGTTGCTTGGTTTAACAACTTAGCTACTGTCAATGTTTGATTTAAATACAGTTTGATTAAAGCACACTTTCCTTTTGTTAGCATGAAAGTTCAGAAAGATATTGAATGCTGCTTAATGAGTATTTACTGAATATAAAATTGTTTGAGCATGTGACATAACCATCTCTATCCCTGCAGTAATTTAGCTTAGTACAACTGCAAATGTTAAACATTTGAATCATTTGGAATTGGAACACAGCTCAGTTGTGAAAGTTAATCTCATTACACATCTTGATTAGATTAAATGCGGAGTATGCTATCAGTAGCACTTTTAAGTTTCCCATCATTAGAAATTAACTGCAACAGTAATTATCATAAATGAATTATTTGAGCAGGCCACATATAGTCCTATATGTGTTTAAATGTTAATTCAGCACTGACCTAGAGGCACTTGATTATTACCTGTTCTGATTTTCACAGGAAACAAATAAGGATAGTAGGTGCCTAGTTAAAGTGGGAGAGTGCTGTTCGGCTTGCAAGCAGACCTAGACTCTATTTAGTATAAAAACAATATGTTAGCACTAAAGTACTGTAACAGTGACTTCTTTTATACACGGCATTTAAAAACTCCATAGAATCCACAAAGTTCTAGTCTGGAAAAAATATAAAGACTACAAACAAAACACAAAGTTTACAAAAGTTTTAAGATAGAACATAATCTTCAAAATTAGTCCAAAATTAATGACTATCTAAGGGTGAGAAGGAGAGAAACAGTGACAGTGTTTTGTTTTAAAAATATCTGTTTTATGGGTACTTCAAATACCGTAAAGCAAAGAACTCCACTGTGAGCATACAATTTTGCTGCCATTTTTAGGGCAAAATGCTCCCCTCATCTCCATTGCAGAGCTCAACTTTGATATTCTACTCTTGGTTCTGTGTGGCATTAACAGAGGAAAAAACCTCGTGGTAGGGAAAGCAGAATACAGCAAAGGAGGAGTATTATAAGGATCCTGAAGGATTTTGTATTTCATTTGTTATACTTGTTCTGAGCATTTTAAATTGCTTTTAATAGAGGATACCAAAGTGCTATATATATCAAACATGCTCCAACCTCAGAAGAAATACACAAAGATCTACCATCGTGTTAAATCAGCATAAAAACAAGCTACAGCACACATTTTGTATAATTAAAAAGTGTTTGACAACATGGAGATTACTCTAGTCTCCAATGTGTTTTCACTATCAAAGGCTTTGATCCTGCCATCAGATCCAAACTATGTGGGCTCCAGGGTCCAACAGAGTCCCACTGAAGGCAAAACAGGCTCTGCATGGGCAGAGAGGTTTGCCTGCGAGGATGAGCTTGTAGGATTGAAACCAAAGTTTTTACTGTTTTAATGTCTTTGAAGACAACCGCTAACACACATTTTAGTTTTGAAGTAACAAGGCCTACACCCAGCTAACTTCTCTCACGTTCATGGTACAGTAAAATATTCAAAACCCTGAGCAGAATTGTATAGATTAGTCATTCTGCAGCGTTGATGCAGACTGCCTATTCTGCACGTTTTTCAATCAGCTAAAAATGGAAAATTCCCTGTCAACGTCAAGAATGTTATAAAAATTAAACTGTCTAAAACTAACTGAAGAATCACAGTAATTAAACAAGAAACACTTAATGTAAAATGCCTAAAAAAAGTAACACTTCTTGTAAACTTCTTCAGCATTTCCCACAGTGGTCCTAGCAATAAAACACTGAATTAAAAGCCACTGTTGGGCATATATGCTATTTATGTTTAGCAAGCTTGTAAACATGGAATGTTTTGTTCTGAAACACTCTAGTGAAGTACATGGAATAAGAAGACAAGTTTTTTTTAATTTCCTCACAGAAGCGAGGATATAGTGAAGCTTTCAGATCAGGTTCATTCTCTCCTAGACCATCCATGATCTGTAAGAAAGTGAACAGCTTTGTGAAACACCCTTAACCACCACTCAATTATGTGCCATAACAAGGAACTCTAGGAATTAGAAAAACAGGAATATGCTCAAAGGGTCAATGTGAACCAAATGGGAAGAAAGGACCAAATTAAAATGTTAGGTGTTACAATAGCACCACTGGCTGCACTATCGTTAAAAGGCTAAGTTCTCGCCCTGGTTTGTCTGTGGCACAGAGTCTATGCAATTTGCTTGTATTTGTGCAGTCTGTTTAGGGCCTTCAGCCTGTGGAGCCAACTCCTAGTAAGAGGTGAGAACTCCCTGGGCACAGCCATCCTCTCTCCCTGTTGGAGTCCATGCCTCCACCCTCCCAGGCTCTGGAAGATTATACATAGGGAACACTAGGCATGTGCCGTGCTCACCTGAGGTCCAGCAAGTGGTGATTGTTTCCCCCCACTACTATCAGTTAAAGCAGCAAGGCTCCTTTTAGGCTGAACTCCTGGATGAAAAATGATGCCACTGGGCCTTAGTTCCCACCCTCATTGCAAAATGGAAAAGATATTAGCAGCTTCAGACTCAAACATTAATTGCTTTTCTCCTAGAAGAAATTAAACAAAATACATTTTCCCTTCTAAAACCTTGTACTATACTTACATGACCATTAGCTATATCGAGCAGGTCTCGTAACCGACAGCCTCTGCTATGCCGTCTTTCATAACATATGCTGTCCTCCAAGATTACATAGTTTGTTCCAAAGGATTTCAGTATACTGTACACATCTTCAGGAGATCTCTTTGCATACACCTGATAAACCTACAAAAACAGAAAAATGAAGTTGTAAAAGCAAAACAGACTTGTTATCACTGTATATTTGTTTGTTCTATTTCTTTATTTTTTCATCTTGAACCAGAGACATGAGAAGTTTGTCTTAAAAATGCAGCCTTCAAGATGTGACTCAATTACCTTCCAAGTATAAGGCAAATATTGTCATCTTTGGTTACTGTATAGCTATCATACGTCTTTCATATGGTTTCCAAAATGTATTCATAGAATCATAGAATATCAGGGTTGGAAGAGACCTCAGGAGGTCATCTAGTCCAACCCCCTGCTCAAAAGCAGGACCCATCCCCAGAAATATATTCATTCTATCTATCTAAAGGATTTACCCTTTCACCCAACATAGAACCTGAATGCTTTCCATGTAAAATCAACAGCAATAGCCAAGTCCCTAATAGACTTCATGGAGTTTCTTGCAGTTCTCCCTTGTGGGGTCAGAACTCTGCTTGGGGTAGGGTTGGTTTTTTTGGCTTGGTATGTAGTTTGTGGGTTTTATTATTTTTTTTTTTTTGCTCTTCATATTTAAACCAGATGGCTTTTAGCTCCATAACTTTTTATGTCTGCAACTGCCACATCATCATACAAGGAGAAAAGGTGATCTCTGAGAGCCAGATTCTGATGCTTTTACTCAAGTTTAGTAGCACCATATGCCACATGTCGTCCCAGTGATTTCAGTATACACAAATGTGTAATCTAGGGTACTATTCAACAGGTGAGAATCCCACTGCTACTCCTTTTTATACCAGGTAAAGCACCAGGGTGACAGAAAAGGGTTCTAAAAGCCCTGGATCCAGCTAGGGGATAATTCTCACAATGCAGCTGGTGGCTCTCCCTCTGTGGAGATGGGACTGTAGGACATAGGACAGTGTAGATTCTGGGCTGTACTGCTGTCCATAAGGCAGTCTAAATTACATAGAAGGATGCAAGCATGGCTGAAAACCACTTTAGCTCTCTTTCCCCATGGGCTGAAAGTTTGGTGTTGAGTCTCTCAGTAAGAATATCAGAATCTGGCCCTAAATCGGCAGACCCTCAAACCATTAAAAATTGCAGCAATTACACCAATACTTTGAACTGCACCAGGAAACAAACTAGAAGCAGTAAACAAAATTATTTCAGTCTCAACACTCCATTAGGGCGCACATGCTTGTGTGGGATAGACCCAGCTCATAGTAATGGGAATTAGATGAAAGTAAGATCAGAATGTTCTTACTTGTTTTGTTCTCTCCCTTAGACTCTTGTCTTCATAATGTGGGTGATTAGTTAAGATCCTTCCAGTGCACAGTTTGACTCCTGCTAATAGCTGCATGCTCCCAGCAATCACTGCTTTCTTAGGAGTGTTTGACCTAAACAAATGTTCAGAACATTGAGGAAATCTTTGTGGTAGCACTTTGCATCAGCACAGTTACAGATCAGGAGAGAGATTTTCCCCCATCCGCCAATCTTTCATCTCAGGTAGCAAAATGTTCTAGAAAATGTGATTGATTCCTGAAGTCACTAAATATGATGGAAAAGATTTGCAATGAGTCCCCTAAACACTAGGCCCTCATAAATAAATCTGTTTGCTAAATGGGTAAACTGCATGCATAAATGTCAGTTTTGCAAACTTTAATTGTGTCGGTAAAATTTGTAAGCACACCCATTTCAAGAGGCTTCCTGAAAATCTGGCCCTGAAATCCTAAATTGTTTGAGATATGCAAATAGCTGCTTAGAGCTAGGCTTTTTGGAAAAAGCCTACTAATTTCAATTTATAATGTCATTCTCTAGCTTACACAGCCTGTGAATATTTGTAGGCATCTATTTGTCATGTGTTTAAAGTAGCTTATCAAAAAGATGTTGCAATTCTAATCTTTCACTCCTGACCAAATGACTGCTCTCCACTGTTACTGATCCAATCAGAATGCAAGAATTTGTTGTCATTCATCATAACTATCCTTGTTTTCATTTTGAATGAAACGTTTCCTAAAGCGAAACAAATGGATCTATACTTCCCACATATCTACCATGAAGGAGAGAAAATTACACCATAAGGTTCTGGAAAAATTAACCTCAGTCATAAAATCACCACCAAAGTTCCCAGACAAAATAATTAGTGAATTATTGTTATGTGTATTGTGGTAGTGCCAAGAGGCCACAATCACAGCACTACTGTGCCAGGCATTATATACACAATGAAAAGATGGTCCCTGAACCAGAGTTTTCTGCATAAATATATGATGACACAAAGGGTGGATACAACAAGGCAGAGCACAAGGAAGCAGTGAGACTTATGATTAGTGTAATAAAAAGTGGTTACAGGATACTAGCTATGTAGCATTTGTCCAGTGTTTTGTAGGGATTGTGACCAAGGCAGATTATAAAGTGAGATTAGGACAATAAAAAGGAGCATAAACTAAAATGGAATTAGGAGGGAATTTGAAGCATAAATACCGACAGACAGACAGACAGACACACACACAACCACAACCTAACAATCAAGTAATTGTCAAGTAACTTGATACAGAAATAGGCTTTCTTCACATGCCAGTGCATGCACCTGCCAATATCTAAAGGTGTATCTTAGAGGAGGTATGAAATGGTGGCTGTAAATGATCAGTCTTTTTTTTTTTTTTTTTTTTTTCATGGAGTTCCATGATAAAGTTTGAGAATGTTAAGAGGTGAGCATTACATTTTGCTAGAGCCCTCCAGGAGATAAATATTAATTCATTTCTAAGTATTACCATAAACCTTTCCTAAAACTTCTTGCAGTTCCATGTTAATCTCCTTCAAAAAGGGCACAGATAATAATTTTTAATATGCCAGTTTAACTTTACTGAAAAATCATTTTTAGTGGCTTATAAAACCAGTTTTATTTGAAATTCTGAAAATCTTTAAACTCGCTTTAATATTTTATTTGCACTTAAAACATTCAAAGACACAAGTGTCATGAATAAATGTTCCATCAAAAAGAAAACTACTTTCTCTTGGAACGTAGCAGTATGCACGTGTAATGGTCCGCACCACTAGCTGTAGCAGCGACTGAACCCTGAACCAGAAACAAAGCACAGAACTCCACCATTTGAGATAAAGAGAGCAATTCCTTCATCTGATCGTCATAGCAGGCTTTGATCCTATGAATTAGCCATAAGAGGGGGACATGACACACATAGCCAGTATGTTAAAGGTACAGCATGATTTGCAACATTTCATGTATGCATCCTTCACTAATACTTCTACCTGATTCACCCACTAACAGCTGTGGTCTCTATCTAAAGCAATTAACATGCTTCAAACCACTGAATGGCACTTCTCTATTACAGAAAAATGAAGCAATTTTTACAAATGTCTGAACAAATGATATATAAAATGAAAGGATAATTTGTTTTTATAGCTTTCTGCCAAACTCAGAACCAGGCTGCCCAACCTGCAAACAATTTATTCTCTAAGAAATGTCACTAAATAATGACAAGGACTTAAAGGTCAAACTGATTTACATTATATAATTTAAATGTCATTCCAAGCAGACCTGATGGCATTTTGAACAAATAATCTAATTTATTTTTGAACCTCTAAGCTTCAATAAGTTAATTACTGCTGAACTAATGGGTAAACTGAGCACTATAATATAATGCATGAACCCTTGCTTTATCTACACTTTTAAGAATTTATAGAATTATGTAAATACTACAGAATAACTCATTGAAAATAAAAGGGTTTTATAGGAATTATAGGTCTGAGATTAACCTGCATAGACTTCAGAAAGTGGTAGTAATTCTTTCTGTTCTTGGTAAACTGCTATAAAATCCAATACATTTGTTTTAAGGAGGTCCTACTGAAATAGCGAACGTTGCAATTATAGGTTGTATCAGTAGAAATAGTAACTCTATTTCTATTAAGAGGTGTCTACAGCTGAAAGCTGACTGTGGAGTTCAAGGTTATAAAAACTGGCAAATCTCAGGTTATCCTTTTTACCAGTTGAGTGTGAAGAACGAAGGAATCTATTGAACACAGAAAGAGTTTTCTGAAAAGGGCTTCCCAAACACCGCACTCTAGAACAAATTCATCCTGAAAAGAAAATGCCATTTATTCACAGAATACCACATTAAAATATTATGGGATTAGCTGAAATTCTTAGACAATAAAACATATTCAAGGAAACTCTGTTAAGACCAATTTGGCCTTTGGATTGGAAAGACTGCAACTGACAAAAGAGGGAAGAAATACGTACATAGAAAATAACACATGCATTTTTCATCCTAGACTTGATTTTGTGCATTTGAATTTTGCGCGCACACAACTGAATGCACCTGTAAAGTGGGCATGCACCCATTTTAGACAGTCAGTTAACACATTAATTGGTCTGCCATCAGAGTCTGTGGCTCAAAGTATGGTGCCAACAGTCTGAGGAAAAAGGGCAAAACTAGTTAGCATCACTGCTTAAAGCCTGGGATATTCACTAGCTTCCAGTATGAGATCTCTTGAGCTTTGAAACTAGGTACTGCGGCATAGGTCAGTAATGGCACTGTAAGGTAGAAATGCTGTCCTTAACTTAGAGATGGAATATGACCACTGCCTCGCTTTACTGATTTGTGTGTGGTAAAAAAAAAAAATTCTTTTCTTTTTGGCCCAGAACCTTTGCAGATAGAAATCATGTGAAACTCAAAAACAATCACAAATTAGGCCAATTTCACTCAACACTTGGCCCAGATGCACTTGAAATCCAGCCAAACTTTGCAAAAAGGTTTGAATCTCAGTAAACTCTTCAACAAACCTGGCCTCTGTTTTAGGTTTGTGACAAACTTTTGCATGGTGGTTGGTCTGGTTAAAAAAGATTCCATAACTGTAGACAGGATCTCCCTCAAAAGGCAAAAGACATTACTCCTAGATCACCTACCAGCGGTAAATAGAATAGAGGCACTCACTCTGCTCTTCTTCCCCATCTCACAAATGAGTATGTTGTTCATGTTGTCTTAGGGAAAGAGACCAAAGCTAAGAATGTAACATACCTCCTATATGGGAATACAGAGCTCTAAGGGCTACTGGTTGCTCCCTCTTTGATTTTTTTTTTTTTTTTTTACTGCTCCAGTACATACACTCCTGCTTCCTTTTCACTTGTTTTTGTAACAGAGCATGTATAACATCAGAACCCCAAAGATACAATATTCTTCAGTAATGGTCCAAAACATGGCAAAAGATTGTTGTAAAGATACAAAACAGTACAATTGTTAAGAATATTGTAATATTTTTATAAGGGGTAAATCTGTGGAAATATATATTTGGACTTTTTTTTTTAAACTGGACAGACTAATGCAAGGGTTCTCAAACTGGGGGTCAGGACCCCCCGGGGGTCACGAAGTTATTGCATGGGGGGTCGCAAGCTATCAGTCTCTACCCCAAACCCAGCTTTGCCTCCAGCATTTATAATTGTGTTAAATTATATAAACAAGTGTTTTTAATTTATAACAGGGGGTCGCACTCAGAGGCTTGCTATGTGAAAGGGGTCACCAGTTCAAAACTTTGAGAAACACTGGACTAATGGCTTCTATCACTCATGTGTATTTGGACACTCTTTTATACTGTATTTAGATCTGTCAGACTCAAAGGCCTTTTTGACGTGGAAAGGTTTGCAAAATGGAACAAAGGTATCCTAATTCAACAATATATGTGACCAACTGGAGTTCAGCCACACTTCATTTTCTATAAATGAATAAATAATTCTTGACATCAGGAGTTTAGAATGCAAATTCTGGCAGACCTTTACCTATAACAAAACTGCCAAGTGGTAGTACAGTATAATGTTCTGATTCCACAACTTCATTTTAAATGAAGAAAATATCAATCCAACCTTGAGGTGCAGGCCATAAATTTGTTTTTGATTGTAGTTAGTGCACAGCTAACTAACTTTCATTTGTGACCAATATTATTTCTAAAAACATTAAATCCTAAAGAAAAATTTACTCTGTCATGATTTTAAAATGAAAATGTTAGCATTTTCAGCAGAGGGAAGATGTGAGATTTACATCAAATGAAATCCAGTTCGTGGTTGGGACCGAAGCCACATGTATATTTTATGTATAAATCTATATCAAACTCTGTGTATGGTACTCAAGAGACCTGAGCTATCAAATATTTACCAATTCTTAATAAACAAGTGGCATTAAATGGCACTGGCTGATAAAAATTAGTCATGAGGTGATGTCAATGTGGCTACAAAGATTCTAAATGATAGAGACAACATGAGCCTGCTTTCAGAATACCATTCTAAAATTAGTAACCTATTTACTTGTGAATAATTACATTGATTCTCATAGGTTGCAGAGTAGGAAAATACAGCGTTATGGTTCATAAGATTACTGCTAGGGGTGAAAAATGTTAGTTGCTGTTAAACTGCTGAGTGACTAGTTTCATCACAATACATTGTACACACACAACTTCTAGGGTTGCCAAGCCTCCAGGGTTGTCCTGGAGACTCCAGAAATTAAAGACAGTCATGTGATGAAACCTCCAGAAATACATCCAACCAAAATTGGCAACCCTAATAACTTCAGTTATTCAAATGCGGGATATTAAACAGCAAACTTGGAAGTAAAAATATAATGCAGTGCAATACTAGGGTGTTCAAAATATTTAAAGGCTAAAAAGCAGCAGGTTCAGGTTTTACCTCCAAAATACCTTCTCAAGAACACAACTCTGCTTTAAAAATAAAATTGCAAATGGCTATGTGAGAATTCCAACTAAATGCAATTTCCAGGGACGACAAACACCAAGGCTCTGGTAAACCCTGATACACCCCCAGTCTGAGTAGGTTCAATATTCACTACAAACATTCTTCACACCTCTGGCAAAGCAGGTGGTGGGCTAAATTCTAACTTCAGTGCAGCTGTGTAGGTTTAATTTGGCTGTGAGTTCTGAGTGCAGCATTCAGACCACTCTTTGCGCCAAAACCATCATGCCCCTGTGCCAGCAAGCCACTACAAATATATACACAGATTAAGTTATTTTAAAGTAAGGGCAAGAGACTGGCACATGCATACTCTGTAAAAACTGATTTTCACAAGTGAATGTCCCTCACTTTTTAATGTTATCTTAAAAAAAATAAAGATCAAAGGAAGCAGAAGTGCATCCAAGGAGATACGAAAGGTCACATGGAGATTCATTGATTTCAATACTTTTTTTTTTTTTTTTGGACCATCACCTTCTCCAAACTGAAGATTCTCTCACCTTTTCAACCAAGGGAATTATCTGTGCTTCTCCATCCACAGAGCCTAATGGAGACAACTTGTTTCCAGAAACCTTGTTGCCAAACAGTGGTAAACTCTGTACCAGGGCACAGCAGGCTGGCAAGAGTTGCAGCTATCTGTTTTCCACAGTCACTGATGTTCTAGTCCCTAGATATCCCACTCCCCTTTAATTATCCCCATAGGTCACTATAGTTCACTGATGACCTGTGGCAAATGGAACAGGAGAGCACTATATATAAGAATACTGGATTACTATAAATAGCATTTAACTTAAATAAAATAAAAATACTCTTACTTAATCCAGTTCATCAGCTCCACTGTGTCTGGATCATAGAATTCTCTCAGCTCTGACAGCTCATCCATCATTCCTGGACAGAACTAGAATTACAAACAAAACAACCTGAAGACAAAATGAACAAACCAAGTTCTGGATATTGGAACAGAGCTTAATTACAAGGTAAGTGGAAATGGCTGGTTTGAAGTATTGATCTTTTCTACCTTATAGACAAGCTGAAAGGCTTTAGTATAGCTGCCCCTCTGATGCCAATGATATGAGGGCCAATCTGGGGCCTGTTGAGGTCCTCAGCTGATGCTAGATGACCAGATAAGAGCAGAATGATCAAGGTGGCTTTTTAACTTAACTAGACCATTCCATGGTTTTGTCACCTAGAGATTAAATTACATCTTAAATATATTTGGAAACTGAAGCTAGTGGTGAATGTGGCAGTCTATTTCTGTAGCTGATATTATGTGAGTGCTTTGGAATCTGTACTGGGTGCCTACTGGTCTGTTATTTGTTATGACTTACAAAGCCCTACATCTGCTGTGTTGACTGCTTCTCTCCCAGTCTGATTCTGCTGCAGTTGAGATTGGAGAAGATACATTGGATAACACTTGGTTTAAAAGAGAGGGGCTGCTGTCAGTATGTGTCCTCTGAGAGTCCCTCAAATTTGAAACTTATTCCCCACTTTGGTCTGCTAGTAAATTTAAGGAGCTTGCAGACTTCCCTTATAAAATGATTAAACCAAAATGCTCAATTTTGAGGGCTTAAAATTTAAGAGGCCAGTTTAATAAAAGTGCAGAGCACCTGCGGTTCCTGTTTGGTCTTGGTTAGTGATGTCAGTATTTTTAGAGGTGTCAAACATCAGGCCACTTATTTAGGTGAATATATTTAAGCATCTACATTTTGGCTTCATTGTGGAAAGGAGAACTGCTAAAGTTATTCATACTGTCTCTGTTTGCCTAAGGATGAAAGCAACCAGGATGTTAAATATCATCCATAGGGATATTAGGCTGGAAATCATAACTATAAAAATAAGATTGTCCTTTCCTCATTTCTATGGAACCTCAATCTTACAGACTACATTGTTAAAGATGCCTGTCTCTGGTAAGACGTAGGCATAATGGACTACAATAAAGATATTTGTACCCTCACCAACCAAATTTCTCAAGACATAGATTTATTTGAAACACAACGTCAGGATTTCATGGCATAATAGGACTTGCTAAGGCCACAAATCTGATTAAGTCCAGAATTCCCAACAATTTGTTTAGGAATAACTGACTCATACAAACACAATTTGATAATCTTCTATGTTTAAATTGTAAAGAATGCATATAAAATCATTAAACAACCTGGATAATGACTAAAAATTTTGATTTTAACCCCCCCCCCCCAAACCTTTAAACCTCAAAGCTGAAGCAATAACATGCTGGACAAATATGGAATGGAACTATAAGTGCAATCAACATTACGCATGGAAATCCTCCAGCACGCAGTTTTATGTGAAAGTTGTAGTCTGTAGTACACTAATGTAGAAAATTCATGTGAATGGAAATGTAGATGTCTTGTAGGTTTCAAGATGTGCTATATAACTAATCTAAAAGCTGGCTAGTGTTGCAGCCACAGCTATAGCTGAATAAATAATCTTTCAGGCAAAGTATCTGGGATTGTAGCAACCACATGTCTTAAAAGAAGCTTTTATTAGCTTAGTCAGGATTAGGTTAATAATCCCATAAAATTGCTGGTTTAGGGGAGGGGACTAATGCATATTTCCTCTAATAAGTGTAATCTCAAAGTGCTATGCTAAATGGTTTTGCTTACAACTACTTCACAAGAACCAGACATGATGGCCATTTAAACGTTATTTTTACATATAATAAATATGGAAGATGTTTATGCAGTCTGTGAACATGTGGTGTGTGAAAAGAATAATTTATCAGGTGCAAAGCAAATATTGTATGTCTTGACATACAACAGAATCAACTTACACCTTCAGCTTTGTTGCAAAGGTTGGGATGGGCGATATAAATAAACCATTCCTTTGTCATGGAAAGAAAAGATTCTGGACCTCTCTCAGTAGAGAGGTAAACCGCTGTCTCTGGCCATACTCTGAGGATTGGCTCACTGACAGCATTTTAATCTATTTGTTGAAACGTTTTCAGCCCTGACGAGGGAGTAGTAATAGTCAGAATTTTGGGGAATTGCCATTTTCCAAGTTTTTTAAATTGCGTCTTAGCTAGCAGAGAATTCAATCCCCTTTTTGGAAAGCCCTTACTTAAGGGTCTGATCCTGAAAGATGCTGAGGATTTTGAGAGGAGCTAAATCTGTTTACTCACATTGAACATTCAGTACCTTGCAGAGTTAAGATCTTAAACTCTATGAATTAGCCTTAATACTTGCACTATTTGGATACCGGGCTCTTCAGGTAGTTTGAACACATCTATGGGCCTGATCCACAGCCCATAAAAGTCAAAGGAGTCTCCTGTTGACTTCAGTGGACTTTGGATTGGACCCTATATGCTTCAATGAAACTTCAGAAATGGATACTGGATTCAAAGATCTCAGCTTGTGACGAGTTGGACTGAATGTCATCATAGTTGATGTGTTACCTGAGACAGCATCCTACAGACAAAGGACTTGCCACATCTAGCATGGATAGAAATGGATACATCCCATCCATTCTCTGGGATGTGGAGAGGTGCTACATTTCCTAAACTGGCACTCCGGAAGGAAAAAACAGTATCCCTAAAAATGTGCAAAAAACCAAAACAAAACCACATCTGCCAAAATAGGAAAAAGAACCATGACCTAGTGGGACACAGTGGTCTAGATTATGTCAATAGTTTGACTTTCCATTTTGCCTCTGAACTGTATTTACTTTTTGCTTTTAAAATAAATTAATAAAATTCACAAGGAGACTTCACAGAGCTTCAGAATTTTCTCTATTCCTAGGTTTATTATGAAGAATATTATGCTCAGTTCCTTGGTTATTATGAAGATTCCCTTTCTTTTTTTTTTAACTCCGATAATAAGCTTCACCTTGAGTTTCTTTGAAGCTAATGATTTCAAGGGAAACCTCTTGTCTCCCATTGGGGATAGCAGAAATAATTTCTACATCAAACTAGCTCCTGAATTTTTTTTTTTGTTTCTATAAATATAGATTAAAAGAATGGCCTGCCCAGTTGTCGGTGTTCCATTAAATTAATGATCTAAATCTCTGTGATATGACAGGCTGATCAGACTAATAGTCTACTTCATATATGCCATTATTTTGGAACTTTATTTTATCTTGGTGTTTCATAAACACATTGTTTCATGTATTTACATATAAAAGCTTGAGCCTTGTTATCTTTTGCTCCTGAGACAGGGTTGATGATAACACAAATCTTAGACTCGTTTAATTCTGTAGATTTACTTCAAAGATTGCATAAGATGAAATACAGCAGTAGAGTAGAAGATAATCATTTCTTCTCCTAAAATGGATCATTACACCAGTTAACAATCTGTATCTTAACTGCAACTTACCTATAAGTACTTAAAATTAGAACACATATAAGCTTACATTTTCAGAATATAGGAATGAAAATCATTTCTAACTGATAATTTGCACACATAACTACCACAATTGCACATGCACTTGTAGTATCTTAGGATGCAAGTAATTAGTCAGATGCAACTGTTCATTTGAGTAAATGCATATGCAATTTAAACAGGCAATCAATATTTTTACACATGCAATTACATCATTTTCTTAAAATTCAGCCATAAATCTCGTGCTATTAGCTAAAACCTCTCTCACCCAGTATTTATTTTCAAATGTACAGTTTTGAGGCAGTATGAAAAACAGGGATATGTTTTTACATCTGAAACATGGATCTCAGACTTCTCTTATTACAATCAGGAATTTAATTTAAAAAAATTCATTTTTTTTTACCCAGGAGGGAAAAAATACCAAAATATTAAGACGAAAACATTTCTTACCTTATAAGAAAGGTACAGCAATGTGATTATTGGTACCAAATACCTAATGACCCATAGCTAGGACAAAAACCCAAAACAAACATTGATTAGATTTTATAGCGAAATTTAAAGTTTTGATATAAATGAACATTTATATTTCCTTTATGATTGACGCACTGACCGTGTAATGGAATCTGCACAGCCCTAAGTATCTGCCTGTGCAGATCACGTTTCAAGATCAGGGCCTATTTGTTCTGAGCTAAAGACCAATAGCATTTGAAATCCTTCTATATAGAAGGATTTCAAACCACCACAAAATGTTACTTTACACTTATGCATTTTAATCTCCTATGAAGTTCAAAAAATCTACTGTACAGTATAATAAACAAATTCTAAGTCTCTCTTCAAACTGCTGATTAATTCTAAAAAATTCTATGATTTTTATTCAGTCAAGATGTTACTAGCCTTCACAGCTTCTTCTATATTGCCACCTAGTGCATTAAAATGGCATTGCTTAAATTATAAAACCCCAGGAAAATACTAGTTTAAATTTAAAATGAATCATTTATCTGAATACACATTTTAGTAGTATTAACTAGTGCTTTTTAAATGTTTTCATGTAGTGTAGGTGAGAGGCCTAAAAACATTTGATTCATTTCATATCTACCTTTAAAAGGCTGAAGCTTCATTTGTCTAATTATGGGAAAATACAGAATTTCAAATACTGTCATAAGAAATATAGCTCTAACCCTCTGTGGTGTGTGGAGATGAACAGATTTCAGGACAAATCCCCAAACTTCAGTACTGCACAAACCAAAAGAAGCAAATACACACATATGGGATGTCCAAAGGTACTTCATTCTGGAAGACAAGCAAGTTTTCATTGATCATATGGAGCTATACTACTGTACAAGAGGGCTTGAAATTTTTTATAAGTAAATGTTGGTAAAAGTCTATTTTACAAAATACTCACAAACCAATGAAATTTTCATCAATGATAATAAATTTACATATAAGTGAAGTAAGAAAAATGATCCTTTAACTTTTTTAGAGTTTAAGAATGCTTACTTTGCATATTTGACATATGATGTTGACAACGTGTTTAATTGTTATAAAGCTTTTAACTTCTTGAATCTCAATGTCTACTGCTATTAAATAATTGTCTAACCCCCACAAAATTTCATGAAAATTTGAAAATTTAAATAGTTGGCAATAGAAAAAAATGCTTACAAATCAACATGAATATCAATTGAAATCCTACAAAAATAAAAATTAATTTGCCAAGCCTATGTACAATCATGAAAAATATTTTGTCTAGTCAGTAACTTCAGAGGAACTTCAAACACAACTTTCTTGTGTTCCGAGGACACTGAGGATTGGCATCATAGCAGAAGTAACTGACTAAAAGATCAAATTTGGCAGCTTGTCACAAAGGCTTGAGATGAAATACTTTGCCCCCAAAATTGTGTGTTTTCTCTGTGATCTGACTGTTTTGGGAAAGATCCTGTTGGGAAGGGTTAATTGCACCAGCAAGCAGGCAGTAAGATGGAGAAAGCAGAGCGTTGCATGGGGGTTATGACTAGTGTGTTAGATATTAAATATTCAACAGCTTGCAGAGACAATAAAAATTTTTTAAAATACCTCATTGTGCTTAAAGCCAGGCATCCAAACAGAATTGTGTGCATTAAGTTGTAGGCAGCTCCAGGCTTCAGTAGTATTGTGCAAATTTCCGTTTTATCCATGGATTGGACATTAGCTGAACCACTGAACGAACAAACAAAAAATCAGTGCTGTGCTAGGCTTAGCAATACATTATTTTAAAATTGCACATTTGCATGCAGTTTAAAATTATTTTTAACTCTTGATGCCATAGAGACTAAAGCTCCTGATGTTAGTACTAATTAACTTTTCATTCTTAAAATGGTGTTTAAATATTTCACTTGCAGATAATGATGATTACAGTAATAGCACCTCCATAATGAAATGTCAGGTTTTCTGTTTTCATCTCTGGGGTGTTGGTTATGGCTTTTAAATGAACTTTTAAAATAAATAAAAATGTTAGTGTAGTTATTTACAATACACTATAATGCAAATCATGGAAATACTAAAACAAATTCACATGAGAAATTCAGTGATTGCCAATACAAAATTTACCATTTAGTTGGGTTTTTTGGTGGGGGCCAAAACTTATGCCCCAGAATCTCAGCTGTAGCCAAGTGTGACAGCACTGTAAAGGAGTTAACTGCAGCTCCTGGATTCTGGGACCAGTTCTACATTGGCCCTAGAATAGATTGGAATAGCGGTGGGGTAGGTCACAAACTATAACTTGCTGGAATGCAGTAATGCTCCAGCCATGTCCCTCCTATCCCTGTGCCAGGGACACGGTGAATTGACATAGACCAGACTCTGTCAACTGGGGACTTCCCCATGATTGGGAGATCCTCAAGTGGAAGCAACTGGTAATTCTCTGGCTGCTTTGCAGAGGGGGACTGGAATGAATTAGAGACACTATATTTTGTAGTAAGTAATTTTTTTGTTTTGTTTTTTGTTATAGTCAGTAACATAGTTTGGGGCTCTATAAAGACTAATTACAACTAAATCTTATTACACACTTTACATTTTGAACTTCAGATATGAAGTGATTTACTTTCTTATTTTTACAACCTCTCTCTTCATTGTCTGTTGAGTACTTGTGGTAAAGTGTACTGTATACTGCTGTGTTCACCTATGTCCGTTATTTAGCCTACTGAAGAAAAATTCAGGAAAATCTAGTTCTGAAACACAGTACCTGAGATTCTGAAAAGCAACAACAGCAGCTGCTACTGCCATAAGCAAGAGAACAAATAGGTAGGCATAAAAAAGTAATGTATCAGAGAGTCTTGCAAAAGTATTAAATGGCAGCAGACCAAATGCTTCTTCACAGAGGTACAGGTTAGCATCGAAATCTCTAAAGAAAGTAAATAAAAACAGTCATACTATAGATTTCATAACTGGTGGCTACATGAAAGGTTCACAGTTTCCTTATTGAATAAGGCAATCATGAAACTATGCATACAGGTGAAGATTTCTACCTCTTGTTCATATCATGCACTTATTTCAGATCTTGGTTGCAAATAATAAATGTTGACCTGAAGATCTAACTTTGACAATGAGCTGATATAATGAAGTAACACTGAAAATTTCAGATTAACTGATATCCTACCTTGTTGTTCCAAATCCAAATTTTGCTTTCAGGAATTTAAATATATGTTCATCTGACTCAAGATTAAGAATTTTCTATTGGGGAAGAAAATAAAGTTACATTTTTCTGCTAGAAATTAGAATACAGCTTCTCTTCTCTTAAAGACTTCATATATTAAAAAAATTATTTACACACTGAAATTGTGAAACAATTCATAATTGTTCAGCTGTAGCCTTAAAGTGCATTTCTACTGTGCTAAACTTTGCAAAAATGGCGCTGTGAAGTTTAATGTTTGTCTTTCGATACTTTTTGTATCATGTGTTCCCAGTTACTTTTCTAACTCTAAGTCTTGAGATCTCAGTCTGTAGTCTGAAAGTCAACTTGGGTTCTTTTTGTTTTCAAGCACCTTCACTAATAGAGGACAAATTATGCCTTCAAGTAGGTTTATGATCACTGACTTTTATCATGCCCTACCATAAGTAAGGCCCTACTAAATTCATGGTCCATTTTGGTCAATTTCACGGTCATAGGATTTTAAAAATAGTAAATTTCATGATTTGAACAGTTGAAATCTGGAATTTCACAGTGTTGTAACTGTAGGAATCCTGACCCAAAAAGGAGTTGTGGTGGGGAGGGGTCGCAAGGTTATTGTAGAGGGTTGTGGTACTGCTACTGTTACTTCTGCGCTGCTGCTGGCGGTGGCACTGCCTTCAGAGCTGGGCAGCTGGAGAGCACTGTCTGCTGGCCGGGAGCCCAGCTCTGAAGGCAGAGCTGCTATCAGCAGCAGCACAGAAGTAAGGATGACATGGTATAGTATTGCCACCCTTACTTCTGCGCAGCTGCTGGTGCACCTTCAGAGCTGGGTGCCCAGCCAACAGCTGCCACGCTCTGGCCACCCAGCTCTGAAGTAAGAATGGCAATACCATGGCTCCTCTAAAATAACCTTGAGACCCACCTGCAACTCCCTTTTGGATCAGGACCCCCAATTTGAGAACTGCTAGTCTCTCCCGTGAAATCTGTATAAGGTAAAAGCACACACAAGACCAGATTTCACGGTGGGAGACCACATTTCACGGTCCATGATGCGTTTTTCATGGCTGTGAATTTGGTAGGGCCCTAACCATAAGTGTGTCTTGTGGAACTCCACTGCCTTCAGTCCCATTGTCTGCTAGGTTTTGATCTATTGTACAAGCAAATTGTTGATACATAAGGACTAGAATCCAGGGCACACTCCCTCAGCTGCACAGTGCTAGCAGGAGAATAATGTGATCATAAGAGGAGCTTTTTCCCCCCCTACTTTTAAATGTATAGATTTGTCTCTGTGTACACACACAGCAGATATAAGTAAAAAGCTGTCTTTTTATATAGTAACTTTTCGGAGTAGAACTGCACTTTAACTTTTTAAATGGATTTGAGTCTAACAGAAATGGATGAAAAGATTCACAAGTAACAAGAGTGTCTTGTAGTGCTATAAAGCAGTATCTGCCTTATTCTTCCCACAGAAGTACCGATAAAGTTATACATTTATGTGCATGCATAAGTTGTTGCAGAAATGGGGTCAACTTGTGATGAGAGGGTTCCAGAAAAGAGAGGTTAAAAAGATTCTTGGACAAAAGATCTGAAACTCTCTTCAGCTCCTAAAATCTACTGTTTTAAATTAGGCGAAATCTCATGATTTACTACACAAAAATGCTTACACCACATATATTTATCTAATTTCTAACTTTACATATGTAGAAAACTTCATATTTACCTACCTTAATAAAGTTATTAACTAGAAGTGTCAAACATAACACCAGGAGTACATGGAAGGAAAGTTTCCCAAGTCTATTAAGCAAGCATCCCGTTTTCATGTTTTTCTAGAAATTAAATGGATTGGTATTTTAGTCTTTTAAAAGATTTAGGATTTTTATATATCTGGAACAAGAGATAAAATAAGCTGCTTCAAATTACTTGTTTAAATATGATTAAAAATTATTGCATATTATTAACCACCATGTGTATTCTCCAGGCTGCTGTGGAAATCATTACATTCTCAATGTGCCAATGGGGCAAAGGGCATTCTCTTAATTCAACATGAGTATCGGCTAGACTACATGGCCTTCTGGAAGATCTCCCAGTTTAAAGCTCCAGATTTAACAATGCTCCTGGTGCCACTCACAGGCAGTTTGGGATGGGAGCAGACATTGTCTAATTAGAAGATCACAGTTCTGGTCTTATGCTGCCACATAGGATGGGTCAAGAACTATGATCCTGTAATTACAGCTGGTTTGACTTAGGGCTCCTTCCTACAAAGGATTCTGACGGCTTGGAGTTAAGGATCTGTCTGAGCCCTACCGAAATCAATGAGATACTATGTGTGTAAAGGTCTGTTCTTACATATACCTTTGCAAGATCAGGGTCTCCGCCTGCATATTTGTAAATGTTAATAGCAAGTATAGAATTGTGACATTGCTGATACCTCCCAAATTGTAACATTTTTAGATGTATCCGTTAATTATCAGTGAGTAAGAGTAATCACTGAGCCTTTACTCTGCTGGAAATCGTCTAACCAACAGTAATATAGCCTGTTGAAAATGACCGCCCTGAACCTTTGAGAGGGGGGTATTTGGCTGGCTGGTGGAATGAAGGGACATGTGCTTTATGGGTGGGGGGGGGAACTGCTGTAAAAGGGTCAGCGTGGTCACTGACTCATCCCCTAGGAATGCAGGGTTTAAAAGGGGCAGCTTGGGCATCCTGGGGCACCAATTATTCAGGGAGGATGGGGTTCCCCTGTAAAGCTTTGGAGTCCATTTGTTTTGGCCCTATAAAAGGGGGGAAGTAAACCTGACTGGGTTTGAGGGAGAGGCAGCCACACTAATTGCTGGCGCCTCCTTGTGGCAGATGTCCAGTGCAGGTACTCCATAGGAAAGGTATACAATGACTGGATAAATGGCTTGGAAAAATACTTAAAAAGAGGTATTCGTTAAAGGAACAAACAGGGGGTGGTTGGGGGGGGGGGGTTTGGCTCCCTGCTATACCAATCATAGGATCCCCATTCTTATAGCCCACCTTAACTCTCCTACGAGGGAGGGTGGCTGGTAAGGTCCTGGCAATGGATTTGCTGGAGGGACCTGGATAGAAAGAGGGGGAGCTGATAAAAGCCCCATAGGTAATTTCGGAATAAACATGGTTACCTGCACTGTACACTTTTATTTGCCGGGTAGTCCCAGACATCTAATAATAAAGTTGCAGCCTGATTAAATCTATGTCAAATGTCTCCTGTCCTTGTACTGGTATAGCCAGACTAAGAGTGTTGAGGAAGGGGAGAGATTATTCTAAAAACTTAACTACTTTTAAATTTGTCATACTGCTTGTTTACTATTACAAAACAAAAAATGTTTTGAGCACATACCTGAACTGTTCTTGCTAGCAAGACTGACACATTAAAACTTATAAGTAGGGATCCAAGAATCATGGAATTAAAGAACTGTAGACCACAGACCAGTAGTATGCCTGTTAACTGTATAATGTACAGCCATGTAACCTGCAACAAAGAGATGTTATTTATGCCAGAATATTTAGAAAAATATTTGCTTTTCCCTGAACAAAAGCGAGTATTTTTACTGTTGGTCTCTTTCACTTATGTCAATCACTTCTAGTGTTAAATGTGGTATTGTGAAAGTTTCAGATCATCATATTCAGTGGTACTATCCTATCTTTGTATAATATTCACACACAAGAATCAATAATTAGGTTAATAGTATTTCATGCTTTTGCTATGAATGTTTGATGACCCAGTGACCTAGGCATATGAATGTTACAACTAGGAAAAAGTTAATCACATAAAATGGCTTAAGCATCGTGGGGAAGTATCTTTCTGTGCCAGCATTTGGGATCACAAATATTTATTCTTCTTATAGGATTATCATTGCCAGCAAATGACAGTTGTACAACAAGCAACTAAATTTTCTTGAGCTTCTTATGAAACTGCAATAGATAAGGATGCTTAACTGGATATTCATGTTAAAAAAACAATTTATTTCACTGATGTATGATACTGTGTGTTTCTTTTAATTAGTACTTTGCATATGGTAGAGTTCAATGCTGGATTACAGCATTGGCCTACATCAATACCAAATAGATAAGATCCAATTTTAAGTCAATATGCAACAACATTCTGTGGCAAAGACACTTTTTAAAATATCTTATAATTCTTTAGGATGAAATGAACTGCCAAACTTTGTGGTAACTGCTGAGGTACATCAATGGCTATCCTGAGCATATGTCTGCAGATATACATAAGAGACCTTTTGTGGAATTTTGGGATGTTTATAAAGCAGATTATGAGTAGTTTTAGTCTTTCATCCCTGTTGATTTTAAGCATAAATTAATACAATTACTTTAAAATTCAAGTCACCATCTTTTTGACTTAAGCTGTCTGACAGTGAAGTAGTATTCAATTTACACAGGAATACTAGCCATAAATCTATACATTACCCATTCTTAAAGTATTGTCTGTTGGATCATCTTACACTTAATGTAGCAATACTTAGAACACAGGTTGAGATCATCTCTATGGAACTGGCAGGCTTTTGATATTGAACTTAAGGAAAATGTCTTCTTCCTAGCTAAACAATCATTCAGCTGATAGTGAATTCCAGTTTTCTCATTCTCCTTACAACAACCTTTTTGTCAGTTCAGTTCAGCACCATAGTGATGGCTTCTGTTCTACGGTAAACTTGAATGTCTCAAGGGTATAATTGGTCTTGCTTGTTGCTGCAACAGCAATCTGGTCCATTCTGTTCCTCCTTTTTTGATGTATGGTGCAGTGACTATAACTGTCTTTCAAACTATGATTGAAGGTTGTCTTGACAACCTTCAGACAGTTTTATGACTTTACCTAGCCAAATAGTTATCCTCTCCACACAGTTTATCTGACAGATTCAGCACGACGGCAGGTGCTTGTAGAATCAGTATCTTCAACATTTCCCATGTAAGATTTTCTGTTAATTTTTGGGGGCTCTGGTGGTGGCTCAAAAGCTGAAGGAGAACCCTACTGTATACCTTTAATAGATAAGCACCTTTGGGGGCACTCTACAGTATCTAGCGCAATGGAGACCTGAGACTGTTTTATGTTTGGGAGCTACAGTAATATGAATATTAAACAACCTACAACTATACAAAAATTATGAGATATTGGACCTTGTTCTGTCCCCAAGTGACTTCAGAAGGGTTGCATGGATGTAAGTCATAAAAGAATTGTGCCCAATTTATGGTTTCTATAGTTCTGTATATTACTGCATGACACATAATGCAATACCATACAATTTAATATAGCCTTCAAATCACACCATTTCAAATAGAAGATTTTGTAATTTAGGATGTAAACAGAAAATCTCTCAAACAAAAACTTCCAATCAAGATATTTAAAAATGGATCCCTGATGTTAGGCTCCTAAGTTCTTATCCTGGCACATAATTACATGACCTGAATTTCAAAAATGCTGTGCATCCAGCAGCTCCTATTGAAGTAAGTGGGAATCCTTGGCCAATAGGTATGCAAACAGCATTTACCTAAAAAGAAACTTCATTTTCAGTTTCTGCTGACCAACTACAGGAATATAAACTTCTCTGATGGTTGATCACACCCCCAGGACTGTTGAACTGAAATCAGAATTAGGACTTTCCTTAAAGCATTCATGCTCATTAGTTATGAGTATTATCGGATTCAGATAGCCTCGTGGCTTACAGGTATTACACTTGTAATACTTTTTTAAACTAGTTACTATAATTTAACCTAGTTTTTCCTCTGAAGTTTTTTGTTTTAAAATGTAAAAACATTTGTTTCTCTTGATTAAAGGGCAAAAAATTATATTAGTGCTAGAACCCTTTAGCACTGTCCATTTCTTATTCAATATATGAAGTTACTTAACATTACAATTAGTATACCATTACATTGGCAACTAAAAAGAACATGAGAGAAATATTTTATTTCCTGAATAATTTTAATTGATCATACACATTCATGGGAGTGACAGTAAGTAAATCTTATAAATAACATAGTTGACAGGTGATTTTATTATTTTTCGATAAATTCAGACCCATGAATTTATTAAGGATGCATACTCTCAACAAAACATACTTAAATATAAACTGAGAGTTACTTTCCACCATTGCAAATTCAAATACAGCATATGCTAGAAACATGCTAAAAATGTTTTTAACTGTACAAAAAATGCAGAGTTCTCTGGAATAAATCTTGCTATGTATTTGTAGTTTTTTTTCTAAATTGGCAAAAAATTGGCCGTGATTAAATCTGTATGAATTAGATATTCTTGATTTTTTTTCTTTCTGGAATCTTAACTTTTTAAAACAATAAATATTCACTGAGATGCTTTATGCTGTTTAACTGTTGTATAATTTATTGCTTCAAATCAAGGTTTTAGAATACTGCATCCAGTTTAAAAGTCTTTATGCAATTACTTTTGTATTTTACCAGACCTAACTAAAGCTCTTATCCTACAAAGATTTATGCAAGTGCTTAACTTGCTACATAAGAGTAGTCCCAATGGGATGGGACCATTCATGTATGTAAAGCTGAGCACAACCATAATTCTTTACAGTATGAAGACCTTAGTCGTCGTCATGCTAGCAAGAATACAAAAGTTTTACACTTTCATGTATTTAATGCTGCTGTATATTTGGTAGAATCCATGTTTGACAAGTATTTGTGATCACAACTGCAGCTGACATGATTTCATTTGGTTACAATGCCCAGCGAAGACATGGTTTTTTGTTGTTGGGTTTTTTCCTTGTTGTTACAAACCATTTTAGCAGAGGCTGTAGTAAGACTATGGGCTTAGTAAGGTTTTAGCACAGTTTCTGAACATGAGCTCCCATACCTGCTTTCAGATCTACCTGATTGCAAGCATTTATTTGTGTGGAATCAAATGGAGAATTGGGGCCCTGGTTTGTAACTATAATTGCTGTGGCGGCAAATAGTTTTATAATCAAGTTTGGCCATAATCATGTTTGAAAATGATCCCCAAAACACTAGTTGAGGACAGGGCTTCACTATTACAGAACTTAAGAGTTGCACCAAGTGAACAGGAACAAAGCCAGACAAACATTCCAGCTGAAAAATCATATTCAGTTACCCAAAAAAGTGTATATGTTCAAATTACTCAGTTCTATCTCTGTTATATTATAGGAAATAACTGATTGTGGTTATTTAAGAGCTCATCACAGAAGTGCACTGCATATGATGTGCTACTTTCAAATGTAGAACACTGTGCAAAGGAACTTCTCAAAGCTACATTCGTATTAGACTCAGAAAGTCTGGTCATGGCCAGAAATAAGATTACCTTTGTTGTGGGAAGCATGTCAAGACAGTCCAATATGAATAATACTAATGCTTGCATCAGCATCATAAACTGATTGAATTGCCAAGTCAGGCTAAAGAGAAAGGTTGATATAAACACTGCCAGAAGTGTCAGTTTCTGAAAAGAGAAAGTTCTTATGTAACTTACTTATCTCCATCAATAAGTGTTTGGGGGGGGGGAGGGTTCTCTCAAGGGTTAAATTAAAAGAGTACATGTCTAGAGTTTGACACTGAAACATCTTAATTTCTAACTACAGTACTTGGATTGCAATGAGACAGCTGGTATTTAGAGTTTCAAGTACCCCAATTTACACACACAATTTAATTTTGCAGGTGCAAAATTGCAGTAGCAAATATTACAGTTGTAATTTCACCTGAAAAAACAGCTAGGTCTCAGCTCAGCTTGAAAACTTATCTGTTAGGCTAGGGGCGGGCAAACTTCTTGGCCTGAGGACCACATCAGGTTTTTGAAATTGTATGTAGGGGCGGTTAGGGAAGGCTGTGCCTCCCCAAACAGCCAGGCATGCCCCCACCCTGCTTCTTGCCCCCGATGGCCCCCCCAGGACTCCTGCTCCATCCACCCCCTGCCCCTAACTGCCCCCCACCGCCCCATCCAACCCCTCCTCTCCTTCCTGACTGCCCTCCCCTGGGACTCCTGCCTCCATTCAACCTCCTTTCCCTGCCTTCTGACCGCCCTGACCCCTATCCATGCCCCTGACCAGCCCCTGAACTCCCCTGCCCTCTATCCAATGCCCCAGCTGCTCCCTGCCCCCTTACCACGCTGCCTAGAGCATCAGTGGCTGGTGGCGCGGGTGCACCAGGACAGGCAGCCGTGCAGCACAGAGCACCGAGTCAGGCTGGGCTCTGCAGCCCTGCTGCCCAGAGCATTGCACCACACAGCAGCGTGGATCCGGGGGGGGGGGAAGAGGTGGGGGCAGCCTCCTGGGCCAGGAGCTCTGGGCCTGGGCAGGACGGTCCCGTGGGCCGGATGTGGCCCATGGGCTGTAGTTTGCCCATCTCTGTGATACGCTCATGTTGGGTATGTTGTGTTTCATTATGTTGACCAAATCTGAAGTAATGACTTAAAACTGACAGTTGCACAAACTGTATTATGTACATGCTTTTACTGCTACAACTCAGGGTTAACTCTTAATTTTTTTAATGTAAAATTAAAGTAGGGGGGAAAAAAACTAATCTTTGGGCTTTGTAAGGCTTTTTCCTAACCTCTCTTTGAGTGACACTCTTATGACCTCCCAAATATATAAAACTCTACTTCTTGTGCTCTGTAAATTTTTTCCTTTCAACAGTGAAATCTTTTATTAAAAACAGATTTCTTTTGCAATTTTTTTCAACCCTGAATGCATTTATCAGTGTTTGCACCCCTTCATAGTTCAATTTGTTTAAATTAATTGCAAGCTCCTCAGAGTAACAATTCTTTCTACCATCTATTTGTACAGTGCCTTCTACATTTCCATTACTATATTTAATAATAGTGCTTTCCTTCTGATTTATAGTCAGTTACCCGAAGCACACACTTCTGTTTTCAGCAGCTCTCCTGACATTTCAGATACTAGTTTTGCTATATCAAATATGTTGTTAGAAATACTTACTTCATGAAGAGGCCGTAAATGAGATCTGAACAGGTATGTGATTGCTGCTATTTGAACTGCAAAGAATGGCAGTGCCCAGTTCTCTCTTAATGGAATGGTGAATTCTACTCTTGTGGTATCTATTCTACACAAAACAAATGCAGAGATTCATAAACACAACCAAAACCCAGGCTTCTGCAAAGACGATTTCAATTAAAATTGAAATCTTATTTGGAAAATCATATCTAGGCTCCTGCAAATTGTTTCTCAGGTAGCTGAATGTTGAGTCCCCTTAACATCCCTAGCTCTGAAAACTTGCCAAGAGGCACATCCATGGTTGGTTCATTCATGACCAAAACTTCTTCCTCTTGACTCTTTAACTCCCCTTATTTTCAGATAGCTGTTACTGTGGAGCCAAGCCTCCTCTTGGGGAGCAGAGTTCGGGCGATCTAAAGAAAAGTGCTGGCATTTTTCAGGTCAATGGCAATATATTTCTCCTCAGTTTGGCTTTCAGGAGGTATAGCTGAATAGATAGCTGTCATTTTCCTCACTGTAATTCAAGTGCATTGTACTAATGGCATGACTGAATCCCATTGAACAGGACAGCAAGAGACTTCTCGCCTTTCCTGAAACATTCTGACACTAAAAGTGTTATTATCAAAAGACAAGGGCAACCACTCAGCACAGTCATTTCCAGAATCTCACTGCCATGTACACTAGCCAAACCAGACAGTCTCTATGCAAAAGAATAAATGGACACAAATCAGATGTCAAGAATTAGAATATTCAAAAACCAATCAGAGAACACTTCAACCTCCCTGGACACTCAATTACAGACCTAAAAGTCTCAATTATTCAACCAAAAAAAACTTCAAAAACAGACTCCAATGAGAAACAGCAGAACTGGAATTAATCTGCAAACTAGACACCATTAAAATAGGCTTGAATAAAGACTGGGAGTGGATGAGTCATTACACTAACTATAAAAACTATTTCCCCATGCTAATTCCTCCCCCCTACTGTTGCTCTCACCTTCTTGTCAACTCTTTGAAATAGGCCATCCTGATTATCACTACAAAAGTTTTTTTCTCCTGCTGATAAAAGCCCACCTTAATCAATTGGTCTCGTTAAGAGTTGGTATGGCAACCCCCATTTTTTCATGGGGGGTGTGTGCTTGTGTATATATAGAAATATCTATACACACACACACACACCTCTCTCTCTCATTTATTTTATATAATTTATAGTAGCCATGTTAGTCTCTATCAGCAGAAAGAACGAGGAGTACTTGTGGCACTTTAGAGACTAACAAATTTATCTGAGCATAAGCTTTCCTGGGCTAAAGCCCACTTCATCAGATGCATGCATTATCTTCCTACTGTATTTTCCACTGCATGCATCTGATGAAGTGGGCTTTAGCCCAGGAAAGCTTATGCTCAGATAAATTTGTTAGTCTCTAAGGTGCCACAAGTACTCCTTGTTCTTTCTGCTGATACAGACTAACATGGCTACCACTCTGAAACCAGACAAGTGTAAATAATCCCATGTCCATTTCTCCTTATGTAGCTGAAGTAAGTGAAAATGTAACAACCTGTTCATCTGAACCATTCTTACCTACAAGACCCTAGTACAGTACTTCAAACAGTAATTCTATGGCAGAAACTCCCCATTATCCAAATTGGTCCCATGTACTCATTTTATCTGGATAAGTAACCTCCTTCTACTGCACACTATTTATTAGAAAGTTGGAGAGAAAACAAGTCCATTCCAAGTCTTCCATATATGGAAAAAATTACCTCTTAAATATGAAATACTATATATCGTTTTAAATTACTTTCTCCTCTAGAGCACTAAAAACACTAGATAACTATAAGAAATCACTTTGTAACTGATTTGCTTACAGTCAAATTACTTTACAGCAGTCACAACTACTGACTAACATTTCAAACACCTTTGGGACAGCTTTGATAGTACTGACATTATACTTTTATTTTCTTGATTTTTAAGTTTCAGAAAACAACTGAAAGTTTAAGAGTCAGCCTCACTCAAGCTGGTGGTAGGGCAATGCAAAGCAGCTAATCTGATCCCTTAAGGATTCCCTGAATTGAGGATTCCTTAGGTGCCATCGCAGTACAGCAGGTCCTATGCCACCTTTTTCCTGACCCACAATGCAAGAGGTATCTATAGGGGAACAAAGGGAGTGGTTGGGACAGAAGTTCTGGTCACCCTAAGCTCTTGGGGATGTGGTACATCTGGCATAAGTCACTGCACCTCTTAGAATACTCTGACTTGCATTGAGGGGATATGAGGCTGGCACAGAAGGGCTGCTCAATGTGGGAACTACATAGGCGGCTAAAAGCCACTGGGGAACTCCCTCTTCAGTCTGGTCCAAAAAGAGCTTGGATAGGCCATATTTTTAGAGAGTTTCCTCAAACTTTTGACTATCTCTAATTATATCTAATGTTTTTAAATATCTGGCTGATCTAAAGAGAGACCCTCTCTGCTGTTTTATGCTCTCCCTTACCCCCAATTTAATCCTAGCAATGCACTGTTTTAATATGTCTTAACCTTATGTGTCAGAAACTAAAACTTTAGAAGGGTCACATGTTATTTCACACTCACCTGTTTGTAATGTACCAGAAAGCTGCTAACAAACCTGAAAGCCATGTTCCACTAAGAAGCCAGCTGGTTACATACAGAGCAATGACATAAAGTGCCTGAAGT
The DNA here is from genome assembly GCF_965140235.1 of Caretta caretta. Classification (NCBI taxonomy): domain Eukaryota; kingdom Metazoa; phylum Chordata; order Testudines; family Cheloniidae; genus Caretta; species Caretta caretta. Next base: position 23,190,536 of record NC_134217.1, on the reverse strand, counting down.
CCAAACAAAGTGTAGATATAAAAATAAACAGGCTCTAAATAATTCTGTAAAACAGAGGAATATTGTAGTTAAATTATTTCCAGTATTTTATAAAATTAATGTGAATTTAAAGGTAATGTCTCAACACTTTTGCAAAATAACAATACAAATAATCAGTGTTAAAGACCAGTAAAATGGTATTAAAAACCCAGTACATTTTTTCAAAAATACATTTATCATTATGACCCAGTGATTCAAAAATCTATTTTAAGTGCCTAAATGTAGTTTACTCATAGTCCATAATAATATGAAGGGCTGTTAAGCAAACCCTTTCAAAGCTTCCTGTTTAAAGTCCCATCTTACACTCTCGTGGTCTCCACCTCTCAATACCCTGCCCACTCACAGGGAGGGAACTCACCTGTAATAGCTACAAGAATCTTCACATCCCTTTACCCACAAGGGTGAGGTGAGCTGCTAGCCAGAGAGAATGTAGTAGGAAGGCTATATTTACTCTTCTAATTAAATGAGGCAAGCTAGGAGAGTTTCCCTCATAGTCCTGGCATATTACAAGGCAGCACCATCACTTGGCCAGACCTATCCTGCTTCTTAAAACCCTGAGTGCACATGTACGTACGCATACATAGACTATTTAAAGCTTTAAAATGACCATAAAGGGTCTTGTTCCTTTTGCAATTGCAAATCCATAATGGCAGCCACAAGTGGGTAATTCCAACCACCTTTAAACATTTAAAATTTGGTTTTCCTATTATGTTCATATGTGGTTGCTTTGAAAACTAAGGGTTTTTATTTTTTATTGATTTAAAACAATTGCAGGAATATATTTATCCTTGGAATTAACCAAAATGCGGGTTCTCGTTCACTGGGTGGCTTTCATGAAGCATCCATATATAGCTATTTATTTAAAGCCATAATTAAATACCTACCTGAATGGGAAGAATCCTATATAGTATGCTGAGAAACAGCTCCTGGTAAACATTCATTCTTTCAAGTATGTTAATTGTCCTCAGAGATTCAGTTTTATTGTCATATATTAAGCCATGTAAACCTAAATGTTAAAGAGAAATTAAAATAGAATAATATCTCCCTCCCCTCCTTCAGTTGTACAGTGAAAAGTTTGCAAATGTATTTTAAGATTTCTCATGGAAAACTTTGCAAAGCTTTACGTCAAGGATTCAAAACATGGTTTTTATATCATGGTTTTTATAAAAGTTAATTTTCCCACTTTGATAGCAGTGTAGGCATACCCTAAGACTCGTGGCATGACCATGGCTATGCCAGATCAGATGACTTGGACTCACAGGGCTTAGGATGCAGGGTTAAAAATTGCAGCGTAAACATTAAGGCTCAGGCTGGACCCCGGGGCTCTGAAAACCCGCAAGTTAGGAGGGTCTCAGAGCCTAGGCTCCGGCCCGAGACCAAAGGTCTACACTATTATTTTTAGACCCATGAGCCAGACTCAATTGTCTCAGGCTCTGAGACTTGGTGCTGTGGTATGGTATTTATTTATTTTTTTTAATTATTGAAGTGTTTATGTACCCTTAGAATGGAGATTACTGGACTGCTATACAGTGAATGCAATTCTGTATATTTAGTAACGTATGTCAACATGCAATATTGTACCTATAAACATGATGCTGTGGAAATTGCAATAATAAATGATGTTAGGGGCACTAGAGTTGGGACATTAATACTGGGATCATGAGCCATTCACTTTTAGGTCACTGTGTTTTAAAGTCAGCTGAGATTGGCATTGATGAAATTGTTACCAACCATACTAGCTGCTAGGTAGCAAAAGGAAAATTAACTGGAGTCTCAGTCCCGTGTCTTGAAGACCAGACACTATCACAAATAACCCAAATCGACATCATAGTAGATATTCTTTATCTGTTTTGCAAGAACACCTAGAGGTCTCAACCAGGCATTAGGGCCCCATTGTGCTAGGCACTGTACAAATATGTAGCCAAAAAAAGGTCCCTTCCACCAAACAATCTGCCTATGACACAACCCATGGATACAAAAAAAGGGTGGGAAGGGGGTAGAACACAGTGTAGTACTGACTATTTATAATTATTGTAATAAGCAGTTACAGCATATCAAATGCTTAGCTATTGTTGAGTAAAACCATTTCTATACCTGTTTAGTGTTTTGCCTCATTATCACACTTAGGAGTGATCTCACTTTCTCATGGGGCGGTACACTGGAGGAACCAATGTACCATTGCAGAGCTTATATTTCCACTATCTAAACTATTCCTGCTTTGTGGATGAATCCAACAAAGTTGTCTCTAGCATGATTATTACAGCACCTTTCATAAACATTATATTCACTTTTCACTTTATTAACAACAGCATCTCACCAAAGCAAAGTAAAATTTACTTTACAGGTTACAAATACCTTGTTGGATGGATGTAGCCTGCAGCATCTCTTTGTAGTAAGAGTAATACAATCCACATTCAGTCCTGAATGAAATTTCCCGTTCTACTTCCTGCAAATAAGTTAGAAGTCCTGCTACTTAAGATACAATCATACACCAGAGCTTATGTTTACATATCAGTACTGAGTGAACATGACTTGCTTCAGCAAACTCTGGGCCTGATCCTGTAAGTCCTATTCACATGAGCAGTCCTCTCTCACATTTTGACCCATCAAAGTCAACATGAGAGAGAATTACTCAGAAGAGTTAAAATTGTAAAAATGGGCCCTTGGGTAAAGAGACATGTGCCAGGAACTTAGGCCCAAAATAAAGGTTTGATAAAAAGAAAAGTTTTTTGTAATTCTGGAATAGGAGTATTTATATTATGCTTCAACTGACTTTTTTTTTTTTTAACTCTAAACCTTCCCCTTCATGTTAGGAGTTCCTTCATGTTAGGAACAGAATTCCTGGCTGAGCTGCTAAACTTATATGGACAGTGATCGGAGTCATCTAGTTCATACTTTCTATGTGACTTAATCCAAATATGGCTGATATTATGTTGGTAAACTGGAGAAGGGAAGAGAGAGGAAGGACAGACAAAATGGCAGAGGTGGTGTTACCACTCTTGATTGAAGAAGCTTGCTTGCCTTTTATCATGCAAGTTTGAAATGTGGGGACGTTGTTGGTTCCTCATTTACTATTTTTCTGGATTGTCAGACATTGATAGTAGCTAAGAACTGCATATTTTTACTCAGATTTGCTGGCTAGAAGACTGCCTCTTTTCTTCCAGATACAGACATATCTACAGATATCCAGGCCTTTGCCACCATAAGGCTAGATTAATCAAACGTGCTCTACCTAGGGCTACATCTTAACCTCATTTGAAGACATCAGCTAGTGTGGAATGCAGCTGCCCACTTGTTAAATGGTGTTTCTTGCAGGGAGCCAGCTCTTCAACACTTTATACTTTATAGGTTAAAAACACTGGCCTCCTATTTGTTTTCACATTCCAAATTAAAGTATTAGTTTCAATCTATAAAGCCTTAAATTTGTTTGAGTTCTCAGTATCTCAAAATTCTGATTTTTGTCTTTTTGGCTGATGCTGCAGCAATTGAGACCTAGTGAGGCATTCAAACTTACAATGCTTTAGTTTAGACAGAAGGGGGTTTTCAATAGGGGATCTCTACTTCCTTCCATTCGTTCATGAGTCTTGTGTGCTTAATGAGGTTTATACACATGCTCAGAGCCTTGGATGAGCACACTTTTTGACAAATTAAAATATGGAAAACAAAATATCATGCAGTGAAATCATTTAGTTTTTCATTTTATCTTAGAAATAATAGTGACCTTTAGTGCATAAATGAAATTTTTTAAATTTTCTATAGTTAACAAAACTAGAAAGGGTTTGAGAACCCAATAAGATTGCTTACTCCACATATGGCAATCTCAACATGAAGAAATCGCAATAAGATTCCTAAAGCTAATCCTATTAATTCATCTTCCTGTACAAAAGCACATTGCTGAAATAACTGAATAGCTTTACTTTCCCAACTTTTATGGTACCATTCTTGTTAATGCAATATTGTGTAGCATCCTAAGACTTGCAACTCCTTTACACAGTCATGCTGATTCTCTAATCTCCTAATGTTGGACCAGAATTAATGTTGGGTCAGTGCTAACATAAAACTAGACAAAAATGGCTTCCTCTTCCCCAGTGTGGAATCATGTTGCAAAACCACATTTTGCTGAAGTTAACTGTAGACAAAAATAAACCACTAGAAGCTCTGATCTGAGGAAAAACTGACAAATAAAAATACATTCGAATCACCATAGTCAACACTGAAACTCTCCAGTTGCTTTCCAGTATACTAAAACATTACTATGTCAGTGGACTACATTGACTTTGTGCCTTTTAGTATTTAATATCATACTAAGCAAAATGAATAGAGTTGGACCAGATCATAGGATGGGATAGCTGCAGTTTCCAGTTTTAAATTCACCACTAATACAAAGTTTTTCTCAAACAGAAGCACATTTTTAAGTGTTTAAAGTAGAAGGAATTTTGAACACTTGGAATTTACCTCTTTTCTCCCCCTCCCCTTAGTAATCACAGAGGGGGATCTAATTAGCAAAAATGCATTCAAACATGATTAATATGTAATTCTGGCACCAGCTGTCTTCAACCAAATGCTATTTATATTTTACGACCCAAACACTAGTGAGTTTTACATCTGTTTCATGCTAAGATAACATCTGCTTTACTCATTCACAACACTTTTCCAGTTCAATGGCAATTTATACTTTTCTTAGTGTGCCATGTCAATAAAAATATATACTGTTTTGAGTAAACACTGAGTGCATATTTTACTATTGTATGTTCAACTTGTGCAATGTTTCACAGAATCTACAGTGTTCCTAGCAAAAATGTTTTCTAAGAGCTCTAAGACATTCTTAAAAGATCTTTATGAAAGTAAATTTACATGTGAAAAGACATTTTGAAGGATATAGGCTATGGTTACACTACAGCTTAAGCCAACATAAGTTAGAGTTTCTCCTGCCACCATAGCTATGTGGTGGGGACTGGAGTAATTAAACCAATGGGAGAGCTCTCTTTCATCAGTTTAGAGCAGCTAAATGAAGAGTTTACAACTGCGCTGTTGTAAGCTCTCTAGTGTAGACATAGCCTTAGGAACAGCAGAATTTTCCATGGCAGTTTATGATGCAACATATCAACCATGCTCAACAATATTTGTTATAGGTGCAATTGCCCTGAAACTATATTTTCCCCCTCTGTGGTCCACCAACAGCATCCACTTAAAGGCTTCCAGCTCCTAGCCATCACCTATGCCTGGTGGAAACACACACCTCACTCCTTTCTGACCATGCATTTTTAAGGCTCCACAATTTTTTGCCTTACACTGTGATATACTCAGCATGCTAGAATACCTAAAAGACCAGCGCCTCTGTTTTACTTTCTGTTTAAGGGCTATGACCAGTATATTGCCCACAGTTCCTTCTAAGTTAATATTTTACCTTAAAAATATTACAGAGAAAAGACATTAAAACAATAAAAGAACCTATATACATTCTAAAAAGCTTACCAGAGGTCATCTCCTATTCCACCCTAGGGCTCTGGTAGGTTTTAGTCCTTCAACACCCCCATCTGGGTTTTCCCTGTGGTTGCAAATTCACCCATGTTAGATCCAGAACTAGAACTCAGACTGGACAGACCAGCCATTTCTTTAAATGGCTTTGTCCTTTACTCTTAGCCTTTTGTAACAGGTAACCAGCCAACAATGACCCTTTCCTCCAGGCATAGCTTCAAAAGGCTGGGTTTTTGCATTATCTGAGTTGGGGATTTGCATTATCCTCTCCCAACGAATTCCCCTGGAAACTCACTTAACACTTACTGTCTCAAAAGTCCATACTTGTCTGGCACATTTTCAGTGTAGTCTTTTGAACTCCAGTCTTTCATCTATTGCAGTATTAAGCAATGAAAACAACATACAAAAAGGCTCTAGTCACAATTAACAGTGAAAGTCCTTAGATTCTAGAACAAAAGTTTCCTCAACCATCTTAAGCTGTCAGGGGCAGATTTAGTGTACATTACTGATGCAGGGTCTTTAGCAGTCAGCCTGTCATACCAGATTTAGGAAAATGGCTAAATTGAATTGAAGCTTTTTATATAAAAAGCACAAATATGGACCTAATTACACTGACTGCCTTCATCCATCATTCTTCGATCTGATTTAACAAGGCCAAAGCATAGTTTGTGTAACTGAAAAACATATATATTTTGTTTTCAAATCTTAAATTTCAATGCAGATTAGTCAGATTAGCAAAGCTCTTCAACTGTACAAGTGGAATCTCAATATAGACAGCTGCTATCAATGTTCCAGGCTGTGAATCATGCTCTCAGCAAACATATTTAACGCACATACATGGTCTTTTGGCTGGTTAATCTCTTGTCCATCTGTTAGAATGGCGTGGCTCCTGCTCAAATGTTGATTAGACTTTTGGTATAGGGTATTGGTGCCAAGCAACATACATAGCTGGTCAAACACTGGAAGTGACACTTCTTCAGGAGGAAAGTACTAAAGTATTGATCCAGCTTGTTTTTTTCCGAATGGATTACACCTGTTCACTTGGGTTATTAACGAATGGAATAGTAGAGCTCATTCCCTGAGAAAAATGTAGACTTATGAGTTCATTTGCTGTTGCAGAAATGACACATGGGAAGATACACTGGGCACTTCAAGTGTGTGTGTGCGTGCACGTGCGCGCACTCTAGAATTCCCTCAGAGAGCTAACACAAGAACATTGGGCTGGATTCTGACCTCATTTTACACCAGCATAAATTGGAAGTAAGTCCACTGAAGTCAATGGAGTTAGATGGTGGAAGCGAGAGGAGACTCAAGCCCAGTGTTTTCTTCATCATCATCTAGCCAGGCTCCTATGACCACTGTTAAAATTGTATGCAAACATTATCCTTTGTGTTGGACAAAGTCATTCTTCTCTCTCTCATGGCATCTAACTTATAGCATACGTCATAGTTCTTGGATACTTGCTTTTTTCTATTTTTGTGTTGAGAGGTACCAGACCGGCTTTCCCTTATTCCAATTACCATGGCAAAATTAGATAAACAGAGATGAGTGTGCATATTTAACTCATCAACAAGGCTCTCATTCATACCATAGAAGGCTCTATCACTAGCCTCTTGAAGGAAGGCTGTCTACAAAGAAGTACTTTATTACACGGTTGCTATACAGTAAAGTTGTTCTCATTGTTGCAGGATATTGAAAATTGGGTTTCAAGATAGGCCTTCCACAGTGGAACTGATACATTTCTATAACAAGGCCATCACTAGCAGTAGGTTCATAAATGTCAATTTCAATTATGTTTATTTTTGAGTTACGGTATATATAATTGTATAAAATACAAGCCTCTCACTTTCAGTTCTTGAAGCTGAACAAAGCTGGAGGATTTTCTGCACAGTTCTCTAACCAAGCAATTGGAATGTCCACAAATCAATTCTCCATACTGGAACACTAATTTAGAATAAAGTTTCCATTTTCTAAACCTAAAGGGTATATACACAAAAATAAGTGACGCAGATTCTCTGGTCCACCTAATTAAAAACCAGACTAGGGCCAAACGTGTTCAGTACAGCATTGTACTCTGTGGGGAGGAGGTGAAGGGAGCCCCTCTGGCATAAGATGATAGAGTGGTGGGAATGACCGAGTCGCCACCATGTCCAGTTCTTCACTGTTAAAGCCCAGACAGGCTGACTGCTAAAGACCCTGCAACAGTAATGTACACTAAATCTGCCCCTGACAGCTTTAACTTGTCTTCGGCTTGGGCCAAGCAGCTGAGAATCAGGAGTCCATGACTAACTCCCTGACAGCTCCACCTTACCACTGCATCCGAGCAGCACTCAGGCATAGCGCAGTGGACAGCCAAGCTCTATTAAATAAAAAGCTATTCTTTATGACAGATCATCCTTTTAATATATATGAAAATGCTAATAACAATATCCCTGTTATCAGTGACAGAACAGACTGCGCTCTTAAATGTTTTACAACAAACAGATCCTTCACAGTGCCCAACAAATTCGTGGTCTCACTGCTAAATTCTATTTAAAATGTTACAAAACTTTTAAAAACAAAAACTGTTAATTAATGCTGCATCCAAAAACTGCAATTTACTTTTTCCAAGAAGTTGAGCCTATTGTAATGATATTTTCAATATCAATTTAACTTTACCTAAGAGTTCACTCTGATTTAAAGGCTGATCCAATGCCCTCTGAAGTATGGGCACTGGATTGGACCTTAGAGATCATGTGCAAGGTTACAGGATGGTAAACTTTTTCTATTAAGGAAATAGTTTTAATAGATTTAAAAAAATGTTAGAAAAAACGTTCCTGCTATTCAGCTTGTATTCTTCCTTTGTTCAATTTAATCTTTTTTTTTAACTTTACATACCTCTAGAACACCCTAAATAATTTCATAATAGCTAGGGTTGTTTATCATATATTTCCTTATTTGTCATTTAGCCAAGCTCATCAAATTTAGTTATTTTAGTTGTCCCTTTAAATTGTCCTCTCCAGTGCATTTAATCATTTACAGTAGAACCTCAGAGTTACAAACTGACCAGTCAACCACACACTTCACTTGGAACTGAAAGTATACAATCAGGCAACAGCAGAGACAAAACAAACAAAGAAATACAGTACTGTACCGTTCTGTACTGTGTTCAACAAACCACTAAAAAAAAAAAAAAAAAAAAGGAAAGCAGCATTTTTCTTCTGCACAGTACAGTTTCAAAGCTGTATAAGTCAATGTTCAGTTGTAAACTTTAGAAGAACAACCATAACATTTTGTTCAGAATTACAAACAATTCAGAGTTACAAACAACCTCCATTCCCGAGGTGTTAGTAACACTGAGGTTATACTGAAGTTTTGTTTGTTTTTTGTTTTTTAATTCCCTCTAACTTAGGGACATTTCTCTGGCCTTGAAATGCTCAGACTTGTACATCAGGGTTGGGAACCTATGGCCTGCAGTGCAGATCCAGTCCCCTGCTTAATTTCATCCTGCCTGCAGCAAGTCTTGGCACTGCGAGCTGGAAGCCCTGAGCACCCCCGCCTCCACACGGGGCTGGAGCCGCGAGTGCCAGCTCGCCCCACTCCTGGGGGAAGCTAGGGTTGCCAGGCCATTAAAACTCAAGTTGACCGTGCAGCAGGGCTAAGGCAGGCTCCTTGCCTGACCTGGGTCCGCGCAGCTCCCAGAAGCAGCCAGCATGTCCCTGCAGCCCCTAAACACAGGGGTGATCAGGAAAGCTCTGTGTATTGCCCCTGCCCCCAGTGCTGGCTCCACAGCTTCCACTGGCCAGGATCTGTGGGCAATGAGCATTGCAGGGCAGCACCTGCAGGCAGTGCGCATCATGCAAAGCCGCCTGGTAGCAGCTCCACTTAGGGGCCGGACATGCCAGCCGCTTCTGGGAGCTGTGCGGAGCCAAGGCAGGCAGGGAGCCTGTCTTAGCCTTGCTGCGCCACCGACCGGGAGCCGCCTGAGTGAGGTAAGTGCTGCCTGGCTAGCGCCCACCCCCCAACCCCTCTCCCACACCCCAACCCCCTGCCCCAGCCCTAAGCCCCCTCCCACACTCCAAACCCTCACCCCCAGAGCCCACACACAACCCTCTTCCCCAGCCTGGAGCCCCCTCTCACCCCCTGAACCCCTCATTTCTGGCCCTGCTCCAGAGCCTGCATCCCCGGCTGGAGCCCTCACCCCCTTCCGCACTCCAACCCACTGCTTCAGCCCAGTGAAAGTGAGTGAGGGTGGGGACGAGCAAGCAACTGAGGGAGGAGGGCTGGAGTGAGTGGGGGCAGGGCCTCAGGGAAGGGACAGGGCCTCAGGGAAGGGGCAGGGTTGTTCGTTTTTGTGCAGTTAGAAAGTTGGCAACCCTAAGGGAAGCCCCGAGCGGCCCCCAACAGGGCTGGAGCCATGAGCACTGGCTCGCCCTGCTTCCGGGGGTGAGCCTCAAGCCTCCCCTCGACACGGGAGCTGTGTGTGACCCGTGGGGTTTTTTTTTGTTTTTGTTTTTTCTGTGAGTCTGTGGCCGGCATAAATGCATCACCAGAACAAAGGTTCCTTACCCCGCTGTATATGGTATTCTATATGTGATCTCACCAGTGACCAGCCAAGAGGAACTGTCAGTTGCTTAGGTGCATGAAATGATGGTTTTAAATATGCCGTCCAAAAGTCACCTTGACTTTGATTCTATATTATATTGCAAGCTCATATCCAATTTGATCTACACTATGGTAGGCTTTTTTAAGCTTTTAAGGCCTCTAAACATCACCCTCCAACTGCATATATATTTCCAGCTTGTAAATACATTATTTGTAACTCCTTAGGATATCCTTTGTTATCTATCCTAAACTCAAATTTCTAAATACGTGAAATCTGGATTTCAAAGAAATTACACTATGGTAAAACTACAGTAGTGAATCCAGCCCTTTGCCGATATAACTTGTTGCACCTCATTTGAAACTTACCACCTCTTTATCCCATCTCATGCTATCTGACAAATGAAATATCTCAATATCTATACTATCAATGCATACTGTTTTTCTCTTTCAAACTCATTTTTAAATGCAATACAATTTATTAGTTGTTTTTATGTACAAATTTTTAACAACTCGCTAATTGTACCTATGTGAGATGGAAAGAGTCTAAAATATTTAAATTCAGAGAGACAAGGGGTGAGACTCACAAGGCTGACTTTGGTGCCTAATACTTTAGTTGCCTTTTAAAATCCAACATTTAGGTAACATTTGGCATTCACAAAACCCCTGCTCACCTGCCACCTAACCCTATAGGTACCTAAACTCCCATGGTACCTAAGTTTCCACTGTTAAGTCCCCAACACACCTGAACATCAGTGGCTGGGCATTCACACAGCTGCCTAAGTCCTGACATTGTCCAGCAGCTCTGAGTTTAACTCACACCTCAGCCCCCATGGAATTTACAAAGTTTACATTCTCCGGCCTATCTTGCCTTTGGGGCCTAATCCAGTAGGCATGCTCAGCGCACATGCAAACCCGCATGGAAGAGGATGGTGGGGCCTGTTAACGCTCTTATGACATTTATCCCAATGGTCAGAGTTACTCACCCAGGATGTGGGATACCCAGGTTCAAATCCCCCACCTCTGCCTGATGTGGAACATGGACTTGGGTCCTCCTACATTGCAAGTGAGTGCCCTAACCACTGGGCTACAGGGTATTCTGGAATATAGGGGACTCTTAATATCTCCTGTTGGAGCTATTCCATTATGTATAAATACTTAATATTCATTGGGAGAGAGAGACTATAGCTCTGTGGTTAGGACATGTCCCCGGGAAGTAGGTAGTGTCGCCAGTTTTGGTTGGATATATTCCTGGAGATTTATTCACATGACCATAATCTTTAATTAAAGATTAATCTTTAATTCCTGGAGACTCCAGGCCAATCCTGGAGAGTTTACAACCTTACATGCAAGAGACTCAAGCTACAGTCCCCCTGATCTAATTAAACTTTAAGTATTTATACACAGTGGAACAGCATTAACAGCAGGGGGAAGGGGAAAGAGAGGGAGCTCCATAGCATAAAATACTCCATAACAAAATGGTTAGGGCACTTGCTTGCAAAACAAGACAGCCAAGTTCCACCCCCTGCTCCACATCAGAGAGCAGGGGGTTTGAACCAGTCTCCCACATCCTGGGTATGTGTTCTAACAACTGGGCTAAAGGTTATAAGGGGAACATGACCACCTCCCTGGTTTTTCACAAGAATCACGAACCTGGTTTAGGAGGATCAGAATAATTTATGGTTGTGAATCCTGAGTGGAAGGAGGTACCTCCCTCTGGCCTGGACTTTAGCACCTAAACTACCTTTGAGGAGCAAGGCTTAGGCCACACCACTTTCCTGAGCATTTCTTATTAGTTTAGACAGCTCCCCACTCAGTATGCTGGCTTTTGTGAATCCTGTTTTTAGATGCCTATCTCTCCCCATGCATTGTATAGGGAGCCTGGCCATCTACCTCAGAGTTGTGAATTCCACTAGGCAGCACAGTATCTCAGTCTGCTGTGTGAATCCCATTCATGGTGGCTTTATGGAATTCTTATATGTATTAAAGTATTTATCACTGTCAAATGTAAAAAATCGGTCTTTTTTACAACCTTTTCAATCAAAGTCATTTAAAAATAGATGTATGATAGCTCAGTAACACTTTTAAAGAAATGTATGACTACATCCTTAAAAAATGAACTCTCTCTTATAATAGACATTTTCCTTGTTTCTCAACAATGGCTATATGTTAGAGAATTTTGTAGGTCCTTGGGTTATGAAACACTGAGTGTGTGTTAGTATGGCTTCCACTTCCAGTATACACCATGTTTAGTAAATCAAACAAACAAAAAAACCCATAATAATATCTGCACTTCATTTAGCAAAGGTTCTCAATAATTTGTTGTCAAAGATTAGATTACATGCAATAAAACCAGCATTTAGACCTCCAGAAAAATAAGGCATATTGCTACACAGTTTTGAGGAAATTTAGTTCAAATATGCAGGAATATATGTATCAGCCAAACCATAAAAAGATTAAGAAAATAGACCATTTACATTTTGTTTTCAACATAACTTTAAAGATCTAAATGGTTATACACTAACTTTCAGTTAGTATATAGTATATACTATATACTATATTAGTATATAGTATATACTACAATTTGAAAAACATAATGAAAAAATATTTTCTATATATGGACACCCCTATGTCTAAATGTCTTTTATAGATGGACATACAGTATCTTGCAAGAGTGCACATGGCTGCAGCTTTGAATCATCCCAAAGTCCTCCTTAATTGGCAAATAAAGCACAAATAGCAGAGGGTAACCCCTTTGTTCTTAAATCATGTTAAACAATTTGAAGCCAAATTTATAGAAATAGCCTCTAAGTTTGCATGATCAATTAGGCATAGGCATATCAGGTAACTTCCCGTAACAAGTTTATTTTTGCAAATGCTTGTCTGCCTATTCAAGTCAAAGTTTTACATTTGTACTTACAAAGTTAAAGGTTAATCTGAAGCCCACCAAAAATATGACCCTTAACATCCACTAAATAGAAAACTTATTTTCTTAGAAACAGTGCAAAGTGAGCATACACACAGAGTACACTCCAATAAACAGAATGTATCACTGAAAAATATCTAAAGTTTATTTTACAATGTAGATTTCTAACTCCATTAGAAATAAGAAAAAATTGAAGTGTGCATTTTGTCCAATTTTGAGCAACATAACTGTGATGATAAACATATTTGTCAGTGCCATCTTGTGTAGTAAGTTTGAAGACATTCACAAACTACTGAATTTTTCAGAGGCAAATATAAAACGTTTTATCTTTTCAGTCATGTACATGGATTTGTAGACACACATATTTAACCTAAAAAAGTAAAGACTGTCAAAAGTGAACGTCACGTTTATCAACAGTATACATCTCTACCTGTGTAATCAAAGAAAGATGAGGCTGCCACAAAAGAATGTTGTTCATGCAGTTCGGCAGTAACTATTTCAGTAACTGGTAACTACTGCTTTTAGTACCTGTATGAAAATGTTTTTGGAAATGCGAAAAGGTGCGTATTATAAAAAGGTGTTAATGTGGTAAAGAAGCTCATACACATTGTATAAGAGTATTACAGTATGAATAATCAAAATATGTTTACCTAATCTAGGTAATATATGGTACCTATCAGTGAGGACTAAGTGTTTTCACAGTAAAGTAACTCGCCTGTTCATTTATTTTCTTTGATTTAGACTCCAGCATAACAATAATTTTCCTCTGGAACAATACTGGGGAAAAAATCTGTCATCACTGGTTCTTGGAAAGGGAAAAGTCCTACACACAGTGGTTCCCACCAGCACAAGTATTTCTGAGGCTGTGAAACTAACTCTACCTAAAGCTGACTTTGAGGAGGTAAGTCTTTTCCTTTTGGGAGAGGATTTGGCTGAGGACCAGGATTTTTACCTGAGTAGAGAATCTGTTTGTGCTAAGTCATCTTTGCTAGATTACTCTTTGAACATCTCTTGGAGAGAGACAGTGTTCTAGGGAGTTGCTGAGCCAAATTTGCTTGTGTTGACACAGGGAAGTATATTTCCCTGCAGCAACCACATCCCTTGCATACAGGGTGGGTGGTGAGTGGATCGGAAGCTGCATGCCCTGAGAAGGAAGGGATTTTACCACTGCCAGCCTTAGTTGGGGGTGGGGTCCAGTTGTCAGGGACAGTTTGAAGTATAATTGTGGGCTCCACTGAGTTCCAGTGTGGTGTCTGCTGAAAGGACATACAGGGAAACAGTACATTTTCTGGCTGGGTTAGCTACACCCACAGCAGGCCTATTTGGCAAGCCCCACAAAATGGGGACACAAGCTTTCTCTGGGGGACTGTCATGAGGCATTATTTATTTATGCTCCAGAAACTGGCAATAAACCAAAGATTAATTTGTCTTGATATTGTTTGCTCTACTTGAAAGAGAAAAGAAGTGCTTATGTGAAAGGACCCACCTCACAACCTCAAAGAAGAGTAGGGGTGGTTACATGTCTCATCCTCATTTGAGGTACTATATTAATAAACAAACATACCAGAGTAACCAATCTAGTGGTTTGAGCTGGGTACTTCAGTGTAGAATTCAATTCTTAATTCTGCCAATGACTTAAGTGACCTTCCTGTCCCGTGTCTCAATTTACTAGTCTGTAAAATGGGGATAATCCCATTTCTCTCACAGGTCTTTAATTAATGTTTGAAAAGTGCTTTTACGTTTTCAGATAAAGGATGCTATTATGTGAAAATAAACAGGGCTTTGGGCTGTGCTCTGGCTCCGCTCCAGCTCCAGGCTAAAACCTGCAGCTCCACTGCTCAGGAGCTGCTCCGGGCTCCAGCTCCGCTCCAAAGCCCTGAAAATAAACATTACCTACTTGGAGAGTTTTGTTTTACTGATGATTATCTGTGCCCCACTTTCATCAGAAGGATCACTTTAGATATAATTCTTTATTCAGATTAAAGACCTTCTTACAGAGATAATACTGTCACATGCCAGGATTTTGGGAAGGCACCTATTTTCTTAAAATAATACTTTTTAAAAATGTTGAGAAATCAGCTTTTGACTTTTTCTAGGTGATCATTTGTAGGCAAGATTTTGAGCTACTATTAATATAGCAGGAACATAATGGAAAAATGTTGTGTCAACATGTTTAGAGCATAGTTCGGAAAGTACTCATGGAAGTGATTGAAAGGTTTTCAATGTGAGAAAGTAGGGGGAAAAGTTAATGGGAAATGTGCGCTCTTTCGCTTGCACCCTCCTCCACACCTATCTTCAGATAGAACATTCTATATTTTCAGTATGACTGACAAGACAAATAGATTAAAAAAAAAAGCATATAGCCTACCACACACATTCATGTTGCAAACAGTGTCCTAGGAAAGCATTGATGCAATTATCAAAATAATTTCATTACCTTAATATTGGAAAACCACAGGTCATTTTCATGTAGGGTAGCAATGTAAACAGAAGTAAGAAGTCCAAAAGAGATGGCAACAGTTCCACCAACTGTAAGTGAAAGTCTCTTCCATAGCTTTCCACCTGTGTAAACTTATAGAAGAAAAACACTTTCACTATGGGATTGTGAAGCTTCCCATTCTACTTATGTATTTTAAATGGATTTCAGAACCACCACTAGTGGGGTCTAGGACTTGTATGTAACTATAGCCTTGTTCTCAAACTGCTTTATGGAAACTGTACTTGTGATTTTCGGGTATAGCAATCTTTTAGTTACATATAGAATGAAAAAGCCGCTGCTTGAAGGGGAAAATGTAAAGTTGCAGTTTTAAAAACAGTCCCATGATCTCATACAGATCTAGATAAACACCATATCTAATTTATAAATCTAAATTACAAGGAGTTTTTGGAATACCCGCCAGGGCATTGTTTCTAATTAATGAACTACAGCATGACTGTTAGCTCACAAAACAAGATATCAAAATCTTTTTTCTTTAAACTTCTGAACTTGGCTGCTTATTTTATAATTTTTTTTTCAAACAGCATTTCAGGTTGAATAAACTTCCACATTGAGGCTGAGCATTGATCAAAGCAGTCTCTGATGATGTCATGCTCTGAATTGCAGATGACCACCTCCTGACATCAGAACAAAATTATAGACTATATAATGCAGAGACTGCATTTCTAAATAAAGCAACTCAGTTTACTGCTCATGGGCACTTCGTTTTAAAATCTTTTTCCAAGTTGATTTCAGTAATCCTGCTTTTTGTGATGTGGATGTATATCTAATATAAGTGGCTATCTGTCGCACTGGACAAAATTCAAATGAGATACAAGCAAGTGTGATTCAATGGAGCTGAAGACAATGGATTTGTCCACTTATACCAGAGCTCTATTTTGCCTATTTACATCTGTGCACACAAATTGGATAAATTGGCCCCCCACCTATTCAAAATGTATGCACAAATGCAGGTGGCCCCAATTTTGCAGGCACAAAATCTGAGGCTATAGATTGAAAATGTGACCCTAACAAAAATAAGTACAAATGGTGTGAACTCTCAAGCATTTCCATGAAAGAATTTCCCTTTGTCCTTCCTTCATTTACATAAAAAAACCAACAAAACAAAAGGTATATTGAAGGTAGCACTGTGTGAGTCTGGGGCGCGGGGCTCGGGGATGCAGACTCCGGGTGGCGCTTACCTCAAGCAGCTCCCAGAAGCAGCGGTACGTCTCCGCTCCAGCTCCTATGCAAAGGCGCAGCCAGGCAGCTCTGCTGCGCACTGCCCCATCCACAGGAGCTGCAGGGGTGGCGCTTGGGGCAGGGATAGCATGCAGAGCGGAGCCCCCTGCTGCCCCTATGCATAGGAGGCTCGAGCCAGAGGGGGGAACATGTTGCTGCTTCCGGGAGCTGTGCGGAGCAGCCCCCAAACCACCTCCCCAGCTGGAGCGCCAGAGCGGGGCAAGCCCCAGACCCCTCAAGGGCTGGATTAAAATGGCTGGCAGCCCACGGGCCGTAGTTTGCCCATACCTGCGTTAGACTCACTGGGGTCCAAGGCAGAAAGCCAAAGCCCCACTGCATAGGTCTGAAGCCCAGGGCCCTGAATCCCATCACTTGGGGCTGAAGCCGAAGCCTGAGCAATGTAGCTTTGTGGAGGCACCCTTGGCGTGGGGCCTGGACAACTGCCCTGTTTGCTACCCCCTAACTCTGCCCCTGGCTTTTATATGCAGAAAACCAGTTGTTGAGGCACAGGTGGGCCTTGGAGTTTTTACAGCATGTTGAGGGGGCCTCAGAAAGAAAAAGGCTGAGAACCACTGGTTTAAGTCACTCCAGTCCTACGCCTCTCTTGAGCAAAGACTGTCAATGATGATGAACGCTGCTAAATGTGGCTGGGTTTTATGAAGTTCACAAAATTATCTTAATTTGTAACCTAAACTAGAACTTGAAAACAGGTAATAGAATCTAGCGCAGTAATCTACAGTGTCCCCGTGACTACAGTAGCTTTGATCATAAAGAAGGTTTGGCTATACTTGGATAAAGATTTGGTACAATACCTAGTTCTCATCTGTGCATAAGGGTAGATACCAAAAGATTGACATTAGTGAGAGTCCACAATTCGACATTTCTTATAATTACCCACCAGATCGAACTTTTCCTTCAGGCTTCACATTTTTCTCTTGTGACAGATGATCTTCAGCAACTTCTGTGACTTTTATTCCCTTTCTGTGTCTGATGGTTGTCATGATGTCAACAATTTTCATACATTATTCTTCAGTCTTACTCCTAAACACACATACAAAGCAATAAATATTCCTTGCCAAAAATTTATCAAATAATACCAAAAAAAAGTGTGACAAGCCATGAAAACACACAAGCATACTGTATTGTGAACTGAGGCCTAAAAAGTTATACCCATGTACAGTAATTCAAAATATTTTACCAAAACAAGAGTCATTTTCTGTAGCTCAGAGACATCAAAAAGAGTGCAACGGAAAGACTGTCATGAGTTCTGCAAGACTGACATTCATACATAACTTTATACATGGTAGACAAGATTTTCAAAAGTGGTTAGTTATTTTTGGTGTTCAACTTGAGAGCTTAAATGGAATTACTTTTCAAAAAGTACTCAACATAAGCCCCCTTAAAAATCAGTCCCTTTTTAAGGTGTCTCAGTTGGGCACTCTAAATCACTAATCACTTGAAAATCTTGGCTTTTGAGTAGTCCCAATGCAATCAATAGGACTACTCAGAATATGTAAAGTTAACAATCTTTGCAGGACGGGGGCCATGAGATGCAAAAGTGATTACACCAAAGAAAACTTGTGAAGGAAAACATTAAAAAAAGCACAACTAGTTTAGATATACAGCTGAAAAAAATCCCCAACTTTTGTAATATTCGTGTACTATTTAGCTTAAACATATCACAAACCAGAGATGGGGTAAGGGGGAGAAACTATTTAAGGTAAGCTAGTCAATGTTCAAAATCAGTGCACTGCAAAATTGTTCCCTAAACTATATTACATAATGCACCGTCCATAAATAATGACCTGCTTGAATTTTAAAGTCCTTTTATCTTTTAAAACCAATGACTAGCTTTGAATGCAAAAATAAGTCACCATCCCCAGACTCCAAGCTTGACTACTTAAAAGTTAGTCTCTAAGGCAGGAGTGGGCAAAATACGGCCCCTGCCCGTCTAACATTTCTGTCCAGCCCGCCAGGCTCTTTGGCTGCCCCTCGCAATCTCTGGGCCGCTAAAAGTCCCGCGGCGCAGCGGGGAGCTCAGGCAGGCTGTCTGCCTGCTGTGGCCCCATGCCGCTCCCAGAAGCGGCTGGCTGCTGCTGGCATGTCTCTGCGCACCTCTGGTGGGGGGTGGGGAGGGGAGGCGGCTCTGCGCGCTGCCCCCGCCCCCAGCACAGTCCTCACAACTCCGATTGGCAGTGTTTGTGGGCGCGGGCAGCACATGGAGACCTGCTGCCCCCCACCCCCTAAGGAACATGCAGAGACGTGCCAAACTCCCTCCCAGACCCCACACCCCCTCCATTAATATAATAGAAATGTGTGGCCTGTGACAACTTACCAAAATGCATGGAGTGCCCCCACCCCCCCCATGAAAATTATTGCCCACCCCTGCTCTAAGGGCTGGTCTGCACAACTGCTTAAGTTGATATAACTTATGTTGCTTAGGGGTGTGAAAGAGACACCCCCAAGCAACGCAAATTACATCGTCTTAAGCGCTGTCCACATCAGCACTGTGTCAGTGGGAGACACTCTCCTGCCAACATAACTTCCATCTCTCACAGAGGTGGAGTAATTATACTGATGGGAGAGTGCTCTCTCTTTGGCACTGTGCATCTTTACCAGATGTGCAGCTGGGCTGAAGTAGCACTGTAGTGTAGACTTTCCCTAAGTGAGCCATTGCCGATTGCAACTTTTTTTTTTTTTTTTTTAAAGAACTCCAAACGCACCTCGGAGAGTTTGTGGAGCTACAGACCTTAGAGTCTAGACTGATGTGGAGAAGACAAAGTTCAGTATGTTTTCTCCCCCAGAAATAAAGAAGGGGGGGAATCATTTTTAGAAATACCATGAACACATCTCTTAAAAATGCTGATGATTTCTCTGTAGAAAATCCCAACAACAAAGGAACATCAGCAGCAAATCAATCAAATACAGGAAAGGAGGGAGTAGAGTTGGCATAGTAGTCTCAGCCAGACTTTGTCCAATGCCTTATCAGGAAAATTGATTTTTACCATGAATATAACATTAAAGACTAGAATAACCAGGCATAGAAAACATAAATTTCATTGGATTCCTTAGTCTACAGTATGTAGAACAGCAGGTGTAGTGAAGTGATGCAGGTGTTGAGTGGTGCTGGGACAGAGGTGGTTGTGATACAATGGAGAGAGGGAATGAGGGCAGAGAGATTTAGATGTAGAGGGATTGGACAGGGACCTATGATATGGACAGAGAGGGGGACAGGCTGGATGGGAATTAAGAACATATGTGATGAGCAGGTGCATAATCATGTGTCAGGTTAGGTGTAAAAGGGTGATGGGGCAAGGGGATGGGATGTATAGAGAAGTGGGAGAGGCAGGAGTGGGAAGGGGCATAGGCTGGGCTGTGCAGGCGGTGATCAGGAAGACAGGTAAGATGCAGAGGAGATGGAATGGGAGGGGTTATGAGAGGAGGAATGATGGAGACAGGTGAATGGGCAGGCACAGAGGAGCAATGGGAGAGGGTGGAGATGGGCCAGGAGTGAAGGGAACTGGGGCAGAGTGGATGGGATGGGGGTTGGGGAATGGGCAGGGGAGTAATGTGTGAGACAGAGTGAGGACAGGGGCAGAGGAGATGGAACAGGTAGGAAGTGACAAGGCAGAGGAGAAGAGGGCAGGTGAGGGGCAGTGGAAGAAAGGAAAGGGGCAGGCTGGGGCAATGGTGGGGAGAGAAGGGCCAGGGGCAAGTGAGCATGATGGAGGGAATGGACAGGTGGGGCCCATGGTGGGGAGGGGAGAAGAGAAAAGGGAAGGACTGGGGCAGGTGGGGGAGATGGAGAAGAGGGAAGGGGCTGAGGTGGGGGCAATGGTAGGAAGGGCTAGGGGCAGGTGAGGGCGATGGAGGAGAGAAGAGGGCAGGTGGGGGCGATGGCGGGGAGGAGAGGGAAGGGCTGTGGGCGATGGAGAGGAAGGTGGGGGCGATGGTGGGAAGGGACAGGTAGGACCCGTGGGCTGGGCTGGGGGTAACGGAGGGGAGGGCGAATAAGGGGAGCGATGGAGGAGCGGCGCAGTTGCTCTGTGGGGCTGCTCTGGCCCGCGCCCGCGCCCGCAGCTCCCCGGCCCGGCTACACAGAGCGGCCTGCGCGGACGACTCAGGCGCAGCTCTCACACAGCCCAGTTCTGCGGCCTGCGCCGCCGCGGCCTGGCCTGGCCTGGCGCCTCCCCGCCCCCGCGCACCCCCAGCTCCTGGGCCGATACCTGCCGACGCGGCCGAGCGGGAGCACCGGCTGCAGCTGTGGCTGTGGCTGGGCTGGGCGGCGGCTCGCTGCCGTGGTCACCCCGGCGCTGCCTGAGCGGAGTCGCCTCAGACCCCCAGTGGGGATGGGGAGGACGCGGTGCCTTTTGTTCCTCACTCAGTCTCTGCGAATGCGGAGCCGCGAACGGGGCGGGGGGCTGCTGAGGGGAGCGGGGGGTCAGCTGCCTGGGACACGTGTTGGGGGTGCCTGGGACACGTGTTGGGGGTGCAGGGGGGTGCCTGTAGCTGGGCTGGCAATAGCAAAGGGTAAGGGGCTGTCTGGGGGTGGCTAGGAGCTGATTGCGGAAGCAGGGCGGTGTTTACCCCAAGTGAGCATGGGGCACAAGGGATAGCCGCTTTGAGAGGGAGATAACGTTACTTAATTTGGGACAGGATGCTGGGTAAACATGGTTGCAGAACGTGAAGTTGTATTGGGATTGCAAGTGAAGAGACACCTAGGTCTGGGGTGGGGTAGGAAGCTGGCTTATTCCGTGTGAAAACATCGAGGAGTCCGGGGACACTTTAAATTTGGGCAGATTAATTTGGGCATAAGCTTTCGTGGGTGAAAAACCCACTTCTTCAGATGCATGGAGTGAAAATTACAGATATAGGCAAAAATATATTGGCACATGAAGAGAAGGGAGTTACCCTGCAAGTGGAGAACCAATGCTGAAGGCCAATTTAGTCAGGGTGGATATGGTCCACCCCCAATAATTGATAAGGAGATGTCAATACCAAAAGAGGGAAAATTGCTTTTGTAGTGAGCCAACCACTCCCAGTCCCTATTTAAGCCCAAATTGATGGTATTAAGTTTGCAAACAAATTGTAGCTCAGCAGTTTTTCTTTAAATTCTGTTTTTTGAAGGTTTTTTTTGTTGAAGAATGGCTACTTTTAAATCTGTTATTGAGTGTCCTGAGAGACTGAAGTGTTTTCCTACTGGCTTTTGTATGTTACCATTCCTGATGTCTGATTTGTGTCCATTTATCCTTTTATGTAGAGACTGTCCAGTTTGGCCAATGTACATGGCAGAGGGGCATTGCTGGCATATGATGGCAGCATTAGTAGATGAATGAGCCTCTGATGATGTGGCTGGTGTGGTTGGGTCCTATGGTGTTGTCGCTAGAGTAGATATGGGAACAGAGAAGGCAACGGGGCTTGTTACAGGGAGTGGTTCCTGGGTTAGTTTTTCTGTGGTGTGGTGTGTAGTTGCTGGTGAGTATTTGCTTCAGGTTGGGGGGCTGTCTGTAAGGGAGGACTGGCCTGTCTCCCAAAGCCTGTGAGAGTGCGGGATCGTTTTCCAGGGTAGGTTGTCAATCATTGATGATGCGCTGGAGAGGTTTTAGCTGGGGGGCTGTACGTGATGGCCAGTGGTGTTCTGTTATTTTCCTTGTTGGGCCTGTCCTGTAGTAGGTGACTTCTGGGTACCTGTCTTGTTCTGTGAATCTGTTTTCTCACTTCCCTAGGTGGGTTTTGTAGTTTTAAGAATGCTTGATAGAGATCTTGTAGGTGTTTGTCTCTGTCTGTCTGCCTTCAACATTGGTTCTCCACTTGTAAGGTAACTACCTTCTCTTCATGTGCCAATATATATTTTTGTCTATATCTGTAATTTTCACTCCATGCATCTGAAGAAGTGGGTTTTTTACCCATGAAAGCTTATGCCCAAATAAATCTGTTAGTCTTTAAGGTGCTACTGGACTCTTTGATGTTTTTGTGGTTTCAGACTAACACAGCTACCCTTCTGATATTCTGTGTGGGGTTTTGATGGCCAGAATTTGGTTGGCAGTGGGAGGGACAGGTAGCTTTGGGTAAATGTGAGTAAAGGTTAAACTGTATGGAATTTTAAAGTCCTGAAGGGCAGGAGGTTGGGATCCTCAATAGATATGGTGGCTTATCTGGCTGTGCTAACCTACCTGAGTCCAGTGGAATAAGAGGCTAAGCTGCCATCCCATAGTTTCACTGTTTCCTACTTACAGTTTTGTTTAGTGAGATCACCTGCAAGTAAAAGAACAGTCTTGGGCTTGTGATGCTTAAAGGATTAACTGCAATGAAAATGAATGTTTTATCTGTAGGCATTGAAACTGCAAAGCAAGCTACTTCAAGGTAGCTCATCCATTACTTCAATCTTGACCTCATAATGTTGCCCTTTTCTAGAAGCAAATGGTAATTCAGTGTTTGTGGTCAGGCCTAAGAGTATTTTTGTGAACACCAACTGCCAGTCATTCCTGATTGTTCCAAAGTATGTATGGTAGCTTCCATAATGTTGATTAATGTTTACTTGGAGCTGCGATCAGGGTGCCAAATTTATTTTAGTTAGCACCCTTAACCTGGACTCTGAGGTGAGGGAGTTGTGCCTTATCTTCAGAACTACCCAAACCATTGTTTTGAAGTTGTACAATACAAAACACTGACTGTTTTGAGAAGTAATATTCAGGTAAGCTGTGGTAACCCTTATTATAAAGCAATGAACGAGTACACTAAAGATTCTAGTATTGCCAGGCTCAAGTGATCAAAAATCATGAGATTTTTTTTTTTTAACGGCTATATTGTATTTTGTCTGTCCTCTGATTTTTTTTGGACTCCCCCGGCCCGTCCTCAAGTGTGTGTGACAATTAGTGTTGGCTGCTCTCCCAAATTTATTGGGGAAGGTGATTTTTGGCCCCCGCTGAAGGAGCTCACACCCTCACATCTGCCCACCCCCTGCCCAGCAATTACTTCTGACCCTACCCCCATTAGTTCAGTCATTTCTCCTTCCTCCCTCAGCTTTCTCTCTGTTCCTCCTGAGATTCTTCACCCCCCCTCTCCTAGTCCTAGCGAGGTTGCAGCTGGGTCCCCTCTTCCCCCTCCAGGTTGGGGGGCAGCTTCAGCAGTTCTTCATCCCCCTTCTGCCTCTTCTCAGGCTGGAATACTGCAGGGATGGAGGAGGATCAGAGATGTCATCCTTTCCTCACGGGAGAGTAGGAGGGAGTGGATATTAATATTTAGATTTTTAAAGCTGCAAGTCTTTAAAATTCTAATGTAAGATGTATGATTTTTGTTTACTTTTTGTATATCAGTATGTGTATTGCACTTAATATGGGGAATGGAATTAAACTCGTCAGTTTAATATTTCTTGGTACTGTAGTAATTTTCTAGTTGATTTCACTTTCTGGTTCTCATGTATTGTCCCAATTTGTTTTTTAGAATCTGATGATTTCTAAGCCAATCTTGGGGCTCTGACTCATGATTATTGAATACTAGAGGTTAACATTGTTTTGAATTTTTTATTGGAAAAAAAGCAAAACCTAGGATTTGAACCTAAACTAAGTTGACAGTGAAAATGAGTAGCATGTGTACGTGCACTTTTTCCTGTCTATGGCCCTCAGTACGGTATTTAAGCATATATTTAGGATTATGAAATGTTCTTTATTTACATGATCACTGTTTCTTCCTCATTCAGTGCATAGGATTAATAGGGCTTCCTTAATGAGCAGCTATTAAATATTGTATTTTATCCTCATTGTTGAATGTGACCCCAGGCTTTATTTAATGTACATGATTGAAACCCTGCCACAGAGCCAAAATTATTAATTTCTTCGTGGGTGTTTTTATGGGTTCTCCTCATAGTATCAGAGTTCTTCACAAACCATTAATGAATTTATCTTCTCATCACTGCTGTGAGCTGGAGGGATGATATTATCCCCATTTTACAGGTAGGGAAATGAGGCACAGAGGTTAAAAGTTTCCACTAATTTTGAGTGGCCAATTTGAGACAATGAGGACTTGATTTTTCAGCATGCTTCACATTCTATAGCACTTCATATGTTCAAGCAAAGCTCTCATTGACTTCATTTTCAGCTGAGAGTGCTCATCACTCCTGCAGTGCAGACATTAGGTCTCCATTTGGGCACCTGGAAAATAAGGAACACATAGTCAGTAATCATCTTTGGAAAGTTTTGGTTTAAGTCACTTGCCTACAATCCTAGGAACTCAATGGCAAAGAGGGAGAGAATCCAAGGCAGCAATCAGCTGCCTTAATCTGGAGAACATAATTTCTCTTCCTGCAGTCCCAAATCATGCATTATGTATGTTTCAAACATCTGCAACAAATGAGGCCGCAGTCCTACGGATAACATCCTCCTTTACTACACAACTCTGATTCATCACCAGGGCAAGTCCATTCTGTGCTCTAAACAAGGCAAGGGTCCTGTGGGGAAAAAAGCATATGATCATGTCATTAAAGACTGTGTCATAATGCATAGGTACAAGAGGGTGAATTAAAGTTGCATGGGCAGCCTTAGTTCTGGTATTTCCTAACTTTTGTGTGCTTGACTTTGCAACCTTTATTATGCTCTTTTAAAGTGTGTGTTTGTTTTCAGGGGGAGGTGCTAATATGCTAGATTTTTAAAAAGGCAAACTGAAAAAACAAATCCCATCGTGTGACATCCTGTTTATGCCCAAATGGTTCATCAGGGGATTGGAATCTTTAAATCCACCACACAGATTTCTGGCATCTAAACTAATAGAGTAACTGTTAGCTTAGCAGAAATATGTTGTTGTCTTTTGTGTAGAACAAGCACAACAAGAAGATGAGGCACATGCTTTGCCAGTGGATTTCAGAGAGATTTACTAACAGAAGAGGAAGGGTGTAACTTGGGAATCTTGAGTTCCCTTTCACCTTCTGGAGGCAGGGCTCAAGTTGTGCCAGAATGTGTTTTTTTGGGGGAGTCAGACTGGCATCCTGGCAGTGGTGGAACTAAGAGGGAGCAGGGGATTGGAGGGGAATCACCCTCCCTGGCGGTCTATAGGTGTATGTGTGTGCTTTCTCAAGCATATTATGGAATTGACAAAAGAAGGTGTACAAAACAATTTTTTTCATCTGGGGCTATAACAGGGGTTCTCAAATGGGGGGTCAGGAATGCTTTGCATCCAGCATTTATAATGGTGGTATAAATTAAAAACACTTTTTTATATATTTAAGGGGGGGTCACACTCAGAGGCTAGCTATGTGAACGGGGTCACTTTTAGATCTCATTCGATAGATATCAACTATTGCCTCTCCTAGCATTAGGCAATGAAAGGGGTCACCAGTACAAAAGTTTGAGAACCACTGGGCTATAGCCTAAGCCTACCCCACACCTAGAAGCAGTAGCTCAGCCCATCTCCCTCATCTGGGCATCGCAACATGGCGCACAGGGTTGCATGGCATTGGAATAGTGTGTGCCTTGTCATAACACCACTCACTCAAATATGGCCTGGCCACCTCTCCCCTGTGGTGCTGCAACTCCCATGGGACTGGAGCCATGGGTGAGTGTGAGGTGGGCTTGCTCTCTAGCCCCTATGAAAAACATAAGAACAGCCATACTTGGCCAGACCAAAAGACCATCTAGCCGAGGATCCTGTCTTCCAACAATGACCAATGCCAGGTGCCCCAGAGGGAATGAACAGAACAGGTAATCACAAGTGATCCATCCCCTGTCACCCATTCCCAGCTTTTGGCAAACAGAGGCTAGGGACATCATCCCTGCCCATCCTGCCTAATACCCGTTGATGGACCTATCCTCCATGAACTTATCTAGTTCTTTTTTTGAACGCTGTTATAGTCTTGGCCTTCACAACATCCTCTGGCAAGGAGTTCCATAGGTTCCACCTCTGTGCATGGTGTGGAAAAATACTTCCTTTTGTTTGTTTTAAACCCTCTGCCTATTAATTTCATTTGGTGACCCCTAGTTCTTGTGTTATGAGACACAGTAAATAACACTTCCTTATTTACTTTCTCCACACCACTCATGGTTTTATAGACCTCTATCATATTCTGCCTTACTCATCTCTTTTCAAAGCTGAAAAGTCCCATTCTTATTAATCACTCCTCATATGGCTGCTGTTCCATACCCCTAATCAGGTGAATTCATTTATGTTAAAGTTGTTGATCCTCTGGGAATTCATGAATTCTTCTCACTTGTCCAAATATTCTTGAACAGCATGAGCTTATGAATTATAGATGAAGGAACTTAGAGCTTTTATTCATGAAGATATTTACAAATCAGTTTAGTTATTCAACCAGCTCAACTAGTTACCCACATTGGAAACTGAACCTAGGTATTAGGGTTTGTGTAAAATACCACACAAGGTTTAATAAGCACAATAAGGACCTCACTTTTGGATCTCATTCAATAGATATCAACTATTGCCTCTCCTAGCATTAGGCAACAATATTGGTTCAACATTACTATGAGAGAAGAATCACTTTGAGTTGCTAACACAGCTTTCTGGAGCATTCTGGGTTCTACTGGAATTCTTCAAACTAAATACTGACCGGGTCCCATCTCAGTTTAGCATATGCAGTTTGAGATCATCATATTCCAAGATGGTATATTATCCATTCTCCAGAAAGGAGTTCACTTAAAGTCATCTACATTGTGCTGACAAACTTCCCTTGTCTGCTGTCTGTTAGTCTTGTTGGGTTGGTGATCGAATTTAAAGTGAGGACTGTCACTTGTATGCTATTTAAAAACAAACAAACAAAAAAGGAAATACTGAGTGGAAGTTTTAACCATGACTTGTTCTAGGACCTATTATGGTCCACTGGGGATATTTTAGATTAACTTGAATATGATTAGGCAAGGTTATGTGGCAGTGCTTTAAAATGAAAGATTGCATCACTGTATAATTGGATATATTGTATTTTTATGACAAGAAACTGATTGTCTTGACTTAGTCTTCTAGTCCTTTTGCAAATAAGATACCTCACATAGCTTGTCTGAGATCTATAACAATCTTACATACTGTTTCATAATTTTAAAATTGTAACTTGTCAAACATGTGAAAGCTATAACCAGGTTTATACTTAAATACTTAGTTAAGGTCTCTAAAATTAGAATTCAGAACGTGGTCATGAAAAGACTACAGTATATTCTGATTATAGCTTGAGGATTCTAAAGAGTACATTATTAAAAAAATACAGCTGTCAATGTTAAATTCTTACACATAGTTTTGATTGAACTCTTTGCCCAACTGAGTATATTTTTCATTTACAAAGTGCACCCACTGTAAATAAGTGTGTGTGTTTCACTCACACACAGGATAAGATCCCAAAATAAATCCAAACCACCCAATCCTCCACAAGAAGCCCAAAGGGGAAATCAGCTTAACACAGTGCCCTTAAAGAGCAACAAGACCTGGCTTTAGAAGCAGCAGCGTAGGTGGCACATTGGTGGACAAGTGTAGAGTATGGGAACTGAGGAATTATGGACTTGACAGAGTGTAGCATTAGGTCACTTTGTTTTTTGCACTAAATATCATAGGAGCTACAATATCATGATGGGATCAGCAGGAGTTAATCTATACAGAAGAGAAGTAATTTTATTCACATCAATGGAGGAAAAAAGTAAAGGTATATACAGAATATGGATAAATAAGGAAGGATAATTATTTTCAAGAAACAAAATATATGTACTTTGTAAAGGGGAGATAATCATGCTTTTTTTTATCACCCACCACCCTTTAGTAGGCTGAGACAGAGTGTGACACTTCCGTGGAACAATACATACTGAAATAACTATTTAAAAAGCCTTATATTTAAGTTTCAGAAATGTGTAAAATATTAACTTTTTTAAAAATTGGCCACTTTTTTTGAACAATCTAACCTGTACCCTTTCCTGTACGTGTTATATTGGTATACATAGCACTAACTTTTTCTGCTACCTAAGATACTCTAAAAATAATTAGGAGCTTGTTCTTCTTTGGAAATACTCCATGGACCTATTTTTACATTTTAATATTATTGCTATTCAAAATATTTAACCAATACAAACCTTGTTCTATAAATCCAACTATAAAATTAGATTACTGAATAAAACTGTATGAATACAACACAGTCATTTTACAGGGTTACTGACTTAGTGGATGGGGGAAGATGTAGATGTAATATCTTTTTTTTCTTTTTTTTAAGTAAGGCTTTTGAGACAGTTCCACATTACATTCTCCTAAGCAAACTTGGGAAGTGTGGTCTAGATTAAATTACTATAAAATGCACAACTGGTTGAAAAACCATACTCAGAGTAGTTATCAATGGTTTGCTGTTAAACTGGGAGGGTGTATCTAGTGGGGTTCCATAGGGGTCTGCACTGAGTCCAGTACTAGTCATAATTTTCATTAGTGATTTGGATAATGGCATGGTGAGTGTGCTTCTAAAATTTGCAGATGACACCAAACTGGGAGGGGTTGAAGCCCTTTGGAAGAATTCAAATGACCTTGAGAAATTGGAGAGCTGGTCTGAAATCAAAAAGATAAAATTAAAGAGGAGTACAAAGTACTCCACTAGGAAGAAAAAAAATCAAACTACAGAATAGGGAATAACTGACTAGGCAGAAATACCACATTAAAAGGATTTGGGTTTTATAGTGGATCACAAATTGAGTCAACAATGTGATACGGTTATGACAAAAGCTAATATCCTGGGGTGTATTAACAGGAGCATTGTATGTAAGACACAGGAGATAATTAGCCCACTCTAGTTGGCATTTGTGAGGCCTCAGCTGGAGTTTTGGGTACCACACTTTAAGGGCAGATCTACACTTACAACACTGCAGTGGTGCCAACAGGAGAACTTCTCCTGTTTGATGTAGTTAATCCACCTCCTGTCGACATAACCCCTGATGTAGACAGTGCTTTGTTGCAATAGTTTTGGATTTTTCACACCCCTGAGTGACATAGTTATTCTGATGTAAGTTTATAGTATAAACCTGGCCTAAAAAAAGATGTGGATAAACTGGAGAGGACAGCAACAAAAAAGGTGAAAGATTTAGAAAACCTGACCTATGAGGAAAGGTTAACAAAACTGGGCATGTTTGTTTAGTCTTGAGAAAAGAAGACTAAGGGAGGACCTGATAAGACTTCAGTGTGAGGAGGGCTGTTATAAAGAGGATGGTGATCAATTGTTCTCCATGTCCACCGAAGGCAGGACAGGAATTTGCTACAAAGGAGACGAAGTTTTTCCTAATATCTAAGCTAACTATAAGGATAGTTAAAGTACTGGACTAGAGTAGCAAGGAGGTTGTGGAATGGAGGATTGGGGGGAGGAGGAGGGCAGGGGGAGATAATGGACTGTATGATCTCTAGCATTCCCTTCCAGCCCTACATTTTTATGATCAGTAGTTTGCTGATCTTTACCAATAACTTAAAGGCAGCTGTTTGTAAAAACATCCAGATCTCCTATCTTGGGGAGAACATTGGATGATCTCTAGCAGCACAGTTTCCACTAACACTTCTGATTGGTTAATGCAGTGCAAAACACAATAGTGCCCCAACTGTGAACAATTTAAAATTGTATAATGGCAAAATAGAATACCCTTACGAAATCATCCATGCATCTAAGGACATGTACTAAAGTCATATTAAAGTCTTCCAGATTAACTAAAGCAATCCGTTATAGTCATCACCTTGGAATATTAGCATATATGTTTTGGGTATTCACATAGCAAATTGTAGGTTAAACAGTGAGGAAAATGTAAATGCATACTGATGTGTCTCACACGGGGGGGGGAATGCACCTTAACTTTTAACCGAAACAGATACTGTTTAATCAACATAGCTTGGGACTGTCAAGGAGCAAATAAGGCTCTTGGATTCTCTGTCCCAGACCAGGCACAAAATAGAGCAACCTGGAGCTGTTCTGCCTTGCGCCGGCTGACTGATTCCCAGGGACCATATACATAACTAGAAGACATCATGCTAAACTACTCTCCTTTGCTGTCCCTCCCCACTAGTGGCTGCTGTGCAGGCTACGTGCCCACTGGAGAATTACACCTGAGAATTATTACTCTATGTACATTTGCTGAAATAACTTACTGTAAAGTTTTGAAAGCAGTTAGCCAACATTACCTTCGGAATAGAGATCTAATATTCCAGGACACCTAAATACACAGTAAAACTAAAGATTAATATCTTAAAATTTGTTTCTGAAAATTACATTTTCGACAATTCAATTTTGTTAATTTTGATTACAACAAATCAAAACCTAGGCCAGTATTAAGGAAGCAATTAAACAGGCCCTTTCTGACTGCCTTTATTTGTTGTTTATTACACCATTTTGGAAGAAATTGTGAAAACAAGTAATTTGATCTTTCAGCTCTACCATTTTAATCAACAGCTCTGCACAAAGACCAGCTTAAACTGGAATTACCTGCAAGTCTCTTATGTACTGCATACTGTGAAGTTGTTTTATACTCACATACCCTTCAGTATAGAAGGTGCAACATTTGTCCATATTCTAAGGATCAAGGCTACAGTAGCTCATTTTATTCCAGTTAGATTATCTGATATTAAGTCTCATTATTAGTAATGCCTCCATTTTATTACAGTTTTCCTTCATCCCTATATGTAGACCTACTTTTGCTATGTTTTATTAGTGCACTGTGTATAAAAAATGGAAGTTAAATTTTAGTTCAAGTTTAATACACGTTTTCAATATAATTTGATATTCATATAATTTCTGTGAATTTCCCCCCTGGATTGTTAAATCCTGCATTTTAGAATGGAGAGTCATATTTTTGTTTTTAATGCGTTAATGTTTAGATTATGGCTTTGTGTGCCCTACAGAAGAAAGGCATTCTGCTTATATAAAGCATCATGATCTCTGTTTGGGTGCTCAGATTGGATTTGCACAATGGTACTTGCTTCCCATTTCAAAAGGTGTAGTTTGCTTCCCCCTATTAAATACTTGTCTCATACTGTACAAATAAAAGCAGAACACTAAGAAGTGTTTAACAAAAAGGTTTATTACCAAAATACAATATTAAAGTCAATACATGACAAACTCCTTTAAAGCAAAATAAATTATTCTAACGTACAGTATTTCAGAAGGTAGTTAAAGTAGAACTACAGACTTGCTTCATAGTTCCAAACAGACAATCTGTTCGATCAGGAACACAATCCTACAGAGAGCTTAAGGCATGCAGCTTAATGTGCTGGATAGTTTTATAAAATGCAATTCATTCTATTTTAATAAGATACAGTGTCAAAAGTAACTGCAGTCTTTACGTCAGTCTTCTAAATTTTTTTATGCTTTGGCTATAAAAAGCAGTGCCATAGTGTTATAATACCTTTTCTTAAAAAAATACATGTACTCATGTCCATGAATATCAAACGCAAATGTAAATTTCTATTAAATATATTTTATTCCTCAATACTTTGAGCACCCACTGTACAATTTATTTTAATGATTAAATAAGTGCTTGGGACAGGAGAATACAGTAACTCTGGCTGAATCCCACTCTCTCTTTCTAGGCCAAGTACAAAGTAGAAAGCTACAATGGAAGATTATAGATCCCCAGCTATTTCATTAGTAGAAAATGGAAATTTCCTCCATAACAGAATTGTAGGTATCTAGAACAAAGGCTTTAAGTTATAGTCCATATCACTGAATAAAATCTGCTTAGAGCAGAGTTGAAAGAAAAACAAATAGCACTGCAAGTATGATGATTTGCTAGTTCTGTGTGTCAGTAGAATCCTAAATATTTGTAAATGCTCAAAGGAATGGGAAGATTGAAATGGTGTAACCCTGAAAAGTGCTGTTAAGACAAACCCAAAACATGCAAACAAACTAACCACACAGCACTTTCCAAAGCAGGTGGTATGATCAGAATACTTGCTTTTAGGAACTGATTCTGTAATCATTCCACATTCATAGCTTCTGTTAAAGTCAAGGGGGAATTTTGAATGTGAATCGATGGCAGCATGGGGACAATCAATAAGGAATTTTTCTCTATGAAGATTGTTTATTTTCTGCAGGCTAGCAAGTAATTATTTCTTGGCAGTTGTAGTATTTATCCTAGTCAGATTTTAGAACCTTCCCCCTCCCCCCCACTGCTTTAGAACAACACATGGTTAACCAAAGATTACTCGCACAAATAATGAAATGGTAAAGAACACGCTGTAAATAGCTATACCTTGGTTAGTAGTTCCAATATATTACAATGGGTCTTTGTGCGTTATATTTGAACACTGCACCCAGAAAAAACATGACTAATAAAAAGTTTGACTTTGTAAATCTGGGCTCAGTGCCATCTTTCTCCTAGCTCATGCCTCCAAGTTCTTCACATATTTCCATTAGTGTAACAACTTTAAAATGCATTATCCATTATGGGGAAAAATTAAGTTAAGGTCATGGCACAGTGTAGTTTCCATGAGTTTAAAATAGAAATTTAAAATTCAAATTACCGTGGACTCTTTGAAAGCTTTATATTTACCAGATTTTCAAATGACTGCACTAAATGGGATCTGTAAATACAAAAGGAGCTGGAATGTTAGAATGTGCTCTATGATCTCAGATATTAAAAATATGCCCAATAATTTCCTGGTTTTTTTAAACACACCAGAATTCTATATTAAGGATATAATATTGGTGTCAACACTGGTCACTAAGACAACACCAGTACCCTGATTAAATATTTTCCATCTGTGATTGAAATTGTTCATTATAATCATGTTTTTAAAGTGTCAGATTAGCCTGTATGAATATGAAAAATTCCCTTCTGATTGGCCTGTGTATATTCTATTTTTAGAAAAAAATGTAAAACATACAGAAGTTACTTTACATTTTTATTTAAAACATGAGAAATGTACTATGTTTAGTTCATGGATAGGTCAAACCTATTAGTGTAATGGGCTGTATGATGATAATCTTTATCAATTTTTAAAATAACATTTGTACATAACCTAATTTATAACCAAATGAATAGGACTATTTAAAGATAGAAAAAGTTCAAAATGTTTAAAAACAAATCCACTTTAAAAGATCACCAGTATAGCTTGAAATACAACTCTGCCCTTTATCCAGACTTTATACCCTGGGTTGCTTCTTAAAATTAAAGTTGTATATAAAAAACTATCCTCTTTCTTTCCTGTTTGACCAGCTTCACTGTCCACAGGAGAACTTAGAAAATCAACACAGAAATAGCACCATGAAGACTGTACACTACTCCTATGCCAGCTTTTCAGGTTTACATAGTTGTAGCTTAGTTCTGCTAAAAAAAAAAAAGTATAAATAGGTAATAAATACAAAAAACTTTCTGCATCACTCTTTAAAACGATAGTATACTAACCATTTTTAACAAATGAGCGACTAACCCAGGCATAACTAAACTGAGATGCCAAGAACTGGGCAGGCTTCAGTGCAATTACAGTTTTGAAGCTACCTTTAAACCAGAATTGAATGTTTCAAACTTCACCAGAATGTTTTAGTCTGACTGCTAAAGGGCTCCTTTTCAAATGTTACACTTTTTTTGTAGAAAGCATATACTAAAACACAATTTTAGGGGCCAACTTTACAAGTGATTTTGGCAGAGTTTCCTGGCAATTAGCCTGCATACTGAAATTCCCATTGATATGTAAACTGATGTACATCATTTAAATTACACGAAAGATCAGCATTATAATTTTAGAAGCAAAATGGTTTTAAAAAGGGAGAAATTTCTAAGGGTTGCTTTAAAAATAACGCACAGCAATTACCAAGTTCCCTTTGAGAATCCTTATCACATGCATCAGTAATGTTTACTAACCATCATGGATCCTGTTCCTTTCTATTTTGGTGCAATGGAGGAAAGGTTGTTTCCACAAAGCAAGTCAATTTTTACTTAGAAATTATTTTTGCTAAATTCTCTTGTGAAATTTGAAGCATTTTATGAGAAAAGGTTAGCATACCTTTTGAGTAATTATTTCAACAGACAGTGTGAGAGCCTGACTTTTTTAGGTATTTAGGGACCTAAAGATGTAGGTAGGCACCTAGTGCAATTTCCAAAAGTGGCTATGCACAGAGTGCTTTTGAAAATCCCACTAGGCGCCTATCTACATCTTTAGGGCCTAACTACCTTGAAAAATCTGCCCCTTTGTCAATTACATTTTTGGTGCTTGCCTGTTCCCACCCCAAGATTATGGCACTCATATATTGACATGAAAAAGTCACTAGTTAAAATGCCAATTTATATCATGAGCCACTTGCTTTTAGAGGTTTGGCTGAATATTTTAAAGAAAGACCTTAAACAGTGGGTCATGTTTACATATGAATTTAACATATCTAAAATAAGATCTTGTATTTACTTAGGATATAGCCAAATAATTGGCAAGATACCTACTGCATTCAGGCCACACAGCTTCTGCTGCCTTGAATCAGCACTTTGGATTAGTGACTGAAGGAGTAACATCCAGTATTGCGTATTCAGAAAAGCTGAGCTGGAAAGAGTAAGGCCTTAAAAATAAATTAGGAGCACCCCACCATCTACCCCTCAGAATCAAACAGTAAATTTTAGGTGAGCATTAATTCATAACCTGTATTTGGCCTACTGTCCTTTGCATTGAAGGAAAAACCAATATTTGCCTGAAATGAGTTCGACATCCTTTACTAAATACTTTCAAGGCCCCCCCTTTCCCCCCTCCCCCAAAAAAGCGCCTTTTGAATTGAGCTAATACCTTGTTTAGCTCCTGAGTTTGAATTTCTTATTGTGCTAATGCACTTTGGATTAACACCAGGCATTGAGAAATCCAGACTCTTGGCATCACAGTGAAGGATAAAGGGTTAGATGGATCATTCCACAGTTTCCCCAAAATGGAGATTTAATGGTTTTAGCTAATTAAATTATGTCTGTAATTGTAACAAAGACTCAGATTGGGAAATCAGTAAATTTCACTTGCATTTCCTCTCTTGAGCAAGTATCTCAGGCAACATTAGCAAAGATAGAAAAAAAACATTTTAGGAAATCCTCTTCTTTTTAGCTGATAGTTTCATCTAGTTGGAGTTTTGAGTTGCATTGTGGTCCTTATTTAGAATGATGTTTATGATTTCACCCTCATGTTCTTTCATATGATCCAACAGATTTTCTTTGTTGGTGGACTCAAAACCACAAATACAACAGCAGAAGAGTAGAACACAGTATTCTGTGCCAAGATGAGGCTGACTGGAGTTCTTTTCTAAATTGCATGAGGTATTAATTGTTGGATTAAGTTTTTGATTTTCATTAGAACCTGAAATTTCATTAGTAGTCTGATTAATGGACTCTGAAAATGACACCAAGTTCTCTGAACTCCCTAGAACAGGTACTAAACTTTCATCCGTGCTTTCTAATAGCGTCTTTCCAGGGAGCTGCCCTTGAAACCTAAAAAATAAGAAAAACAATTTTTTTTTTTAAAAAGTCAGGGTTTTTTTTTTTTTGTTTAAATTTGCAGATTGTAGTTTATCTTGGGTCAAGGTTGGGTGCTTTCAAAAGACTAGATTAAAGGATTCTAGTTTGTAAGGAAGTTTCATACATACACACCTGCCGCTTTGTGAAATTGCATCATTAATAGCCTTGTTCACTTGTTCATAATTATAATTTTGGTCACTTGCATGTTTCCACATATGGGACTTCAGAGAAGGAGGGTGGCTGCATACATATCCACAAAGAGAACATCTGAAAAACAATGAGCGTAAGAGAAGGTATTTGAAGTGAAGTCAAATACCTCACTTTTTTACTAAATTTTCTTAAACAGGTCAAATGAGATAATACAGCAGAGAACTAATTCCCCTTCTCTCCTAACATGTGGTCAAAGAGAAATTTCTCCATGTTGCAGCAATTCCAGTATATCATAATAATTTAATGCCACTATAAATAAAGCATGTCAACCCTTCCTTGTTTTAAGTTTATACCCTGGCCAAGTAAATGTGTTTCAGAATAAAACTTCACATGCAACATCTCAGTATCTAAAAATTATTTAAACCAAATTGAATTAAAAAAAGCAAATCAAAACAAAAAATGTAGAATGCCACAGTCAGTTTGGCCATTTATAAAAAAAACTATTTGAATACTACAAAAATGCACTAGTTCTGATCACTTCAACTTACCTTCCATTTTAGAAATGAAATTCAGTGTGTTATTAGGTAATAAATTTAGATTATCTTATGATATTTTGAACTACTGTGCATGTACAATAACTTGCTTCTCCATTAAATTTAGTTTGTATTCCTAATTGATATTTAATTCACACAGCAGACATTTTTATACCATCCCTAATTACATTTTGTAAGAACAAAAGTACATAAATAACAAAGGTTGGTAAATGAAGGAAGACCTGGGAATTTGTAACAAAGGTGACACTGCAATATTTTCTTTTCTCGCTTCTTCATTATTCCATTAACTCCTCCCTTCTCAACACTAGTTACAATTTAAGATTACTGAAAACCCTCATGAAAAAGTCTAACAAAACCATAATGTAAATGTTTTTGGAATGTCCAATCATATTCAGACAATTATATATTATGGAATTCAGCTGGATGATTCAAAAACCTTTGAGAAAGTTTCATAGAATGAGATCCTAAGTACGCTTTTAGATAAATTTGTATAGAATCCTACTCCATGTCTATAGAAACATATTGGCTTAATCCCAATTAAATACAATGGGACTTTTCCATAAATGAAAATGAAGAGTAAAGCATTTTAGAAGTTTTACGGTTAAAGTAACTTTAAGATATAAATTCATCAACACTCAACCTACGTAACAGACAAAAGGATATGTGATTTTGGGGCATCCATCACTAGCAAGTTGTGAAGCACAGGGGCTGAGGGCTAGGTGCCTCTAGCATTTGAGAAGCTCTCAGTAATCCATAATTAGATAGTATGCTAAAAGAAAAGGAGTACTTGAGGCACCTTAGAGACTAACAAATTTATTTGAGCATAAGCTTTTGTGAGCAACAGCTTATGAGCATAAGCTTTTGTAAGCTACAGCTCACTGCATCCGATGAAGTGAGCTGTAGCTCACGAAAGCTCATGCTC
Organism: Caretta caretta; assembly: GCF_965140235.1. Lineage (NCBI taxonomy): Eukaryota > Metazoa > Chordata > Testudines > Cheloniidae > Caretta > Caretta caretta. The sequence continues at coordinate 23,152,753 of NC_134217.1, read as the reverse complement.
AAATAAATTGGTTAGTCTCTAAGGTGCCACAAGTACTCCTTTTTTTTGCGAATACAGACTAACACGGCTGCTACTCTGAAACCTGTAGATAGTATGCTGAATTTGATTATGATCAGAAACTGGCATTTTCACATTTTGTTAGAATTCCAACCTCAAGTAGTTGTACTCTCAGCTACAGTTAAGAATCTACTTCAGTCACAATCCCCTCACCCTTCAACAACAGCCAAATTTTTCTGTCCAACTAGCCCAATGTCATCTCAAGTTATATTATGATGGATTTGTAAAATGGCTACCACCTGTTGAAAAACTTTAATTTTCAGAGCAAAAAATATTTGCTATTAGTATAACACCTGGAAACCCTGATACTGCACCACACAAGTCAATGGGAGTTTTGCCATTGACTTTAATGGCAGCAGGATCAAGCCCCAAATGCAGCAGCCTGAACTTGCAATGGCTGCAATTTCCACTAACCAGAAGACAAAAGAAAGGAAATTCTACCTACCGCTCCTCCACAGAATACTGTGGAGAACTCCTAATTTGAAAGGTTATATGAAGATATATAGTACACTACATGCATGTGGCAAGGAAGGCCTGCTCCACAGGGCATACAATGAGACCACATTTTTTAGCATCACTATCTCTATTATATATCAGGAAATGTACAATTCTACCGGGGGAATAGGGGTTGTTTTGTTTAACTTTAATCCTTCTCAGACAAGTGGGCTTCTCAAATTAGAGTCAATGGATGTCTCAGTCTGAATGAAAACTTTGCTACATCACAATCCTTCCATTTTAATAAATAAAAACGAATGCACACCTTTAAAATCCCAACTTTCCTCTTAAATCAGTAAAGTATAGCTAAAAGAATGTTTAATTTTGCAAAGTTGAATCAGGAACAAAAGGTAAAGATGTCCACCCAATCACAACTCCACCCCACATGCACATGCATTACAACAGTCTTTAATTATATGTCTGCAACATTGTTATACCCATGTTGATACCAGGATATTAGAGACACAGGGTGGGTGAGGTAATACCTTTTATCAGAAGAACTTCTGTTTGGTGAAAGAGAGGAGCTTTCCAGCTACACAGAGCTCTTCTTCAGGTCTGGAAAAAGTACTGAGTGTCACAGCTAAAACTACAAGGTGGAACAGATTATTTAGCATAAGTAAACACATATTGTAAGAGACCATTCAAGGTTAACGGGCCACTTCACCTTGAATGAGGAGGAGTCCGGTATATATGTTTTAATTACTTATGCTAAATAATCTGTTCCACCTAGTAAAAAGAAAAGGAGTACTTGTGGCACCTTAGAGACTAACACATTTATTTGAGCATAAGCTTTCCTGAGCTACAGCTCACTCATTTCATCGGATGCATACTGTGGAAAGTACAGAAGATCTTTTTATACACACAAAGCATGAAAAAATGGGTGTTTACCACTACAAAAGGTTTTCTCTCCCCCCACCCCACTCTCCTGCTGGTAATAGCTTATCTAAAGTGATCACTCTCCTTACAATGTGTATGATAATCAAGGTGGGCCATTTCCAGCACAAATCCAGGGTTTAACAAGAACGTCTGAAGGGGGGGGGTAGGAAAAAACAAGGGGAAATAGGTTACCTTGCATAATGACTTGATAATAGAGACTGGGAGTGGCTAAGTCATTATGCAAGGTAACCTATTTCCCCTTGTTTTTTCCTACCCCCCCCCCCCCTTTCAGACCTTCTTGTTAAACCCTGGATTTGTGCTGGAAATGGCCCACCTTGATTATCATACACATTGTAAGGAGAGTGATCACTTTGGATATGCTATTACCAGCAGGAGAGTGGGGTGGGGGGAGAGAAAACCTTTTGTAGTGGTAAACACCCATTTTTTCATGCTTTGTGTGTATAAAAAGATCTTCTATACTTTCCACATTATGCATCCAATGAAGTGAGCTGTAGCTCACGAAAGCTTATGCTCAAATAAATTGGTTAGTCTCTAAGGTGCCACAAGTACTCCTTTTCTTTTTGCGAATACAGACTAACACGGCTGTTACTCTGAAACCTTTTGTAGTGATAATCAAGGTCGGCCATTTCCAGCAGTTGACGAGAACATCTGGGGAACAACCGGGGGGGGGGGGGGGCGTAGAGGGGGAAATAGTTTTACTTTGTGCTATGACCCATCCACTCCCAATCTTTATTCAAGCCTAAATTAATTGTATCCAGTTTGCAAATTAATTCCAATTCAGCAGTGTCTCCTTGGAGTCTGGTTTTGAAGTTTTTTTGTTGAAGAATTGCCACTTTTAGGTCTGCAATCGAGTGACCAAAGAGATTGAAGTGTTCTCCGACTGGTTTTTGCATGTTATAATTCTTGACGTCTGATTTGTGTCCATTTATTCTTTTACGTAGAGACTGTCCAGTTTGGCCAATGTACATGGCAGAGCGCATTGCTGGCACATGATGGCATATATATTCTTCAACAAAAAAATTTCAAAACCAGACTCCAAGGAGATACTGCTGAATTGGAATTAATTTGCAAACTGGATACAATTAATTTAGGCTTGAATAAAGACTGGGAGTGGATGGGTCATTACACAAAGTAAAACTTTCCCTCCCCCTCCGGCTGTTCCCCAGATGTTCTTGTCAACTGCTGAAAATGGCCCACCTTGATTACACTACAAAAGGTCCTGCCCCCCCCCCCCCCCCCGCTCACTCTCCTGCTGGTAATAGCTCACCTTACCTGATCACTCTCCTTACAGTGTGTATGGTAACACCCATTGTTTCATGTTCTCTGTGTATATAAATCTCCCCACTGTATTTTCCACTGAATGCATCCGATGAAGTGAGCTGTAGCTCACAAAAGCTTATGCTCGAATAAATTTGTTCGTTTCTAAGGTGCCACAAGTCCTCCTTTTCTTTTTGTGGATACAGACTAACACAGCTGTTACTCTGAAACCTGTTCCACCTAGTGTTTAGCTGTGACACAGTATTTTCCCAGACCTCAATACGAGCTCTGTGTAGCTGGAAAGCTTCTCTCTTTCACCAAACAGAAGTTTGTCCGATAAAAGGTATTACCTCACCCACCTTGTGTCTCTAATTACATGCTAATATACTATTTTACTGCAGAACCCTTTCCTTATTCAGGTTTGATAGTACAAACTAACTGAAGTGACAGTTCAATACTTATTTTTAAATACTTATGGTTTAAAAAGCAGACTCCTAGCTCAGTCACTAAGCATCACATTTTTGCTTTCAGGATTATATAACACTATGGGATTAATGCTACTAGGGGCTCAGTACCTTCAGCTATCATTCATTTCAAATCAAAGCTGAAGGTGCTCAGCAACTTCCAGGATCACTGTCTGTACTATTCATCCATGGGTCAATATATGAGCATATTGCACAACATAATCCCATAGGAAATCTATAAAGTATAATGTGAGGAAAGAAATAGAAGTAAAATGAGTTTGCTGTTCTTGGATGCTGTTTTACAGAATGTATTTTTACATTACACTTTTAGCAAAAGACAATAAAGAGCACTTAATTTTTGCAGTATGCATTCATCTTGTGGTTCTATGTAAGACATAGCTGATGGAACCTAGGTCATTCTGCAGTTGTGTCTAGTATGTATGTGGCATGGTAAGGGGGCCAGGGGGTTGGATAAGGGGCAGGGGGTCCCGAGGGGCAGTCAGTAAACAGGGGGTGGTTGGATGGGGTTGGGGGGGTGTCAGGGGACGGGGAACAGAGGGGGTTGGATAGGTGTGGGAGTCCCGGAGGGCCTGTCAGGGGTGTGGATAGGGGTTGGGGCAGTCAGGGGAAGGGAGCAGGGCGGTTGGATGGGGGTGGGGTCCTGGGCGGGGGCAGTTAGGATCGGGGGTCTCAGGAGAGGGCAGTCAGGGGACAAGGAGTGGAGTATGTGGAGATCAGTTTCCCTATTTCTATAACAAATCATCATACAGATGTATTCCTGGAGACTTCATCACATGACAATATTTAATTAAAAATTAATCTTTAGTTCTGAAGACTCCAGGCCAGTGGCAGGCAAACTCTTTGGCCTGAGGGCCGCATTGGGTTTCGGAAATTGATGGAGGGCTGGTTAGGGGAGGCACAGCCAGGTGCCTAGGATAACCCTATACAGAATTCAGTTTAATTTGCGCCCTACTGGCTTAACCTGTGCTGAATGATTAAATGTTACTGTTAAATAATGTCCTAAATTGACATACTGTGGAAATTTTCTCACAGCCTTTGACGAAGTGGATCATCAGGGACATGGAGGCCAGAGGTGTGGAAGTTTTCAGTAATCCTAGATGACTGCAGAATGCTTTCCTACAGAGTGTAGAGCAGGGGTCTCAAATACGCGGCCTGCGGGGTTATTTTCTGCAGCCCGCCAGCTCCCCATAGCCCCCCAAGCCCCTCCTGCAGCTAAACCCCCTCCCTGAGACCCCTACCGCACCCTGACCCCCTGCCACACGCCACACCCCTCTTGCATCCCCGAGGGGCGGAGGGGAGACGGAGTTGGGGTGGGGATTTCAGAGAAGGGGTTGGAATGGGGGCAGGGAAGTGGTGGGAAGAGGCAGGGCAGGGGTGGGGCCTCATGGAAAGGGTGGAGTGGGGGCGGGGCCGGGGCAGCAGGTGGGGGGTGTCAGTGATGCGGGCCCTCGGGCCAATGTACTAGTCCTCAAGTGGCCCTCGTGGTCATTTGAGTTTGAGACCCCTGGTGTAGTGTGTGGCTGCAGCATGCATGGTATCTAGTGCTACTAGAAAGCACTTTGGAAAGGAGCATAGTGGGGAGGTTTAGTTTACATTTTGTAGTTGTGAAGAATTTAGATTTTTCTCTTGAGACCACAACTTTTGTATGCATGTGATTTATCCCAATGGCCCTGGTTGCTTGCCCAGTCTTGCAGTATGACTTGTTTAGTTTCTTTACATTTTTGCTTTCATCATAGGTTTTCAACTCCTTGTTGCAAGTTAGCACTGGGTAGCCATGCTGAAGTATTAGAATTTCGTTTTTCATAACTGTTTCTCAGTATGTACCACAGGGGTGGGCAAACATTTTGCCCCGAGGGCCACAACAGGGCTGCAAAACTGTATGGAGGGCAGGTAGGGAAGGCTGTGCCCCCCAAACAGCCTGGCCCCCACCCCCATCTGACCCCCTCCCACTTCTCGCCCCCGACTGCTCCCCTCAGAACCCCTGAGCCATCCAACCCCCCCCACTCCTTGTCCCCTGACTGCCCTCTCCTGAGACCCCCTGATCCTAACTGCCCCCGCCCAGGACCCCACCCCCATCCAACCGCCCTGCTCCCTGTCCCCTGACTGCCCCAACCCCTATCCACACCCCTGACAGGCCCTCCGGGACTCCCACACCTATCCAACCCCCTCTGTTCCCCGTTCCCTGACACCCCCCCCAACCCCATCCAACCACCCCCTGTTTACTGACTGCCCCTCGGGACCCCCTGCCCCTTATCCAACCCCCTGTCCCCCTTACCATGCCACGCAGAGCGGCATGTCTGGCAGCCACACTGCCCGGCCGGAGCCAGCCGTGCCACCCAGAGCACTGCCCTCATGGCGGCGTGGCTGCACGGGTGGAACTCAGGGGCCGGGCAGGATGGTCCTGCGGGCCATAGTTTGCCCACCTCTGACGTAGCATGTGGGGGCAGACTACTAATGGCACTTATTTATGAAATATACACAAACATAAAAGACTAGTGACACTCATGTTCTTTTCTAGGATAACACAATGCAACTCCAGGTTCTGTCTCACATGGAGACACTAAGAATACCAAATTAGCTCCAATACTTTTTGCTTTTGTACAAGTGTTAATCAACTGGAAATACAGAATAAGACAGGGAGAAAAAGTAATTCATGACTATCTACCTACGCTATTTTTTACTTAGACTACAGAGAAAGCAATGAATCTGAACTCCACTTTGTTTCATAAGGTAACAAAATCACACTACTACGGCTTTTGCCAACTCATAACTGTTACATACTTGTACTGTTCCATTAGCTGCACTGCCTGGTGCTCCTGTGGGTGGCGCCTCATATGACATTTCAAACTATTCATATTTGTTGTGGCGAAGTCACATACTCGACATCTGAAGAAACAACAACAAGTGAGTGATTCCCAACACCTTGATAGTTGACCACCAATATTATTTCACAAATTAAAGCTTCAAGAGGTAGCAACAGGATATTTCTGAAAAACTGTGGGTAAGACTAATAATAGTTTACACAAGTCTAGATATTTATTATTATTATTATTATTTCTGTGTATCAGACTGTGTAGATTTTCAGCATAAAAATGTCAGTGTAATAGCCATTTTTCACGAGGGCCAAATTCCACCCAGATTTCCATCCTGTGAAACTCCACTGAAATCAATGAGTTTCACAAACTCTAAAAGGGGCTCAGATACACCATGTCTATCCCAAGGGTAAGTGCCAGGCTATGTTAGATCAAGGCAAAAGCTTGCATTTTACAGGTGTTGTATGTCATGTTCATGAGATGATCTTGTGCTTCAAGCCTACAAATTCTCCTAACTCCCTGTGTTAAGGCATCCACACCTTCCCATGTCACTTACATATTATCTTTTGCTTATTAAGAAACCTTAAGCTCCAGATCATTAGATATCTCTTTTTTAAAAAAATAGAAACTGGAGAGGAGATCAACAGGGCTGCAATTGGGTGCCCATGGAAAAAGTTGACACACTGCACTGCTTACATATTAGTTTTGTTATTGAACGTTTAATTTAAAAGTCAAAATATCCCTCAGTGAAAACAAAAAAATCCTAGACACCTCAAACCTAGATTTATGGCCACTGCACAATGTACATAAATACCAAAATACTGCAGGTAAAAATGGACCAACCTTCCTATAGATAGCAGATTAAAGCATCTCTTACTAAAGCCATTCAACTCAACTAAAATACTATCTGTATGTAATTTTCAGGAATTTAGCTATTTCTTAAAAAACAAGATATTGCAGATCAAATATTGTAGATACACAGCACTCTTTACTTGTTTGATAACTTATTTATTTTATAACTTTTTTTTAAAAACAACCTATAATTAGAATATTTATTACTACATAAGGCATGAAAGTCATGTCACCTGCATGATCATTTCAAAGACAACCAGTAAACAATCCAGAATGTTTTCTATGCAATTACAAAGTACTTATCTGGCCAGGAACATAAGGTATGATTTGCCTCCTCATTTCCTATTCAAGTCAATGGGACTTACACACACACCTCAGGATCAGGCCCTAACTGTTGCTGGTTTGACAGTTACCAAGTAAATAATTACTCCAATTACATCATTTTTGTTTTGTAACTTAAAATATTACAACAAGGACTAACACCTAGACATACCATACAACAGAAAAAAGGGAACAGTGGTTAGCCAACTTCTAAAGACTGAGTAGCTTCTCTTGAATTGCAGGTTTCAGAGTTACATACGATACGTAGCGCTTTAAAAAAAATATAATGTAATGAGCGTTGAGTGGCCACCTTTCAAAGCTCAAGAGGCAGAAGCAATTTAAATCTTGCCATGAGACTGACATTCTGTACCTTGGGAGAGCACCCTGTAACCTCCCATATTCCTCATCAGTATATAATTGTGATATTACGTATAAAGCATGCCTTGCAAGGTATGAGGGGAAAGGTCACAATCTACTGAAAGTAATTTCTCTATCCATATATGTATATCATTAATGCATGTGAAGTTATGAGAATTGTGTTGTATGGTTGTCACTCACACATGTTGTAAATTGGGAAATCAGCCAGATATTAGCTTCCCAGAAGCAACAGCAAGGAAAGTAACCAATGCCCGGGCAGGGTGTGAAACAACTCATCAACAGCCATTGTCCAGCAAGGGAGCTGCAATGACTTACCTGCATGAGGCCACACCAAGGGGATTGCTCAATTTTGCCTGAAGACTCAGCAATGCCCCCCAGACATGCCTGGACTTGGAATGAGGATATAAAACTGAACACAGGGGGTCCAGGCTTGGCCTTTTCTCCTGCCCCCACCTATGCTGCAAGCAACTAAGGGTATGTCTACACTTGCAGAGTTTTTGCATTTTAAGTTTCACCGGTCCCGTGAAAGTAAAGCGCTGGTTTGTGTACTCACTTAATTCCTCAGGCATCAGAGTGTGTTTACATGAGCAGCACTTCCATCGCTGATGAGAGCAGCACTCTAGGGCAGCTATCCCACAGTGCAGCTCTCTCCAGTTTGAAAACGGGTCTTGTGGGAAGCCGGGGGGGGGGGGGGGGGCAAGAGAGAGAGGAGGGGTGATCGCGGTGCATCCTGGGTCCCTGCACAGCCTCCTCTCCCCCAAACACTGATCAGCTCCAATAGCTCAGCATTGCTCCAAGCAGGGGATCGTTTGTTCTGTGGAGGACGCATTGTCACCTGGCCAAATAAGTGAACACTTGCCAAGAAAAGAGGAAGGGGAGTTTCAAAGTTCCTGGGGCTTTACAGAGGTAGGGGTGGATGTCTGTTTACCTGGCAGCACAGCTGTTGGTCAGAGTGGTCATCTAGGCACTGTGGGATATCCTCCAGAGGCTAAAAGCTGTGTAAACAGCAAGAACGTGTCTTCACTTGCACATCACTGCAAAAGCATCACTTTTGGTAAGAGCTGTGTGCCTCTCGTGAAGGTGGTTTTCTTTTTGCAGTGAAACTTCTGAGTTTCACTGCAAAAAGTCATTGGCACGTGTAGATGCTCCCATGGTTTTTGACCAAAAAACGGACTTTTTCCACTTTAAATGGAAAGTGTAAACATGCCCTAAGGCCTTGTCTACCCTGCCACTTTACAGCGCTGAAACTTTCTCGCTCAGGATGTGAAAAAACCCCCTCTGAGCGATGCGAATTTCAGTGCTGTAAAGTGGCAGTGTAGACAGTGCACCTGCGCTGCTAGCTACTCCCCTCGTGGGGGTGGGTTTTTTTTTTTTACATTGCTAGTGCCACAACCACGTTAAAGCGCTGCCGCAGCAGTGCTTTAACATTGGTAGTGAAGACATACCCTAAAACACTGAGAAGAAGACAAGACTCCAACAGAGGAGATTGGCCAAGGTTTAAGGAACAAATCTGTGTATTAAGGACTGCACTATCCAGTGGGGTGAGAAAGTGCTTAATCTAGATGTTGCCCAGTCTAATAGGGTTGAGAGTTTAGACTGCATGCTTATATTTTATTTTATTTTGGTAACTAACTCTGACTTTTTGCCCATCACTTAAAATCTATCTTTTTTTATAGTCAATACATCCATTTACCTGTTTGTCTTTACCAGTGATTTTGTATGAAGTGTGTGGCAAATCTCGGGTTTTGCAAAGGCTGGTGTATAACCACTTTCCATTGCTGAAGTGGTGAACCAATTAATAAATCTGTACTGCCCATCTTGAGCAGTGCAAGACGGTATATTCCTGAGGTACAGTGCTGGGGGGATTTGGGTCTGGTGCCTTTCTCTGTGTGATTCATGAGTGGCTCTGGGAGCATTCATGCAAGCTAGCTGGGTGTGGGGCTCCACATGCGGTTGTGCTGAGTGATAACATCACCTGGAGGGGTTTGCTGCTGGTCACTAGCAAGGCACTGTGAGAGACAGCCCAGGCTGGACAAAGTTAAGCGGTCCAACAGTCCCAGGCTGCACCCTGGGGGGAATCCTGTCACAGAGACAACCATTTCTAATTTGTCCCTAACAGACAACCCTGCCAAAGAAAAAAAACAGAAATCTATATTCGCCACCATTAACTTAGCTTAAAGACTGATTCAGTATGCTGACAGGACAAAACAGACCCTGGATATTTTGTGTTCTCTCTGCTTGGACAACAGGCTGCTTGAAACAACACAAACACCCAAAACCACTTGGACAAAATGGTTTAAAATGAAAGTGAGAACACATTCAAAATAAACTCAATGTGTATACAATACCACTTAGTATACAGAAACTCTAGATCAGTATATGGGAATAAGTTAGATCTTAAATCACTGCATATCTGGTATTAACGTTTCTCCAGAAATATTCACCTTCACAAAAGCAAGCAGGTCAAAGAGGCTCTCACAAGTTTGTCCTCGCTAAAGCTGAATCCTATGAAACAATAGATTTAATCACGAGGACTGCAATATTTACCTATACATTTATCCATTCTGCCTTTCCCCAGGAGCTTTCCTTGTCTCCTCAGAATGCTAATCACTATTTCTCACATACCCCACCTTACAAATGTACGTCAAGGCCAAGTTTCTGCTCAAAGGAGACTTCAGTAGGTTCTTCTTCATAAACCACAAGCAGGGTGGATAAAAATTGGTTTAAAAAATAAAAAAAGAAATCAGATTTTAATTTAAATGATTCATTTTAATTTAAATTATAATTTAAAAAAATTGTTTATATTGAAATCTGAATTTAATACAAGATATGTTAAGACCTAAACTTATTATAAACTCTTAAAACATTTAAATAAAATAATAAATATGCTGAATCCATAAGCCGCTATCAAAACATTGAGTCAAAGGTTGCTTTTCTATATAAAAAGAAAGAATCAGGGGAAAAACATCTGACTTTTGAGGTCAAGCTTTGCAAATTATGGCACAATAGGCCATCTACTGTATTAAAGGCTTGATCCTCTAAGGGAAGAGGCGCAGAGCATGCAACCAGAAAGAAGCAACTCTGGTGTCAAAGCAAGAACACTGTGAGAAGAAGGGACAACATTCTTCAGGGTGCAGCCTCTACTGTTGATTTCAAGACCTGAGAACTGGAAAAAAAACTTCCATGGCTGCACATCATTTAAAAAAAAAAAAAAAGACCCTATTTGGGAATATTTTCGAAGAAATTCCTGTACCTCTGGGTAAAAAACAAATATGCCAAATGTAAACAGTGCAACAAAGAGGTGAAAGGCCTGGTAGTCAGAATGAAACATTATGAAAAATACTTCTCAGAGAACAGTGACTTTGAAGATGATATGGACATGTATCGATAATCTGGGTCAGCTGGTTAGTAAACTTATTTTTGCACCATTCTTATGGTCTACCTACCATATTTTACTATGCTAGTAAATTATATCTTAGATTGTCACAAATTTGCGTTTTGGGCGGATTACTTAAGAATTTCAAAATGTTTATGTTCAAAATATATTTGGTATGTTAGTTTGTGGGACTATTTATTACATTTTTACTGTTACTGCTGGACTTCTAAAATTACTTTTTATTGCTCAGTATGATCCTAGGTGAAGATTTCCTGTTTTAAAAGTAAAGTTTATTAGGAACATACGAATTTTAACCTTTAAAATCTCTCCCCCCCCTCCCCCCCAAGCTGTTTGGTAGGTTGCTAGAGATAAGGGTTTAAATAGATTTAGATAATCCTTATGATTTATTATTATTCCTACATAACTCGGCTGATAATAAATTATATCATTTTAAACAGTGGTACACACAGCTGCTGTAGGAGTAATCTTTCATTTACAATCTATTTGTTTTAAAGCAGTGCACTGAGTAGCACTCAATGAATGACTTTTTATCATTTTGTTTCACGGTACATCTCAGAAATAAGGGGTTATTAAGATTCATCATTTGTAAAGTCTACAACTTCAGATTCATCTGCTGTTACCACCAGCAGTGCTTCAACTAAACATACAACAGCCAGTAAATTACTTATACAAAACCCCCAAAACAAATCAAAAGTTTGTCGTCCAGTAAAACCACAAATGAGTTCATAATCAGGACCAACAAATTCCAGCAAGACTCCACAGATGAAAAGATTGGTTGGTTCATTTCTGCAACAAGTTCTCGTTTTCATCTTGTTCAGAACAAACATTTCATTGACATGGTTCACCCATTATGATGAGGCTATATTTCACCTACTGGATCAAACATTGCTGGATGCAGTGTCTGAGAAGGAAATTGAACAATGTGTAAAAAACATTGACAGGAAATTCGTTAGTATGAGTCTAGATGGGTGAAGCAACATACACAATTATCTAGGAATATGTTCTTGTGTGACAACAGATGATGGTGTTCGTCTGTCTTACAGGAACAACTGCTATATCAGGAAATGCCCATACATTAGAATACTTAAAAGTAGGAGTAGTGAAAGTTATAACAACGAACTGTGAACAAAAATTCAAGTGTCGAGTGCATAGCTTTGTCACAATGCTGCAAATGTAGCACAGATGAGAAGAAATTTAGAAGATGATAATGAAGAGAACTGAAACTTATAACGTATGGGCACAGTGCTTATATGATGCATCTTTTAGCCAAAGACTTAAATACAACTCCAGGAATAAAGGAAAATGTTGAAATTGCAAAACACTTCCATAACAACCCCTTTGCTTCAGGTTTACTGAAAAGAGCAGTAGGATCCAAGCTAATTCTTTGCCAATACATAAACTGAAATTCAGTGGTTGACTGTTTTGAACTATTTATTAAGATCTGGCCTTTCCTGATGTCAATTTGTGAAGAAAAATCATGACAAAAACAGATGGAACTATCACAGACAACATAGCTGAAATTGGACTAAAGAGAAATATAGAAGATATGCTGAATACACTGAAACCTATTTCCGTAGCCTTGGACAAACTGCTGCTGATGGAATTTGGAAAGAACTTCAAGAGACATTAAAGAAAGAAATACCCAACAACAAAGTTAAATTGCAGGCAGTAAAGAAGCAGATGGCTGAAGCACTTACTCCATTTAATTTTCTCTACAATATTCTCAACTCAAAGTACCAAGGTAGATGCATAATTGCTCAAGAAGATACTGCTGCTATGACAAAAGTATCTTGTAATCACCCATCAATCGTGCCAAACAAAATAAATGTCAGAGACAGAGGTGAACTATTCACACAGTACATGTTTGTTGATGATGATTTAAAGACAGACATCACTGAACTGTTGGGAGTCACTATTTTAAGCACCTGGAATCAGAGTTTGGTGAAGTACTAAACCAGCTTTTCACTGCAGTAGCTCCTTCTGCAGGCAACAAATATTTTCTTATTTGGACTAATTCATTCAAAGCTGCAAAATGGACTGGGAGTTGAAAAAGAAGGAAAACTTGTCCCTCTCTTCAAGTCAATAAAAAAAAACAAGGAGGGAGAGGATGAGATCGAGTAGTTTTAACAGTATGAAAACAGCCTAAGTAACTTAGGAGGCTGTTGTCTCATCTTCAAGAGACTTAGGCGAACAGAAACTTAAGTTCAAGTCACTTTCAATGTAGACATATTTGAAAATGTTCCCAGGCTGACATGAAATGGGGTAAGATCCAAGTTACCCGGGAAAGAATTTTCTGTAGTATCTGGCTGATGAATCTTGCCCATATGCTCAGGGTTTAGCTGATCGCCATATTTGGGGTCGGGAAGGAATTTTCCTCCAGGGCAGATTGGAAGGCCCTGGAGGTTTTTCGCCTTCCTCTGTAGCATGGGGCATGGGTCACTTGCTGGAGGATTCTCTGCTCCTTGAGGTCTTCAAACTACAATTTGAGGACTTCAATAGCACAGATATAGGTGTGAGGTCTTTTTTAGGAGTGGTGGGTGAAATTCTGTGGCCTGCATTGTGCAGGAGGTCAGACTAGATGATCATAATGGTCCCTTCTGGCCTAAATATCTATGAATCTATGAATCTATGAAATAATCAGTTTAATTCACTGACTACAGTTAATCCCTCTGTTCCTTTAGCAAATCATTTAGTTGTAAATGTGAAATACATTTTGATAAGAAATTTATGTATCCAAAATATCTGATTGTTTCATTTAATAAAAATAAATTTTGTTGTTTTGTGTTTACATTCTAATTACCATCCTAAAGCAACTTGACACTAATCATGAGCAAAAAGTCGATTCTATAGTAAATAAGAATTTCATTCACCATTTTCTAACATACTAAAAATGTACAATAAATAAGAATCTGAAAATATTAAGCTATATAATTGCTTAAATAAATGAACACAGTTATAGCGTACTGTCCTTGGTAGCAAAAAGATGTACCAAATTTACTGTAAAGATGCTATTTAGTTGTAAATCTACATGTATGGTTATATCAACCAATAAACATGCACCTTTTTTAGAAAATAAATGAAATACAAATGAAAAAGCCATTAAGATCCATGATTTAAATTGAGGCTGATTTAAATCAATCCACCCTGCCCATGTCACCAGTGTCAAGTAACAAGAAATTCCCTGTTTCCTTCAATTTTATTGTTGTGAATTTTACTCCTCTATTGTTTCCTAACCAGGGTGACAGTTATCCATAGAAGTTATTTTGGAACACACACACACACAGATTTCTGTTGCACCCTTCATCTCAAAGTACAAGAGTACACGTACATCAAAGTGCAGCCAACTCTTGAGTTGGCAGCAGTACAAAACACATGGCAGAACAATGGATGGAAGACATTTTGGACAAGTGAAAATTGCCATGGAATCTTTAACATGAGCACACAGGATTTCAGGTTTTAAGGTTTTCAGTTTCTGATCTTCAAGATTTCCACAGAGCAAACTTCACGACACACAGTTTATTAACTCATCATTTGAGGCTTAAGAGCAGAGGCTTAAACTGCTCAGGTTTATGTTCATCATTCTAGAGAGTCTAGATATTCCAAATTCAATGGCTAGTTTAAATAAATCTCCTTTTGGCTAACGCTCATATATAGCTTTGCCCAATCGTCTCTCACTTTTAAGAGGCGCTGAAGAATCTTGCAATGATGTGCATAGAACTGACGCCCTGGAATAACAAAATACTTATGGGTAAACAGGAAGAAAATTGGAGGCTAAACAGCAATTTTTAGGGACACAACATTTGATTATCTAGTTGTAGGTGTATAATTATGTTTACCATGTAGGCCACTCCATAAATAATTATTCACTTTTTAAAACCCTCCCTCCAGCCCTCCTCACAGGATGATGCGAGATGGTCTGTTCTCAGTCTAGCACAGAGGATCTCAAACTGTGGTTCAGAGAGCATTTGGTAGGATCTGATGAGAGCTGACTGATCTCATTGCGCTGGTTCTTCTTGTTTCTAGATTGCTTTAAAGACAATTAAAAACCCCACTTTAATATGACATTTCCATGTAAGCAATCATGGTAGCAGTCATAGGAATATTATGGGATTGTGAATGGCTGGGCAGGTGTCCATTATCTACCATAGTGTGATCCATGCTGTGGAAAGGTTTGAGAACCCCTGGTCTATCTGACTTCAGATTAGTCCAATCTCTGTGTTATTTGAAAGTTTCATATTGTGGTGTCAAAGTAAAATTCAAAGGTTATCAGACGAAATATGAATAATATTAGCCATGTGTGGCTGATTATTAGAAGCTGGTGGAGCTAAGCTCCACTAATAGTATCCAAATGATAAAACACTAGTAGCTATAATATGGCTGTATATTACAGGTTGCCATAAAACCTGCTACAAAGTATCCTAACTATGGGTTTCAGCGAGCAATAATACAGGCCTCTATGGGATTAATTCAGACAGACATGGGATATGGAATTCTCTGCTCTTCCTCCTTCAGGCCAAGCAATAATGCGGGGGGGGGGGGGGGGATTCTGGAGCAGGAAAGGGTGGGAAGCTGAGCTGGGGAACACTGTGAGGGTGGTAAGGAAGAGTGGGGAGGAGATTTAATGGTCTTAGGAAGTGTTTTTCTGGGTCTGATGGAGGAAGGAAGTGGGTTTCTAAGTCCGGGGAGAGAGTGTTCTCAAATGAGAGAGAGGATGACTCTTAGGTGCACAGAGGTTGTTAGGAAGTGAAGAGATTGAGCTAAAGGATGGACAGGAAGTGTTCCTGATCCTGGTTGGGGGTGTTAGCAGAAAGGTGGGGAAGTCATTCTGGAGTAGTCTGACATGAGAGTTTGTGCGTACGTGTGTTTTATTTATTTATAGATACTGGCTGGGGAGTGGGTAAGGGAAAGGGTTAAGCTGAAGGAAGCCAAAAACCTATAAACAGAGCTCTGAGCTGAAAGGTAAGTAGGCTGGGTTGACAGAACTGAATGGGTGAGGACAGAGAGAATCTAGACGAGAGTTGATATGAATAAAGGTGTGCGTGTGGATAATGGGGAAAGCAGCTATGTAGACAGAAGGATAAGAGCTAGACTGGAGGGCGAAGAGGTTAGGACTGGGCTAACACAGTGAAGTCTTAGGCTACATGTACACTACAGCACTTACACTGGTGCAGCTGCACTGTTAAGGCTGTGCTACCATAGCACTTGTAGTGGAGACGCTCTAAACTGACGGGAGAGAGCTCTCCCATTGGCTTAATTACTCCCCCTCCCATGAAAGGAGGTAGCTACGTTGGCAGGCGAAGCTCTCCCGCTGACATAGCACTGTCTATACCGGTGCTTTGGTCGGTATAACTTACGTCGCTCAGGGATATGGATCATTCACCTCTCTGCGTGACGTAAAGTATACCGAAGTAAGTTGTAATCTAGACAAGGTCTTAATGGAATACATATTTTTCTCTCTTACACAATCTTTTATTGTAAAGGGTTTCAGTTTTTCATTCTATTAGATGGAGGTTGGGGAGAGCAATGAGAGTCCATTTTTCTACCCACTTCACTGGGAACTTCCCTACCTTTTCACCAAAGCCATCCAGGTCAGACGCTGTAATGCTGTCCTCGTTTTTTTCGCATTGACAATCTGGCCAACTTGCATGGGGAGGGTAGGAAGCTGGAGTGGGGACAGGAAAGGAGGATTTCTGGTACCTACCACCTCACTACTTATTTCAAGAACCAGCCATCACTGATTGTAGCTGATCTTTTCTGGTTTGTTCCTTTCTTTCCTGCTGGAACCCTGGCTTTCCACAGCACTGTCAAGTTTGAATGAAGAACTCTTGTGAATCTAAAGGAGGGACCTCCACCACCCCCCAATAAAAAGGCTCTTCTTATAAGTCTTTGATTCTAAAGCAAATCTCCAAGTTTTACCAGATCTTTGTGAAGACATTATGACATCCCACATTTGGCTTGTGATAAAACATCTTCCAGCTGCCTGTAAGTATACTTTTGGAAAAACATTCTAGAACACCAGTACTGAAGCACTGTCACAAACAAATTATGGTTTATTTCTGTGTAACACAACACAGCTGGCTGAGTCATCAGCAGTGAGATTTGAACCTGAGACCTGGATATCTAAAACTCAGAGCTTCCACTGCATGAACTAAAAGACCAAGCTGTACTGGCTCAAAGCCTGGTAAGGACTCTAACCTCTGCTGTCCAGCCACTAGAGAGGGATACAGTGCCACACTGAGTGAGTATGAATTACATTTGTTTGAATCTATACAACAATCAATGGAAAACTGCAATAGAAAAGGAACTATTATTAAAAAAACCACCCCCCCCAGAGTAATACAGACTACTAACACAAATTATTGAAGCTTCTATATAGACCTATGAGGAAATTATTAAAATGTCTTTTATCTAAGATTGGTAACAGTGAACCTATTGAAAACCTATGGGAAAACTGAGTGGTGTAGGGGCAAAGTAAAGGGCAGAATTTTGCAATATCATGCAGGGCTTAATACATCATGGTTAAGGCTGTGGGTTTGTCACGGAAATCATGGATTTCCATGACTTTCCGTGACTTCTGCAGAGGCCGGTGCATCGGGCTCAGGGGCAGCTCAGGCTGCCCCTGCGTCAGACACACCGGCTGCTGCTGGGGTAGTCTCGGGCCACCTTCCCCCACATAGCCAGCAGCAGCAGAGTTTGGGTGTGGGAGGGGGCAGGGGTTGGGGCACGGGACAGGGTGAGGTGGGCTCTGGGCTGCGCTTACCTGGGGGTCTCCCCAGAAGTGGCGACATCCCCCTCGCTCAGCTGCTAGGTGGAGGTGTGGCCAGGCAGCTCTGTGTGCTGCCTCCGCCCAGAGCACTGGCTTCCCAGCTCCCATTGTCCGGGAACCACTGCCAATAGGAGCTGCAGGGGTGGTGCTTGCAGGCGGAGGCGGCCACGCCTCTGCCTTGCACCTGAGCGAGGGGGATATCTATATTTCTGGGGAGCCCCCCAGGTAAGCACCGCCCAGAGCCCGGCTCACCCCACCCTGTGCCCAAACCCCCTGCCCCCTCCCATACCCAAACCCTGCTGCTGCAGGGCAGGAACTGCGGAACCAGGTAGGGAGCCCGCCAGCCCCGCCAACCCTCCCCCCAGCACCAGTGGGGGTCCTGGGCCGTGAATTTTTGTTTACTGCCTGTGACCTAGTCTGTGACTTCTACTAAAAATACCCAGGAC
Organism: Caretta caretta; assembly: GCF_965140235.1. Taxonomy (NCBI): domain Eukaryota; kingdom Metazoa; phylum Chordata; order Testudines; family Cheloniidae; genus Caretta; species Caretta caretta. Next base: position 23,134,589 of record NC_134217.1, on the reverse strand, counting down.
TAAAACGTAGCCATAATCATGGTTGCCCTCTCCCCACTCCACTGAGGTATTTGAACCTTGTTATTTGTGTCTTACCAGTTTAAAACAAAGCTTTTGAAGTTTTAAATATGACTGGGCATAACGCTCTGCAGTGGAGTGAATCCAAAATGAACTCAACTGTACAGGAAATCCAGAAATCGGCCACACTTCAACTGAAGACATTAATGAATTATCTAATGTAAAATATGGTAACATTTTCATTATTTCCCCCTCCAAATTGTCACATTTCATTGTTTCAAATTCAGAAAAAACGGCAGATATGTACAACTGAAGATACATACTGTAGCACCATCACAAGAAGCTTATTGGATCCTAACTATATAGTTTGAGTGAGCCAGCAGCTCCCTCCATTTTTGAATGGATTAGTTTAATTTGCCTCTTAGTAAAACTTTTAAACTGATTTTAAATGCTTTCTACAATGATACCCTTAAAAACAAACTGTCATTAAAATAAACACCAGAGGGGTAGCCGTGTTAGTCTGGATCTGTAAAAGCGGCAAAGAGTCCTGTGGGACCTTGTAGAGAAGAAGTGGGTATTCACCCATGAAAGCTTATGCTCCAATCCGTCTGTTAGTCTGTAAGGTGCCACAGGACTCTTTGCCACTTTTAAAATAAACACATGAGCAATTTAAACTTTTAAGTTAAGCTGTTCAAAAGCCCAGCGATAGTGAACAACAATTAAGACACTCACCTGTATGGCTTATCAGAGTTATGAATCCGTCTGTGATTTCGTACCCCAACATATGTTGTGCTTGCGTAGTCACACACATCGCATCTATAGAGTTTCTGGACTGAAGGCTTATTCCCTGTACATAATACATTTCACTGTTTTAGAAATATATTTGTTCTACTATAGGAAGTTCTAGGACAATAGTTTCAGGACTGAATAAAATTATGAAACATGAATTATCAACATTTTGAAGTGATACTTCAACACTGAAACAAACTAGAAATGGACATCTATACATAATAAATGTAAATTTAGTTTACCAGTCTCTTCTGCATACTCCCTGCTGTTTATTAGAGCTATTAATATTTTAGGAAGTACATTCTCCCTCACAATCCAGCCTCTCCCCTTCTCTGATTCCTGCAGTCAGGTCATAATCTCAGGTTAGTAGTATTATAAAGTGATGCTATAGAAACTGCTAGGCTCAGCATTTTCACTGCACTGCAGAATCAAGTCCAAGGAAAAGGTAGGCACTAAGAAAAAGAAACAATTAACAACAGAACAAACAAAATCAAAGGCTTCCTGAAAAAGATTTGGCTAGGAGAGCCATTTTATCTCCCACTCATACCCCATCATCATCTTAAAAGAGTTTGGGATGTTCAGATTTAAGGTATTATATAAACCATTAAGGAGATAATCTAGATTTTTGTAAGAACTAAAAAATGAGTGTAAGTAGAGGAAAATATTAACTTTTTTCAGTCTGAAGTACCTAAATATTTCCTTTCTGGGGCTGACATCTCAGCCAATGTAAGACATTTAAGCTGTGCGTTTCTTCTTGCAAATACTGGAAGATAGTTCAGATTCATCAACAGGGTTCTGGAGCTTGGTTACAACCCTTCCATCCTCATACCAAGTTCGTATTAGTAGATTACATTTAATAATACCTAACTGTGTTAGATACATACATGGGCCTTGAAATGACCAGGGTGTAGATTACTGGAAAACTTTTCAAGTGGGACAGAGTGGGGTAGAGAGGAATCCCTGAACCAAAGTAATCAGGTAACAAGTTTTCCATTCTGGATCCTGATGTTTCTCCTATCTGAGACTTGTGACATGGCAAGCAGAAAGGAAAAGTTAGTAGGAGGGAGAAATAGCTCGGACAGAAGGGAGAATGTCCCCTTTCCCTAAAAATAATAACCAATTTTGGGACCATCACTTGGAGCACCTTCCTGCTGAAGGATGCTTCCACAGAGGAACAAAGGTCAACCTTCTAGACCTTTATAAACATATACTGATGTGGCAGATCATGTGGTAGCAATGCAGATTTACACCATAGTGGATGATGCTCTTTCTGCCTCAGAACCTGTGTTGAGCAGGCTCTCATCCCTTCTGGACTGGTTTTTTTTCAGTTGAATAAGCGTCAGTCATACCACACTCGCTACACCCAGATGAGAAAGATTTCAGGCACAGGCATTTAAGAGGAAAGGAGAGAAATCTAGACATTTTCCTGAAATGGTCATTTTTACTCAGATATATTTTAACAGCATTTCTCATTATCTACTACATGCTATACTTGGGTGTTGAACTGGGCAAATCAAGAAAGGATGATTTCCCATGAAGTATGAAGGAAACTTGACCTGGAAATGAATGATTCTGGGGTTCAAGGACAACTATGTCCTTTGCTGAAGACACAAGTTCCAAATTTTGTAAGAACAGAGATTCCAAAAACTCTTCTTGCTGACATGACTGTGAACAGGAAACAGAACTCTGCCTTCCTCCTCACCACCTACCCACACACATACACAAACAGGGGAGTTAGATTCCATCAGGTAGAATGGATGGGTCATGAGGGCTTGTAATATTGTTAGCAGAGTCCAGATAGGGAAGAAAGGTTTACCCGTTGGTTTGGATACACGTTGCCATAAGGAACATTGACACCACCAGGCGACCTACAAGACACTACATGAGCCTGTGTTTGACATTGCATCGTGTGTTTCAGCTTTAAACAATAATGGGAAGTCTTAGACTCAGGGAAGAAATCCAGAAAAACTGTAAGGTCTGGTTTCCTACATTTGATCTTTCTATTTTAACAGGAGAATTTTGTCCTCATGAATGCTAAGTGCATAAAAGGCCAGTGTGAGGCTAGGAGTATTCTGTCTTGTTTAAGATTTGCCAATCAATAGCCAGGCTGTCAGGCTCAGGTATTCTGAAATGTAATATAGGGATTAGTCCTGGGATAGGAGTTCCTTCCTAGAAAGAGGGAGTGACAGAGTCCGATTTATAGATTCTAAGGCCACAGGGGATCATTTGTGATCATGTAGACTGAACTATATAACACAGGACCATACAACTTCCCCAAAATAATTCCTAGAGCATATCTTTTCCCCACAGAAGGGACATCACCCCATTTAATCTGCTGTCTTAAGGAGAAAAACAATCAGCTTTAAAAGCCAGGACTGCAGTGGATAAGATGGGAGTCCTAAACTGCTGTTCTAGTTGTGCTGCCAGATTGCAGAATCTGACATACACAGGGGTTTAAACTTCTGCTGAGTGTTCTACGTTAACAGTGTTCCAGACCTTCTGTACAAGAGAAAGCACGTGGACAAAACTGAACTGCTTCTGTAATTTGCCAGAACTAAAGCCCAGCCCAAATGCCTTGACCTAAAGGAGAGGTCAGGAATCGGAAAGATAAAACTGGTAAAGAACAGACACACAATAACAAAAAATATCAGAGAAGAATAAAGTAAGTCTGAATTAAACTCTAAGATTTAAAATCTCCCAAGATCCTAGTGCCGATCAACATTTGATTATAATCATTGCCAAAACTGAAATTTGACAGACTACACAAAAAGTGCTGAGGTTACTAAAAAGAATTTTGAGACATTCTTTTAATTTGTAACTCTGATACCGTTACAACTAGCTCTATTCCAGATAGTAGCAATTGACAAAACAGGGGTTTAAACATCTGCTGAGGGTTCTGCATTAATAGTATTCCAGATCTCAGGTAAAAGGTGATAGACAGATATAAATGCAGCTAACAATTTAAAAAAGGGGATCCGAAAAGAATGCTAACCTGGAAGCAACATTTTTAAAGAGATAAAGTAGCAAAGCCATGATTTTCCAAATGTAATTAAAGAAAGTCTTACTTTAAATTTAATGTCATGATATGCAAATATACAAACTTGTTCTTCTTGATTCTTTAGAGCAAATATTTGAGTGAACAGCCTATTATAATTAGACATGCAAAACCCACTTCCTCTACATTTTATTTCAGTTTGTTTCATAGTTGGACAAATAAGTGATGTGAAAGTATTTTTTAAAAATACTTTACATTAATTTGAGGTTTGCAGACAGCTGATTTATCCTCCAAGTGAAAACCACTCCGAAAGTGATTAATAGTAGAGCTTCAACATGCAAAATCAATGGCAATGACTGGACCTCTAGACTGATGCTACCAAGAATTTATTCTGCCAACAATACATATACTTAATGGACATAAAAATTAGATAACTGTATATATGCACATTTAACAAAAAATGATCCTACATGCTTAACTCTGCTCCACCCATGAACTGGAACACATGGTGGAAAATTGCTCAGTGTTCTGAAATCTCTACAAGATAAAGTGACATGGAATGATACTGGGCCTACATTCTTTGATTCAGCCTTAAAATTGATGAAAGCAAGGTACATCAGAACTTTCCCCACAATTCATTCATTTTATTACTGTACAAAAAAACCTTCCATGATGTTAGCATGGCAGCCTTATTAAGTTTGTATTAACCGCTATATCGTTCATACAGGTGGATACATATCTGTGTATTCTGGAGATTAACATGCTTTCGGTCTAGCACAAGACACCAATAAGGTCCAGACCCCCCAGCAGAGCAGAAACTGTGAATGGCTTCTGCTATTGCTCTCCCGCTTCAGTGAACTTTCTACCACAAAGTGTAGAAAGGCTAGGTTCCATTAGTGGGAATTAATTTGGCTCTGAATTTATTTTCTAGTAAGGAATTAGGTATTTATTAGTTAGATGGCTTTAAAGAAACAGTAGCTAACAAGATAAAAGGATACTGCAAACGAATCCTCTATTGCATAGTTAGACGTGGCTAACCACCAGTCAGCACCCACTTGGGAGCAATTTCTTATACTAGTCACTAGTTCAGATTTATTCTTTAACAAAATGCAGTTAAGTTATGATCCATCATATGTTCCGGGCTGTAGTTAAATTGCCAGTTTGGAATTATTTTCCTCCCCACATGATTTTGTGGGTTTTTTTGGAAGAGATTTGTGCACTGTGTATGTGGGAAATGACAATCCTTATTCTAGCAGCAAGAACAGGTGCTCCTATAATACAGTTTATTACTATAGTCCATTATTAGGCATTTACAATCCAATAATATCCAGTGTTATAATGCTTTCTTTAAGTTTACTGTATAACACGATGAATAAAGAGATGTTTGGACTGACTATTTCATAAACAAAAAATGAAATTGTTCCAGTTCAGAATCTCTCATATAAACAGATGCTATGCCATAAATTTCTTTATTTTGGGTAGCTTTGTAGGGATGATATCTGTTTGACACGATGGCATCTGGACTGTGGTGGTGCCATAATTTGATTGTAAATTGTTTTTAAAATAATTTAAGCTTTCCAAAATATAGTTTAATGAAAGTTTAAAAGGAGAAACATTTTCACTCAAATCCTATTACCAACTTTAATTTCGGGTAAATATCCGTCTAAAATGAATGACCGTAACATTTTACATAAGGTAAAAATGAGTAAAAATTATTAAAATGTTTAAAGTAAATTTAGGTCAGGCCTAGCTTCTTGAATAGGAGTTCCCCTAGCAGAGGAATTACAAGATCAAGTCCTTAATTTGCAAGAATTGCAAAAAAAAATTTTTTTTTAAAGAGCAAGATTTTCAAAGATGACTAGCAGTTTTGGTTCTTTCAATTTTTGGGTCTTTAACAGAAACACCTTAAATGGGGCCAGATTTTCTAGAGGAGCTGCTTAGCACCTTCTGAAAATCAGACCCATTTCACGTGTTTCAAGTTGGGCATCCAAAAACTGACACACCCAAAATCATTAGTCACTTCTAAAAATCTTGGGTTAAACAATTGCAAGCATTGACAATGGTGATAATCACAGCTGTGCAAACATTTATACCAAAGCAAAACCAGCAACACTTATTTTCCATCACCTCTATAAAAATGCTCATGTTATTTCTTTTGAAGAATAACAGGTGTGCTTGAAGAGCGCTTTTTCTTCTACTAAGGAGCTCTTCCTGCATACCCATGCCCCATCAAAAACCAGCGAACCAAAACAAAACCCCTACAAAACTCATCTAGCATTTTCTTGAACTTGGGCCTGAAGAAAGTAACAAAACACTGAAGCTCAATCTCCTGGAATTATATATATATATAAATCCCAGGTGGCTTCCAGAAGGACAAAAAGGAAGCTAACAGGTAAATTTATTTAGTGCTGGTGAGGTAAATAACTGATTTTTCTGACTTGTATATTTAATGTCAGAGCCAGTAAATAAGAGCCAGGATGGTCTAGTAGCATAACTATGGGACTGGGAGCCAGGAACTATATTTCTAACTTCTATTCTGACACTTACCACATGGCTCTGGGCAAATTACTAACAGCCCATACTTGCTCACATTAAGCAATACCTTCCTTACTCCATGAATGGTTCCACTGATTTCAGTGGGATTACTGTTGTCCTTACAAAACATGAGTAAGGGTGACAGAACTGGGCCCTTAGCCACTTTGTTGTTATACGTATTACAACACACCTAGAGGCCCGAATTGAGATCTGGGTCCCATTGTGCTAAGTGCTATATATACACATATTGCAGGAGACCGTTCCTGCTCCAAAGAGCTTACAAACTAGATTTAAAAAGACCAACAAAGAGTGGTAGAGGAAACAGATGCTTTGTTTATTTATTCCCCCTCATGTAAACTGGGAAATATTTTTACCTACTATATGTAAGTGATATTATGATTAATGCTTCCATAATAGAGATACAATAAAATAATTTTGAAGTATGACATTCAAGAGCATGTCCATGTGAGTATGCTTATTTGAAAGTCAGTTAAAAAAAAATCTTTTCCACATCCACTATGCAATTTTCTAAAAATATTTCCTAAAACTCAAAGGACATTAGTCCATAAAGGACTACATCCACGGCAATAGATATTTTAAAAAAGAAGTGATCTGAGCTATCCCTGTGCACACACACAAAAATATCTCAACTGGTTAAAGACACTGCTTGTCAAATGCTGATAGGGTATGTCAAAACCATGCAATTTTCCCAAGTCTTCTGAAAACCCTGCACACATTTGGGCTGAGAGTAAGCATAACAATTTTCTGCCTAAATGAAAATTTTGAGAAACATAAGCTCATAATACAACACACCAGTAGCAACACTATAAATTTGACTCTTTACTGGTATCTTATATAAAAATATATACAGTACCTTCTCTTTCATCTGCCTCGCTGGAAACTATTAGTTTGTTAGATGTTGCTGTTGAGAGCAGATCTGGAAGACTATGTTGCTCTCTCTCATGATTTCGCAGCTGACTCTGTTAAAAAAACAAACAAACAAAAAAACAAATCACCTTTCCCTAAAATATTTAAGTTTAGACTCTATAAATTCACAGGTTTCAGAGTAGCAGCCGTGTAGTCTGTATCAGCAAAAAGAAAAGGAGGACTTGTGGCACCTTAGAGACTAACAAATTTAATTGAGCGTAAGCTTTCGTGAGCTACATCTGATGAAGTGAGATGTTTATTATGTTCAAATAAATTTGTTAGTCTCTAAGGTGCCACAAATCCTCCTTTTCTTTTTATAAATACACAGTGGTCACTTCATGTTGCACTAACTTGCAAAGCTATTGTTTACATTAGCTCATATGTATTTGCAGAATGCCTCAGTTAATTGACTAACTGAACAACATATAAAATGCAAAAAATGGTACTAAGATGACAACTCAATGAATGAAATGCTTTTGACTGTTTTAAAGAGTAGACATTAGATATCTGACAGATATTAAATAGCAAGAAGTTTTTTTTTTAAAAAGCAAAATCGATCATTAGAAAAAAGTGACCTGTTGAAGTAACTTCCTGTTCTTCTAAATGTAAAATAATTTTAAGATTAAACTTTTCTTCACATTCAGATATAATATAGTAATATACTGAAACTCTCAAAGAATAATAAAATCTTAATAGGAAAAATGTCTTCTCAGTGAAATGAGGGGGATGAGGATAGGAGGAAAATAGGACTGGGTAGCTCAGGTTACTGGTAATAGGATAGAGAAGCAATCAGTTCTAATTCACATGTTCAAATGTGGACCAGATCAGTAGTGCCTACGTTTTCTGGTGATTATCCAGAGGCTTAGATGAAAGATGTCATTCCACCTTCTACTGGCCATGACAAAAATTCTCATCAACTATGGAGGTGACTTACTTTAATCTAAACGTTGCCCTCCCAAATTAAGATTGAACAGGACAAGTGGGCAAGTTTGCACTGCCATTGCCTGTGCTGGTCCCAATTGTGTGAATGACTGAAAGACTACAGTTATCAGTGCTATTGATATCTTTTCATAAGCACTAAATTCACATATAAATGCATCATCCTGCAACACTAATGTGTTAAACAGAGAGGCTAAAACTGTGACCGTGGCACAATATTCAGCTCTGGACTGTAATTTTTCAGATTTGGTCCCCTGCATAACATCTGTTCCATGAAGCAGCAATAAAGAAATTTTTATCACTCAGCAGATTTTTCTGGGCTAAAGTTTCTAGAACAGCTGTTCTCAAACTGTGGGTCGGGACCCTATTTTAATGGGGTCACCAGGGCTGACTTAGACTTGCTGGGGCCAAAGCCGCACCACCCAGGACCGAAGCCCAACAGCTGCAGTCCTGGGTGGCAGGGCTCAGGTTACAGGCCCCCCGCCTGGGGCAGCAGGGCTTGGGCAAGCTCAGTCTCCACTCCTGGGGTCATGTAGTAATTGTTGTTGTCAGAAGGGGGTTGTAGTGCGATGAATTTGAGAAACCTTGTTCTAGAAGAACCATCTCTGGTTTTGCACCCACTCCCAATGAGGGGTCATGTTTGAGTCCACTTTGAAGTTCTGACCTATTAGGTTATCTAGACTATCCCCTCCTAATGCTTCCATTCCCTCCTGTTATTGCTACAGGTTAACAGGCCAGAAGTAGGGCATTAATGGGTCACTATGATGACTCTCACTGAAAATGTAATATTTTTCACAAAGAAACAGAGGACACGTAAAAGTAAATAACTTGAGGTTGCAAGACATGTTGCAAGAATACAGTAGTACAAGAGTAGTTCTAATAGTCTCCATTTGTAATGACATTGCAGCCAAGGTGCCATACTTTGATAATTCCTGTGGTTAACTTAGTTTAATTAAAAGAAAGTAATAAAACAGTTAATTAGTAGCAAACAGTTAAACTGCTATTCTAGACAGATGCAAAGGAAATAACTTCACCTTATAATGAAAGGATTCTTCACATTGCTTGCATTGATACATTCTGGTTTTGCAGTGGTTGATCATGTGGCTTTCTAAATCTTTACTATTGTCAGCTATATGCTCACAAATAGGACACTGATATGGTTGCCTTTGACGATGGACTCTCAAGTGTTGTTTTATGTAGCCCTTATTGCCACTGCTATAATGGCATAGGCGACAGCGGTATGGTCGATCTACATTAGGTATGTACTCTACCAGGTTACTTCCTGGCATGTTCATGTCATTCACAGGTTGGCATTGTGCATTGTCCTGTAATTCTTTCAAAATGTCATCATCAGAAGCATTCTGATCTGTCCGCTCTCTCAATTTTTCAATTACTGTGAGCAGCGACATACTAATGCCCATTTTAATTGGTGCTTCTGATAGCTCTGGTTTGTCCTTCTGTAGCTCCATTATTGCACAGTCACTTTGGTTTAAACTAGTTAATCCCTCTGGAGCGTTTTTAAGTGATGATACCATTTTAGAATGGGCTGCACAAGCGCCATCTGACTGTCTTTGTCCTGTATCTGCATCTAAAGAGTTTACCGCAGCGAAGGCCCTAAAGCTGGATCTTGTTAGTTCTGCAGCTCTGATAGGCATTGTAACAAGAGCTTCTGCAGCTAACGAGTGCAGTCTCAGAGATTCCGAATTTGTTCTTCTTCGCACTGGAGGGGCATTTTCATCAGCTGCTATGCCTTTATTAGAGATTAAATCATTATCTTTCTTCTCAGTATTGCTCCATCCTATTATTACTTCTTCAATTTCATCTGAGTGATAAACTTCACCAGGTCCTTCACACACAACCTGGGACTCCTCTGAGAATAATTTTTTCTCAGCTTCAATGTCAGTGTTCATTAAGAAAGGTTTTTGTAAAACAGTTTCTTCGGCACTTGGCAAGCGCTCTACTATTACATTAACATGACCTTTCTTATTTGGGCTACAGTTAATGATTTTCTGTGCTGATGAAAGTAGGCTATCAGTTATCAAATTATCTTGCTCTGTATCTGTATCCGATATGGTTTCCTCTAACGGTTCTCCAGTAGGGGAAAGGGCTGTTGATTGACTTAGGACCTCCTCCTCTTTTCCATTTTCTACCACCTGTGGAGATTTACATGACAGTTGCTCGGAGCTACAAATCTGGAGTTGAAGAGAATGGTCACTATGGATGTCTAGTTCATTATTTTCTAGAGAGAGAACAATTGTATCCACACTATGAGGTGTATGAGTTAAAGTTGCATCTGACAAGATAGCAGGCTCATTTTCTTCTTCAAATATAGGATAAGAACAGTCAACCTCACCTGCATGTTTCCATGCATGTGTTTTTAACATTCTTTGCTGACCACAAGTGTAGCTACAAATTAAGCACCGATACATGCCATACTGCTCATAAGTATACCATTTTCTCCCACCCATTTCAGCTATAGGAGTAGACCGAGTTATGCCTTTACAGTCCAGATTTACTGCCTGATCAGTGCCTGCTTTGACACTTCCTTCTGCTGGCCCTTGCAAAGATGAAGCTGAGAGATTTACACATTGTTGCACATTTGGCTGGTTTTTGCCATCATTCTCATGGTGAATTCTGACATGAACTTCAAGTTCTTCTTGGTTTTTAGAAGCAAAGTGGCATTCTGAGCACATTAATATAATTTCATTCTGTTGACCATGTTGTTTTATATGTTCTTGTAGTATAGAAAGAGATGGTGATAGAAATTTACATAGGCCACACTGGTAGCATATAACCTTTCTTTTACTTTGTGGAAGACAACTGGTTACATAATCTGCTTGTAGCTCATCAGTCTTTTTAATGCCAATAACAGGCAGTTCCATTGTTTTAGCTGGGATCTCACAAAGATCTTGTGTTTCAAAAGATGGTGTAGAAGTATTAGGATGGGAACGTTTTTTCCCTATTAAAAGGCATCTCTGTGACTTCTCACTTTCTACTATCTTGCTTAATTTTTGGATAACATGGATTAGAGGATCAGTTTTACATTTTCTATGATCTTCACTGCTTTCTAGTGTTGAGCCAATGACCGTTTCAGAAATCAGTACAGCTTCCTGTTCCACAATATTTGGCACCAATACTGCAATACTGCTTCCCTCTTCCATAATATCTGAAAAAATATTATGAAATGAAACATTAGCTTACTTAACAAGCACAAAGACAGAAATTTGTAGTCACTACTGATTAAATATTTAACTTCCCAATTCTACTAAAAATGGTAGCCCAAATTAATTAATATTCTAATAATAAAGTCTTCCAGTTTTAGACCATAGAAAATCAGAAATCTGGAAGGCCTTGTATACACAGCATTTTGGATACCATAGTGTTAGGATATAGATATTCAGGCCTGTCTGTAAAGGCCTGTACTCGAAGAATTTAGGTGTATTTTTGGCTAGTTATAGAGGTATAAAAGAAAGAATCAAAACCATTGCCTGCCGGTGTACTTCTCTTTCTGTGACAGTCTGAGGCCCTGTTCTTAGGCTAAGGCCTTTGGCTAAGCAACAGAGGTAGCCATAAGCTGGAAAGCGACCGGTCACATCCTCACATTCCAAACTAGTCACATTGAAAGAAGGTGCTATTGGGCTGTTAGGAATATTCTCCTGTCCTGATAATGCCTGTCACCTCCGGAGAAAGGGAAGTGCCTAGAAGATGTAAAAAGAAACTTAGTTTGATAGCATCCTATCTGGCAAGAACTCACTTATCAATAGCTGGGATGTGAAATCCTCACTTCTGTATTGTTTTGTCATTATAGTTCCCACTTTGCTATTGTTTGTCTGTATAATCTCTGTCTGGTTCTGTGATTGTTTCTGTCTGCTGTATAATTAATTTTGCTGGGTGTAAACTAATTAAGGTGGTGGGATAGAATTGGTTACATAATCATGTTACAATATGTTAGGATTGGTTAGTTTAATTTCAGGAAAATGATTAGTTAAGGTACAGCTAAGCAGATCTCAAGTTTTACTATATAGTCTGCAGTCAGTCAGGAAGTGAGTGGGTGCGTGTGAGGAGGGGAAATGGGAACAGGGAATTGGGGTGGGAAAATTGGAATCATGTTATGCTAAAGGTGGAAATGGGAACAGGGAATGGGGGTAAGGAAATTGGAATCATGTTTGGCTAAGGGCAGGAATGGGAACAGGGACACAGGTGTAAGGCTCTGTGGTGTCAGAGCTGGGAAGGGGGACACTAAGGAAGGAAACTGGAATCATGCTTGCTGGAAGTTCACCCCAATAAACATCGAATTGTTTGCACCTTTGGACTTCGGGTATTGTTGCTCTCTGTTCATGCGAGAAGGACCAGGGAAGTAAGTGGGTGAAGGAATAAGCCCCCTAACACATGTTACATTTTGACAGAGTATTTGTAGCACCTTTTCATGTTAGCCTACATCTGAATGCCTCAAACTACAAAGGTCTGGAGTGGCAGAGTGAGCTAATAATTTTCATGGGTAAGTTGGCTTGTATTGTTGTGGATATTGTCTATTTCCCCACCATGATCACCACCATCTGAACACTAGAAACCCTACCTAAAGATACTGATTTTAAATGAATTCAGCATATTTAAATTCAAAAAGCAAGTTTCACTATGGCATGAAGACCTACTTTTTAAATACTAAGTGTATCAAGTACAGTTTCTACTGATCAGATGAAGTCTTCTGAAGTGAATGTAGGTTTGTAACAAAACACTTCAGAATATAACTAAAATTTCAGCATGAAATGATTCTACTAAGCATTACCTGCATTAATCATTTTGCTATGGCTTTATTCATTAAGATAGTGCAAATGTAAAAAAAGCATATTTCCCAGCACAAGACTAATTTTCTAAGATAGCAAGGCAATATTCGCTGAACTGTAAAGTTCTACTGGTAGTGAGCATTTCTGAACAATCACTTTTTGTGTTTTAAGAACTGTATTGTTCTGGAAGCTAAGGAAATAATTGTTTCCCTTTTTACTTCCTTTAAAAAACATTAACCATAAACCACAGACCATAATGTGGTATGGTCAGAGGTTAAAATAGTGGCCATATTTAAGCACAAACATGGTTTGAGATTATTGACTGGGGGAAAAAACCTAGAAGGGAATTTAATGCAGCATCATGTTTATAATATTACACTTAACGTGGAGTTCTTCTCTGAAAAGTAACTGAAAAATGTTTTGGAGTTCCACAGTAAACATGCTCAATTTAAAATTAGAAATGTGTTTCTGTTAACTGGCAGTCCTCCAAACTCAGCCTGGATTCTTTTATTCTCATTATTTTCTCCTAAAATAAAAGTTCTTTAGGTCAAATTAAACCTTCAGTTACACCTGTGAAATTGGGGTACCAGTATCTTCCAATTAATTATACTCAATACACATTTCTGACATAAAAGGAGGAAAAGATTGGCTCTAATAGGAATAAAAAACAGTATAAGCTTAGTTTTCTTGCTAAAGACAGTAGGCATGATTCTAAGTAAACACAAGGAGCAGGTAATATGGTGCCATTTTTGCATAGCAACTTCTTAGAATAGGACCACACTACAAGTCAGTTGAAGTGTCTTTAAATAAAGGTATCCAATTATTTGGGGCTTAGAACCTGTCAAACAAGTTACTCACGTAGTTATAGTATTTTCAGTCAATTGCAGAAATTGGATTGAGCTTTTTAGTTTAAGAACAGAACGAATAGCACATAGCACCACAACATTAGGCTGGTAGTTAGAACTGGGGAAGATGCTTTGTGTTCATGAGAGACAGTAATAACCGCATCCTGTGCTGAATTAACATGAGGCTGTAGAAATTTATTTGCAGAGGATACAGTTAGTAGAACTAAAAAGAAGCATTTTCAAATTATGTGTACTGAATTTTAAATATTCTATTTACAGATCTCAAATATGAACCAGAGGACTTTTTTTTTAAATCATATAGGAGAACAAAACAAAGGTGAAGACTTTATAATGAAGAATCAGCTTCTATCCCCACGTAGTGCGTAGGAAACATTGCTTCAATATAACTGAAAGAGACAAATAGCTCAATAGTTTGTTCATGCCAGTTCTTCTGATGTAACTACAGGTATACAAAAGTTCTGCTGTAGGCTCACACCTCAGGAAATTTGAGAAAAATACCACTCCGGCTCTTCACATATCCAGGGGTGGATAGTCAACATTAAGGGGGAAAGACAATGGGTGATATGCAGATAAGAATCACTGAAGTATAGTGCAGTAGCACTATAATGGTAAATTGAGAATATTAATTCAAGTATAGAATCACAGACTTTAGTCTGACCTCCTGCACAACACAGACCACAGAATCTCACCCACCCACTCCTGTACATACATCTGAGCTACTGAAGTCCTCAAATCGTGGTTTAAAGACTTCAAGGTGCAGAGTATCCTCCAGCAAGTGACCCATGCCCCACGCAGCAGAAGAAGGCGAAAAACCCCCAGGGCTTCTGCCAATCTGTCCTGGAGGAAAATTCCTTCCTGACCCCAAATGTGGTGATCAGCTAAACCCTGAATATGTGGGCAAGACTCACCAGCCAGACACCCAGGAAAGAATTCTCTGTAGTAACTCGGATCCCATCCCATCTAACGTCCAATCACAGGCCATTGGTCATATTTACTGTTAATAGTCAAAGATCAATTAATTGCCAAAATTAAGCTATCCCATCATACCATCCCCTCCATAAATTTATCAAGGTTAGTCTTGAAGCCAGATACGTCTTTTGCCTCCACTGCTCCCCTTGGAAGGCTATTCCAGAACTTCACTCCTCTGATGGTTAGAAACCTTTGTCTAATTTCAAATCTAAACTTCCTGACGGCCAGTTTATATCCATTTGTTCTTGTGTCCACATTGGTACTGAGCTTAAATAATTCCTCTTCCTCCCCGGTATTTATATCTCGGATATATTCATAGAGAGCATTTATATCTCCCCTCAGCCTTCTTTTGGTTAGGATAAACAAGCCAAGCTCTTTGAGTCTTGTCAAGGTTCCTTCCCCACTCTGAACGCTAGGGTACAGATGTGGGGACCTGCATGAAAAACTTCCTAAGCTTCTCTTTACCAGCTTAGGTCAAAACTTCCCCAAGGTACAAAATATTCCACCCTTTGTCCTTGGATTGGCCGCTACCACCACCAAACAAATACTGGTTACTGGGGAAGAGCTGTCTGGACATGTCTTTCCCCCCAAAATACTTCCCAAAACCTTGCACCCCACTTTCTGGACAAGGTTTGGTAAAAAGCCTCACCAATTTGCCTAGGTGACTACAGACTCAGGCCCTTGGATCTTAAGAACAATGAACAATCCTCCTAATACTTGCACCCCCCCCTTTCCAGGGAAATGTTGGATAAAAAGCCTCACCAATTTGCATAGGTGACCACAGACCCAAACCCTTGGATCTGAGAACAATGAAAAAGCATTCAGTTTTCTTACAAGAAGACTTTTAATAGAAATAGAAGTAAATAGAAATAAAGAAATCCCCCCTGTAAAATCAGGATGGTAGATACCTTACAGGGTAATTAGATTCAAAACATAAAGAACCCCTCTAGGCAAAACCTTAAGTTACAAAAAAGATACACAGACAGAAATAGTTATTCTATTCAGCACAATTCTTTTCTCAGCCATTTAAAGAAATCATAATCTAACACATACCTAGCTAGATTACTTACTAAAAGTTCTAGGACTCCATTCCTGGTCTATCCCCTGCAGAAACAGCGTATAGACAGACACACAGACCTTTTGTTTCTCTCCCTCCTCCCAGCTTTTGAAAGTATCTTGTCTCCTCATTGGTCATTTTGGTCAGGTGCCAGTGAGGTTACCTTTAGCTTCTTAACCCTTTACAGGTGAGAGGATTTTTTTCCTCTGGCCAGGAGGGATTTTAAAGGGGTTTACCCTTCCCTTTATATTTATGACAAGTCTCCTTTCATAAGACAGGTTTTCCATTCCTCGGATCATCCTAGCAGCCCTTCTCTGTATCTGTTCCAGTTTGAATTCATCCTTCTTAAACATGGGAGACCAGAACTACAAACAATATTCCAGATGAGGTCTCACAAGTGCCTTGTATAATAGTACTAACACCTCATTATCTCTACTGGAAATACCTCGCCTGATGCATCCCAAGACTGCATTAGCTTTTTTTCACGGCCATATCACATTGGCGGCTCATAGTCATCCTGGGATCAACCAATACTCAGAGGTCCTTCTCCTCCTCTGTTATTTCCAAGTGATGTGTCCCCAGTTTATAACAAAAAATTTGTTATTAATCCCTAAATGCATGACCTTGCACTTTTCATTATTAAATTTCATCCTATTACTATTACTCCAGTTTACTAAGTTATCCAGATCTTCCAGTATGATATCCTGGTCCTTCTCTGTATTGGCAATATCTCCCAGCTTCGTGTCATCCGCAAACTTTATTAGTACATTCCCACTTTTTGTGCCAAGGTCAATAATAAAAAGATTAAATAAGATTGGTTCCAAAACCGATCCCTGAGGAACTCCACTAGTAACCTCCCTCCAGCCTGACAGTTCACCTTTCAGTATGACCTGTTGTAGTCTCACCTTTAACCAGTTCCTTATCCACCTTTCAGTTTTCATACTGATCCCCATCTTTTCCAATTTAGCTAATAATTCCCCATGTGGAACGGTATCAAATGCCTTTCTGAAATACAGGTAAATTAGATCCACCGCATTTCCTTTATCTAAAAAAATCTGTTACCTTCTCAAAGAAGGAGATCAGGTTGGTTTGGCATGATCTACCTTTTGTAAAACCATGTTGTATTTTGTCCCAATTACCACTGACCTCAAAGTCCTTAACTACTTTCTCCTTCAAAATTTTTTCCAAGACCTTTCTTACTACAGAGGTCAAACTAACAGGCCTGTAGTTACCCAGATCACGTTTCCCCCCCTTTCTTAAAAGTACAAACTATGTTAATAATTCTCCAGTTATACAGTACAATCCCTGAGTTTACAGATTCATTAAAAATTCTTGCTAATGGGCTTGCAATTTCATGTGCCAGTTCCTTTAATGTTCTTGGATGAAGATTATCTGTGCCCCCCGATTTAGTCCCATTAAGCTGTTCACGTTTGGCTTCTACCTCGGATGTGGTATTATCTACCTCCATATCCTCATTCCTATTTGTCATCCTACCATTGTCCCTAAGCTCCTCATTAAAGACTGAGGCAAAGTATTTATTTAGATATTGGGCCATGCCCAAATTATCCTTAACCTTCACTCCATCTTCAGTGTTTAGCGGTCCCACTTCTTCTTTCTTTGTTTTCTTCTTATTTGTATGCCGATAGAACCTTTTACTATTGGTTTTAATTCCCTTTGCAAGGTCCAACTCTACATGGCTTTTGGCCTTTCTCACTTTATCCCTACATGTTCTGACCTCAGTAAGGTAGCTTTCCTTGCTGATCCCTCTCATCTTCCACTCCTTGTAGGCTTTCTGCTTTTTCTTAATCACCTCTCTGAGATGCTTGCTCATCCACCTTAGTCCACAACTCCTGCCTACGGGATTTTTCCCCTTTCTTGGGATGCAGGCTTCTGATAGTTTCTGCAACCTTGACTTGAAGGAATTCCAGCCTCCTTTGCCCTTAGATCCACAAGTTCTTCAGTCCAATCCACTTCCCTAATTTCCTTAATTTTTTAAAGTTAGCCCTTTTGAAATCAAAAACCCTCATCACAGATCTATTTTTGTTTATCCTTCCATTCAGTTTGAACTGAATTAGCTCATGATCGTTCAAACCAAGGTTGTGTCCTATAACGATTTCTTCTATGAGTTCCTCACTACTCACCAAAACCAAATCTAAAATGGCATCCCCTCTTGTTGGTTCAGCAGCTACTTGGTGAAGGAATCCAGCAGCTATCGCATCCAGGAAAATCTGAGCCCTATTATTATTACTAGCACTTGTCCTCCAGTCTATATCTGTGAAGTTAAAGTCTCCCATGATCACACAATTCCCATTAGTATTTACTTCATTAAGAACATTAAAGAGGTCTCTATCCATATCCAAATCGTATCCCAGTGGTCTACAGCACACCCCAAGTACTATCCTAGTGGAGGCTCTAGTAGCTTTCTTCCCCAATGTGATTTTTGCCCAGACAGACTCTGTCTTATCCATTTCATCGCTTCTTATTTCTTTACAGTCTACCTCATCACAGATATACAATGCTACTCCACCACCTTTGCCTTCATTTCTGTCTTTCCTAAACAGCACATACCCTTCAATACCTGTAACTCCAGTCATGACTACTATTCAACCGTGTTTCTGTTATCCCTATAATATCTGGTTTCACTTCCTGCACCAGTAGCTCTAGTTCCTCCATTTTGTTATCTAGGCTCCTTGCATTAGTGTACAAACATCTTAATTTTTGCTGTTTGGCTTCGCTCACATTCTTTACCTAAGTAGGCACAGACATTCTACCGCCAGTATCACCTATTAGACTGGTATCTACACTACCCTTCCTTCTTATGTCCATTCTCCTACCCATGGCTGTATCCTTTCTTACTTCGTTTTCTTCCCTCTCAATGTTAAAATCTGGCATGGAGATTACCTGGACATCTCCCAACCATCTCCCCCAAATTCCGAGTTTAGTGCTCTCTTAGTCAGTTGTGCCAGCCTCCATCCTAGAAGTCTATTTCCCTCCCTGCTCAGGTGAAGTCCATCCTAGAGAGAACAGTCTTCTGTCCATGAATGCTTCCCAGGGGCCATACATCCCAAAGCCCTCCTTATAGCACCACTGCCTGAGCCATCTGTTGATCATCATAATCTTTTCACACCTTTGTTGCCCTTCTCTAGGAACAGGCAGAATCCCACTGAAGATCACTGAGCCTCGATTTCCTTAAGCGTCTTCCCCAGCCTGGCATAGTCTCCCTTGATACGTTCCAGCGAGAATCTAGCCGTATCATTTATTCCCACATGAAGGACAATCAGTGGATTCTTTCCCACTCCCGTTAGGATCCTCTTCAGCCTCAGGTCCTCATCCAGTATCTTAGCACCTGGCAGACAGCACTCCGTTCTGTTCTCTGGATCAGTTCTGGTTACAGGCCTGTCTACTCTTATCAGTAAGGATTCCCCAATCACGTAGACCTGCCTTTTCCTGGTGATGGTGCGATTCTCTGGTCTATCCCCTGTTCCCTCTGGCTGCAAGTCCTCTTGATTCCTATTGTCTCTTGCAATCCTCTGCAACCCATCCCGTATCCTCCTGGGGCTCATATTTGGTGATGTTATCTCCACTGACTCTTCCCCTCATCCTATAGGACTCGCTGCTCTTCTCTTCTTCCTTGCCCTCTCACCTTCAGTGACCACCTGCTGTGCCCCTTCTTCATTTTCCAACTCCGCAAACCTGTTCCTGAGCTCTATTTCTTCTTCACTAGCCCGTCTTTTCCTCTGCCTGGTTCTCTTAGTCACATGCTTCCACTGTCCACTTTCCTCACCCAGCAGTCTCCCCTCAGAGTTCTTTGGTCCTGCTTCCATCTGCAACTCTGAGCTTTTCCCTTCAGCCTCATGTCTTTGCTCCATCATCTGCTTGAACCCCCTTCTAAACTCAAGCAGAGTTTCCACCTTCATCTCCAATTCTCAGATCTTTTCTTCCATCAGCTCGATCAGATGGCACTTCATGCAGACTAAACTCTTCACAGGTACCCCCTCCAGGATCATTTACATGCCGCAGCTTCCACATCCAGTCATCTTCAATGTGTCTTCCACTGCTTGGGTCACTACCACTGCTGCCTCTGTATCTGTCATAGCCTTTGTCATAAATATAAAGGGAAGGGTAAACCCCTTTAAAATCCCTCCTGGCCAGAGGAAAAATCCTCTCACCTGTAAAGGGTTAAGAAGCTAAAGGTAACCTCGCTGGCACCTGACCAAAATGACCAATGAGGAGACAAGATACTTTCAAAAGCTGGGAGGAGGGAGAGAAACAAAGGGTCTGTGTCTGTCGGTATGCTGCTTTTGCCGGGGATAGAACAGGAATGGAGTCTTAGAACTTTTAGTACATAATTTAGCTAGGTATGTGTTAGATTATGATTTCTTTAAATGGCTGAGAAAAGAACTGTGCTGAATAGAATGACTATTTCTGTCTGTGTATCTTTTTTGTAACTTAAGATTTTGCCTAGAGGGATTCTCTATGTTTTGAATCTAATTACCCTGTAAGGTATCTACCATCCTGATTTTACAGGGGGGATTTCTTTATTTCTATTTACTTCTATTTCTATTAAAAGTCTTCTTGTAAGAAAACTGAATGCTTTTTCATTGTTCTCAGATCCAAGGGTTTGGGTCTGTGGTCACCTATGCAAATTGGTGAGGCTTTTTACCAAACCTTTCC
Organism: Caretta caretta; assembly: GCF_965140235.1. NCBI lineage: Eukaryota > Metazoa > Chordata > Testudines > Cheloniidae > Caretta > Caretta caretta. The sequence continues at coordinate 23,114,057 of NC_134217.1, read as the reverse complement.
CAGGAAGTGGGGTGCAAGGGTTGGGAGGATTTTGGGGGTAAAGATGTGTCCAAACTACTTTTCCTAGTAAACCCAGTTAGAGTTTGGTGGTGGCAGTGGATATTCCAAGGACAAAGGATAAAATTAATTTGTATCTTGGGGAAGTTTTAACCTAAGCTGGTAAAAGTAAGCTTAGGAGGTTTTCATGCAGGTCCCCACATCTGTACCCTAGAGTTCAGAGTGGGGGAGGAACCTTGACAGCCTTTTCACCTAAGTCCTGTTCATCCAGGAAACACAAACCAAACCAAAACACCCCCACTCACAGCAAAACAAACCCCCAACAAACATGAAAACACTGCTAGACCACCACACACTCCCTTCATAGCCTGTCTGTTCCTCTGCCTGGCTCTCTTAGTCTTCCCCCCAAACTCCCCTGGCAAACTCCCCTGTTTACAGCTCTGTTTGCTGGCTCCTGTGCCACTGCAACTGTCTGTAAGATTTCTGGTTTGAAATTGAACTTTTTGCTGCAGTTCACTGTGATACACTCAGAGGGAAACTAAGCCAACCTTAGCATTGGCGACAGTAATGGTAAGTAAACTAAAATTACAAAAAAAAAAATTGTTTTTGTGCAACACATGGGAAAACTAGCTTCCTTTCACAAGCACTTCTCTGCTGTGTTGGGGCAAAAACACATTTTGTAACTTTTTTTAGTACCTTTATTGTAGCCAATGCTACAGTTCGCTTGCACATTCCTTTCCCTTACATTATAAGAATCTTTCTGAGAAAAAGTCTTAGTTACAGAATCTGGTCTTTTATTTTTTTTTTTAAAAAGCTAGACTACAGTTTTGTTCCAATATTTTTCCTCATATTCTGTAGTGGACATATGTATATTTCTTATCTTGGTATGTGTTTCTGAACACATATGGATTTTTATTTGATCTGTCAAAAAGGGAAATACATACGGTACTCTGCACTGTGGTCAATGGTAGTTACATGTTACAGCCAATATATGGTTAAGGTCTGTAGTAGTACTTCTTTATTTTAAAAGGTTTTACATATATTAATTTGAGGATTTATTTAACTCAGATGAAAAGTTTTCTCCATGCTAAATCTTGGATTCTACTATCACAACTCAATTTCCCCTTGCCCTCCCTTCAGTACAGAAGAAAAGTCAATTTGATTAAATAAATTAAAATAAGTGTGAATTTCACAGCTTGGAGGTATTTTCCAAATGATTTCAGTAGGACTACTTCCAGGATTAAAGTTAAGTATGGACTAAATGTTTGCAGGACCACAGCCTTTGTAGGGTTTGGGGGTTGGGTTTTTTTTGTATATTTGCTTTGTAAGAAAGTTTTACAGAGAAATAAACAAAATGTAACTTTTACTTGCACACATTATCATAGTAGATGAGCAGTAAAAGAAAAAAATAAGAGAGCAGATTGTCCCAAACAAGATACTATTATTGTATTCAGGTACTTGCTATATGAATTTATCTCCCTGACAACAGCTACAAACTTTTTCCTTGAAGTATTTCAATTGTATAGGTCATAACACCAATCCCCACAGAAATGCTGAGCAGAGATACTTCCCCTTCAGTTTACTATTCAGTTTATTTTGGCATTGAATTAGTTTATTTAAAATGCAGTTATGTTTTTTCTATTGTAAAAATACTGAAGTTGAGAGACTCACAAGAGGATGTGGAGAAGAGTTTCTAATTTTCTGCAGATACAGGAAGACACCGACCTTTCAAAAATAAGACTATTTTTGTCTTTAAGTCATTTTATTTAAATAGTAGCATTTTCTAAACCTTTACATTCTATAAAGATTTAAGTTCTTATTTACTAGAAGCATGTATGCCGAGTTCAGGCCATGTCAGATATTACAGGAGGATCACAATATCAAATATAATTAAGGTAAGGAAATTTGCAGTGTGACTTCCATTCATCCATAAAGTAATTAAACCCGGCTATGAAGTAAATATTCAGGGTATCACATAAAATGTGAATTATTAGGACAAACCAGAACGATCTTTTATATATTGTTATCAACACTAGATTTGAAAAATGTTTAAGTACTGAAACCACACATAATTTGATGAGTTTTAGCCACTTAATTCAAAATAACTCATTTTTAAAAGATAAAAAAGTTATCTTAAAAACCCAGACTCATTAGATTCCTTAGTAATTACAAAACAATTTAAGGCCCTGAGCCTTCAATCAGATCTATGTAGGTAAATTCTGTGCAGAGCCCCACTGAAGTGGCAGAAAATGTAGGCTGAAAGTACAGTTATGATGTCTTAGAAAACTTTTATATAGGACAAAAGAACATCATGTGGACAGATTATGTAATGCAAATTCAGTATCTTTTTGGTAACAGAAATCAATGTGATAATGTATCTGTAGACAGTTACTGTTAAACTGAAAAAATGTCAATTATTCCATCATGAAACAGAATAAGTATACTTTGCATTTTCTACTTTCATTTTTGATTGTTCAGTTGGCATAAAATGAATTTCATTTTGTTGAATAACTACAAGCACAAATACATCCTTTTCACATAAAGCTTGGAAACCACAGAAATGACTGCCATTACAAGTGTCTTCACTTCAAGTTGCAGTAATAGTGATAATATGAGAATAAAAGTTGATACAATGGCTTGCCTTCTGTTCATTAAAAATGTAGATTGGATTTTTTTTAGTAATACTTATAATCTGAATAAAGCAATTTCAACAGTGTTTTTAGTATGATATCATGCTTAGATGTTTGCTCACATTGACCTTAACAGGTGCCACAACTATTAGTGCAGAATAAGCAAATACTATCTATGCATAGTGCAAGATCTCTTTCAGAATTCAAAAATACACTGAGGGATGATGTCAACTTGAAAAACAGTCAATTTCTAAGGGTGATTTAAAAAGAGTTTTAAGTACTATGCCTTCCCTTAAGTACTCCAGCTAATTTTTGTGGGACTGCAGTTTGTTTTATTTCCTACTAGGAAAATGTTTTTCTACCTTTGTGTGATTGAAGCTGTCATAAATATAAAGGGAAGGGTAAACCCCTTTGAAATCCCTCCTGGCCAGGGGAAAGCTCCTCTCACCTGTAAAGGGTTAAGAAGCTAAAGGTAACCTCGCTGGCACCTGACCAAAATGACCAATGAGGAGACAAGATACTTTCAAAAGCTGGGAGGAGGGAGAGAAACAAAGGGTCTGGGTCTGTCTGTATGCTGCTTCTTGCCAGGGACAGAACAGGAATGGAGTCTTAGAACTTTTAGTAAGTAATCTAGCTAGGTATGTGTTAGATTATGATTTCTTTAAATGGCTGAGAAAAGAATTGTGCTGAATAGAATAACTATTTCTGTCTGTGTATCTTTTTTGTAACTTAAGGTTTTGCCTAGAGGGGTTCTCTATGTTTTTGAATCTAATTACCCTGTAAGATATCTACCATCCTGATTTTACAGGGGGGATTTCTTTATTTCTAATTACTTCTATTTTCTATTAAAAGTCTTCTTGTAAAAAACTGAATGCTTTTTCATTGTTCTCAGATCCAAGGGTTTGGGTCTGTGGTCACCTATGCAAATTGGTGAGGCTTTTTATCCAACATTTCCCAGGAAAGGGGGGGTGCAAGTGTTGGGAGGATTGTTCATTGTTCTTAAGATCCAAGGGTCTGGGTCTGTAGTCACCTAGGCAAATTGGTGAGGCTTTTTACCAAACCTTGTCCAGGAAGTGGGGTGCAGGGTTTTGGGAAGTATTTTGGGGGGAAAGACGTGTCCAAACAGCTCTTCCCCAGTAACCAGTATTAGTTTGGTGGTGGTAGCGGCCAGTCCAAGGACAACGGGGGGAATATTTTGTACCTTGGGGAAGTTTTGACCTAAGCTGGTAAAGATAAGCTTAGGAGGTTTTTTCATGCAGGTCCCCACATCTGTACCCTAGAGTTCAGAGTGGGGGAGGAACCTTGACAGAAGCATAGAAACATAAAGGAAAAGTTCCATACAGGAGAAATTATTATTTTACACATCACGCTGTCAAACTGAAAGATGATATTTTTCTCTAATCTTTTTCAAATTATAGTGATCTTAGATATTTGCAACGAAAGTAAAAAATTCAAACCTCTGTGATTCTTCTACATCTTTGGACAGCAAAAGTTACTGTTGCTTACTATATTTACAAGCTGAGCCTAGAAAGAAAAAGTCTTATTCTAGATTCTGTTTTGCAGTAGAGTGATATTGAAGAGACTATTTTTATTTTTAAAAATTGAAAAACAAAAAAGTTCAAACTTTAATTACTGCATCAGTAACACTTAGACAAGAGAAAAGCCCCAATCTTGTAATCAGATCTATTAGTGTGGACCCGTACTCTGCATGTAGCCCAGTTAAAGTCAAGGATCTACCCACACTGCCCATTTGCAGGATTTAGACCTATGGGAAATTTCTCCAGATTGAAGTAGTGAAATATACATGAGTGAAGTGCGTATTTCAAAAGGCATGACTAACTTAAGGGCATTTGAAATGAAAGTTAGGTCTAGGGAAGGCCAACTATTGTTTTACACAATAATGTAAAGCAAAAGCTATCACAACAGCCTTTACAAATCCCATGAGCAGGAAAACTTTATCATCAGAATTTCACTTTTACTATTGGTTTTATTACTTAATTTTCAGAAACCAAAGCTATTGACATAGCAAAATCCTTGAGGCTGATATCAACACAACAGCTGAGAAAAGTTAGATCTCACAGAGTTACCATACATCCAGGTTTTCCTGGACATTGCCTCTTTTTTGAGCTTCCATCCACTGACTGCGTGGATTTTTCAAACAACAGGAAATGTCCTGGATTTTTGCAGAGCAGATGCTGCAGCTTAAAAAGAGCCCTGATTGGTCCATTTTCCAATTGGTTCTGCTCCGACACTGACAGCTGATTGGTCCATTTCTCTGCAAAAACAGCTGCCAGATCCTAACCACTCAAGCCCTGGGAGGTGCTGACTGATGGCTGTTGCTGCTTCCTGGGCATGTACCAGCTACACAGGGAGCGACACTATCCTCCACTTCCAGTGAGCACCCCTCCTACAGGTACCCTCTCCAGCTCTTCCTGCCCCTTCAGTGTCCTCTTTTTGGGAATCTGAAATATGGTAACCCTACATGACAGGCTTCTCATATCACTCCCTCTCCAAAGGGGAGGGGGGCTGAAGTCAAGCACCAGTTTGGTTTTCCTACTCCTGCATTTCAAAATAACTGACTGGAACTAAAATGAATCAGATTTGGTACATTAAGATTATTGCCTCAACTGCACTTTGGTTTCAGCATCTGGTTGCTCTCTCCTCCCCTGCAGGGGCTGCTGAAACAACCGGAGGCTTGTTTTCCGCCTCAAAACCCCATCGCGGTAGAAGGGGATGGTAACGTGGGGGTGGTTGGAGGCATATCTACCCTGCCAGGGACGCTTGCAAACCTCCCCATTTAGATAATTATTTATCAACCTTCCTCTCCTACAGTCAGACCTCATGCAACCTCCTGTCCAGCTTAGTCACCGCCCGTCATTCATACAGCAAACCCATCTCTGGGATAGGGAGAGAAGAGGCACAAGAAGCCGCTCAGGGCAGAAAACCCCGTCCAGGCTGCGTGAGGTGTGTGAACCCTAGGTTACGCTAAGGGGAAGGGGCAAGGAGAGCGCTGGGCGTTACGTAGGAAGCAAGGGCGCGAATGCACACCCCAGTACGGGGCGCGGGCGCCAAGACCCCCCAGGGGCAGCAGGCGGAGGCCGAGGCGGGCGGTGATGACCCCAGTTACACCGCAGGGGCGCTGGGGGAAGAGAGTTTTCTCCGGGGGTGAGAGAAGGGAGCGGGGTCTGTGGGAGACGGACGGGGGCCCTGCGCCGTGCCGCAGGAGGTGGTCGCGGGGGAGCCCAAAGTCTGAGCCGGGGGGAGGGTTCCAGGATATGCACATGGGCTCCGCTTCCTGGCGCTCTGTTGCCGCCGCCTCCTCCTTCCCTCCCGCGCCCCGTTGCACACACGGTACCTGCCGGGTCCTCCGCGGGACAGGCCGCTCCCCGCCACGTCGCCTGGATTCTCTCGGACCGGCGTCGCTGAAGGCTTCCCCCCCTCCCTGGGAACACTGCTTCAAAATGGCGGTGATGGAGACGGGATCACGTGACCGTTAAGCCAGGTCAGGTGATCGACGAGTGAAAGTTCTCTGTCTCCTCTCCCGCCTTTCTGTTACCATAGAGACGAGGGCTGGCCTCAGGGTGAAGGAAAACCCGAAGGCCCTGCTTACAGAAGGGCATAGACTGCACCATACGGTTTCACCTAGGAGCCTCATAGCCAAGGGGCAAGCTCAACCCCCCTGCACAAAGAAAAGAAGTACTTGTGGCCCCTTAGACTAACCAATTTATTTGAGCATAAGCTTTCGTGAGCTACAGCTCACTTCATCGGATGCACAGACATTCAGCAGCCAATCTTGCCCCTCACCCCTTCAGCATTTACACTCACCCCCTGTACACTGACATTCAGCACCCACCCTCACCCATTCAGCATCCACACTGACCCCCTATACACTGACATTCAGCATCCACACTCACCCCTCGAGCATCCATGTCCATTTGCCTACCCACTGCTGTTCCTTTCTCCATTGCTGTATTCTCTTTCTTGATTTTTCTCCTGGTCAATATTAGAAACAGGCATGGAGATTACATGTGCATCTCCCAACTGTCTCCCCTGAATTCCTAGCTTAAAACTCTTTTAATCAGTTGTGCCAACCTCCATCCCAAAGCCCTCTTTATAGCACCACTGCCTGAGCCATCTGTTCATCATGATCTTGTCTTGGCTTCATTCTCCTCCTCTAGGGATAGGTAGAATCCCACTGAAGATCTTCCCCAGCCTGACATAGTCTCCCTTGATGCATACCAGCAAGAATCTGGCAGTGTCCTTTCTTCCCACATGAAAGACAATCAGTGGATTCTTTCCTGCTACAGTCAGGATCCTCTTCAGCCTCAGATCCACGTCCCATATCGTAGTTCCCAGCAGACAGCACTCCCTTCTGTTCTTCAGATGAGTTCTGGTGACAGGCCTTGGTCTTCTTAGTAGGGAGTCACCAATCTTGTTGACCTGCCTCTTTCTGGTGTTGGTGTGATTCTCCAGCCTTCCTCTTCATTCTGGCTGCAAGTCCTCTTGTCTTTCGTTCTCTCTTGCAATCGTCTGCAAGTGATCCTCTATCCTCCTGGGGCTCTGAACTCTGGCTGTCTCCATTGACTCTTCCTCTCTTCTTATAGAACTAGCTGCTTTTCTCTTGCTTCTTGCCCTTCCACTGCCTGCTGTACCCCTTCTTCATTTTCCAACTCTGCAGTCCTGTTCCTGAACTCTATTTACTCCTGGGGGAATTATGCTCCAAAAAATTAAAAATTCTGTGCACTATTTTAAAATTCTGCAAAATTCTGAATATTTTATTTGTCAAAATAACAAAATATAATCACACCAGTTTCAATTATTTTTGGTGATTTATTTCAAAATACCTGTCAGCAAGTCTGCCTGTAACAATACAAACAAAAAAAGGATTCAGGAAATGTTTTTTGACAAACAGATTCCTTATTAGGCATATTAATACAGAGCTCTGAATAATAATTCATTTAAAGTACAATACAGAACCATATTTCCCACATCCCTCAAAAGCAGTGCAAAAGCTTGGGGCAGTCAGGGGTAATGGAGGAGCTGAGGGAGAGGGAAAATAATTGGTGGGAAGGAGCCTGGGTGTGAACTCAGATGGTTGTTGGGTATGGGTGGGAAAAGTATGGAACAGGTCTTTTTGGGGGTGGGGGAGGGATTGTTAGGGATCTTCCCCCATGCAGACCCTGGCTGATCCATAGCCTCTCCCATTCAGTCAGGTACATGTGTCCTTGTCCCCATGTGGTTCTGCACCCCCATGTGTCCTTGCATCCCTGTCCACATGTGTCCCTCCACCCCAACTCAGACATTCCATCCCCATGTGGCCCCGCACCCCCTCTCCCATCCCTATGTAGCTTTTTACCCCCTCCTCATGTGTTTCTGTGCCCCCACTCAGCCACCCTCTGTCCCTATGTAGCTCTGCACCCCTTCCCACATCACCATGTGGCCCTGCCCCTCCCTCCCTTCTGTGACTCTGCACCTCTGCTCCCATTCAGCCCCTGCCCCTCCCTGACTAGCCCTTATGAGCCCCTTTCTGACCCCCCCCCTCCCAGCACCCTATGCTGTCTGTCTCCCCATAGCCCCTGTCTCCTGACCTCGCTTGACAGCTGCTGTGAACAAGGCAGGCTCTCTCTCTTCCCTAGCTGGCTGGGAGCTGCTGCTGTGTTCTATTGCCCACAATACCCTCTGGTGGACAAAAGGTGGAACTGCAGGAACATTTCAACAGAAGCTTTTTTTTTTGCACAAAAAAATAAAAATGTGTGTGGCTCATTAATTATACACATGTGCAGTAGCGCAGAATTCCCCCAGGAGTATCTATTTCTCATTCACTAGCCATTCTTTTCTTCTGCCTGGTTCTCAGTCACATGCTTCCACTAGCTACTTTCCTCACCCAGCAGTCTATGCTCCCAGTTCTCCAGTCCATCTTGCATCTGCAAGTCTTGATTTTTCCTTCAGCCTCCACTTGCCTTTCCTTCATCACCTGAGTCTCTTTGAAACTCAACCCTAGTTTCTGCCTGCATCTCCAAATCTCAGATCTTGTCTTCCATCAACTTTATGAAGCAACACTTCATACAAACAAAGCTCTTTTTGGGTACCAGATCCAGGATAATGTACATCCTACAGCTTCCACATCTGGTCATCTTCATTGTCTCTTCTGTTCCTTGTGTCACTACCACTCCTACCTCTGTACCTGTCATAGCCTTCCCACCTAAACTCCTGTCAAGGAAAATAAAAATAAAAAACCCCCAAACTAGAACAACAAACACTCTCTCCCCCAAACTCCTCTATTTTCAGCTCTGTTTGCTGGCTCCTGTGCTGTGCCAGAAGCAGAGCCTTTGATCACAGCAGAGTCCTGATTAGGGGGTGGGGCTTCCCTGATTAGGGCAGTGAAGCAGCCAGCCAGCAGCATAGGAGCTAGGAAGCAGAGCTAAAAATGGGAGTTTGAGTGGGAGTTCTCTTGGAGGAGGCAAGGCCCTATTTCTTAGGGGGCAGTGAGCAAGTTCTTGTGGTTTTTTTGTCCCTCTCCCCCCCCCCCCCCCCCTAGTTTGCAGAGGCTGGTAGGGGGGAGTGTGCTGTGAGAGCAGCAGAACCACACTCAAAAACACAAGAATTCACTCACTGCCCCTAAGGAACAGGGGCTTGTCTCCTCCAACAGAACTACTCAACCTCCCATGTAATTGCCCCATGTTACCCTGATGTTTCCGCAAACCATAGTTGCTCAGCAGCACCACATGCTTAGAGCTGTGAAATCACAGGGTGAGCAACACTGTGATTTTTATTGTGAGGCTCATGATATTTGGGATTTTTTGTAAAGCTGCATCTCATGGATTCAGGTGATTACATGAGAATCTTAATTTTCATTTTCTGAAAAGGTAAATTTTTAGTATTCATGGTTGCAAAGAAAATATGAACTGTAAAGGCTCAAAGACCAGGAGGGACTTAAAAAGAACCAAAGGAAGGGTTCCTTCCCTGAAAGAGCTCATAAAGTGAAAAGTTGAAAAGAATTATTGGTGAAAAGAAACTTGGGGCTTCATTTTGAAATTGTACAGAAAGTAGTCAGTGAAACCAAGTTCTTGATATTTAAAGGGACACTGTCAGGAAGCATGTATCAGAGTTCAGGTTGCACTCCCCATCAGTACCTGGCCCAAGCCAGGGAAGCTAATGATCAAACCAGCGAATCAAATTTGTTGATAAATCCTGATCACATGTCACCCGAGACACGTTTTGCATACGCTAAGAAGACGGGACACTGTCAACTTGAATTTTTTAAAACTAATTAATCTATATAAAAACACTCTTTAAATAATGTATCCTAAAATGTTTACTTTTAAAAAATATTTTAAATATATAAAGGATTTTCTGATCTCTTGCTTATATTTAGATTGGATTTTTGGGGACATCCAAAAGCAACACCACCAAATATTCTTGGGCTCTGTCCTTCTTTGCTCTCCCTTTTCTCTCTGCACGCTCCAGCCTGCTGCCTCTTCAGTTTCAGTTACCATTTTGCTGCTTCTGTTACTGGCAAACACTATATCCTGGTACAGGAAATACACCATCAACAAAGGTACAACTGATTATACTCAAATTGTCAAATGCACAGAATAGCAAATTGAAAAACAAACAGAAATTTGTTCTGAATCTCTCAATAATAATAATCTTAGAGTACACGTGTAATAATAGTTGGTACAAAATTTTCTGATCAAAATGAGTTAAGGGTGGC